>NC_058083.1:391780007-392098757 GCF_014858855.1 Bufo gargarizans | reverse complement strand
TGGGTAAGTCAAAGCGTTTTAAAGTTATGAGCACTTAAAGGGACACTGGTCAGATTTTCAAAAAATGGCCAAGTCCTTAAGGTGAAATAGGGCTGAGTCCTTAAGGGGTTAATGCACACTTACCCCTTGGCATACTCTTTAATGCTTTTAATTTGCTTTCCAGTCGCAAACCATCTTTTCTGTTACTCCATATTGTCTTGCAGCAGCGCAGTTATTATGTTCCATGGCAAAGTTTACAACTTTAAATTTGAAACTGGCTTCATATTTCTTTCTTCTTGCTGGTAGAGCCATGATGGGGTCTTGACTGTTATCCATTTGTATACTGTACTGTATGTACTGGTGCTATACTGTATGAACCGATGCAGATACTGGTGCTGTACTGTATGTACAGGTACAGATACTGGTGTTGTACTGTATTCACCACCACATGTATCTGCTCCCCAGATAGACTCTGTTTTTTCACCACAGATAAGATGCACACCAAACTTCATTAGAGATCCGCCAACATTAGAATTGGCTGAAGTGCAGATGCTCCTGCTCCCCCCGCCTTCCCTCAGAATCGCCAATCCAACCCAGTATACAACAACCAGCCAATCACAGCAAGCGATGTACCTGTATTTTCTGTGCACACTGCATACAAAGCCTGCTTGGATTGGGTGGGTCAGCTCTCCCTGCCTGCCCAGCCCTCCCTGTCTTCAAGACGATCTGAGCGGTGGTACGCAATGTGATACTGCTGGCATGAGAAAACCACTGAGAGCAGGAAGAGGGGGCTGCTTCAGGAGCGGCTGGCCGGGATGCAGCACACGGTGGCTCAGCTAGAGGGCGCCTGTCTCTGAAGCTGGAGAAGGACAGCTTCTCCAGTCTTGCTACGAAGTAAGTTTCAGCACGCTGTATACAGGCATATGAGACGACCGCCGACTTTTGAGAAGATTTTCATGTGTTAAAAAGTAGTCTTATACGCAGGAATATACAGTAAATTTATATCCCAATTTAGCACTGACTTCGGATAAAAAAACTGTTTCTCAGACTTGAGACACCCAAAAAAACTAAAATAATTTATTAAAAGTAGACATATTAGGTATCTCCGCATCGGCAATAATCTCCTATATAAAAATACCCCATGACCTAACCCCACAGATTAACACGGTCCAGAAAGAATAAATAAAGTTGCAAAAAAATATTTTTTTGTCACCTTACATAATAAAAAGTTTAATAGCAAGCGATCAAAAAGTTATATAGCCCCCAAAATAGTGCCAATAAAACCGTCCTCTCATCCTGCAAAAAATGAGCCCCCACATAAGATAATCGGATAAAAAAAAAAAAATGACTCTTAGACTTTAGAGATACAAAAAAAAATTTTGGGTATCAAAAAGGATAATATAGTCTAAAACCTAAATAAATGTAAAAAAAAAGTAGACTTATTAGGTATCGCCGCGTCCGTAAGAATCTCCTCATCCTGCAAAAAATGAGCCCCCACATCGGATAAAAATAAAAAAATAAATGACACTTAGACTTTAGAGATACAAAAAAAAAAAATTATTGACTTATTAGGTATCGCCGCGTTCGTAAGAATCTCCTCTCTAAAAATTATCCCATGACCTAACCCCCCAGATTAACACGGTCCAAAAAAAAAAAAAACTGTGCCAAAACCACTATTTTTGGCACTTTTCCATTTCAAACCGTTTTTTTCCGGTAACAAAACAAGGGTTAACAACCAAACAAAAGTTTATATTTATTACCCTGATACTGCAGTTTACAGAAATGCCACATTTGTGGTCGTAAACTGCTGTATCAGTAAAAGGGAGGTCGCAAAAGGAAAGGACCGACATGGTTTCTGGAAGACCCATTTGAAGCCCCCCTGATGCCCCCCTAGAGTAAAAACTCCCTAAAAGTGACACCATCTAAGAAACTACACCCCTCAAGGTATTCAAAACTGATTTCACATACGTAGTTAACCCTTTAGGTGTTGCACAAGAGTTATTGGCAAATGGGGTAGAAATTAGAAAATTTCATTTTTTTGCCTAAATTTCCAATTTAACCCATTTTTTCCACTAACACAGCAAGCGTTAACAGCCAAACAAGACTGTATCTTTATTGCCCTGACTCTGCCGTTTACAGAAACACCCAATATGTGGCTGTAAACTACTGTACGGCCACACAGCGGGGCTAGAGGGAAAGGTGCGCCGTTTGATTTTTGGAGGGCTGATTTTTATGGTCCGGTTTATTTATACCGTATCCTGTTTCAACCCCCCTGATGCACCCCTGGAGTAGAAACGGCCACATATTGGGTGTTTCTGTAAACGGTAG
This sequence comes from Bufo gargarizans, assembly GCF_014858855.1. Classification (NCBI taxonomy): domain Eukaryota; kingdom Metazoa; phylum Chordata; class Amphibia; order Anura; family Bufonidae; genus Bufo; species Bufo gargarizans. The sequence continues at coordinate 392,096,450 of NC_058083.1, read as the reverse complement.
AGTCAGGGCAATAAAGATACAGTCTTGTTTGGCTGTTAACCCTTGCTGTGTTAGTGGAAAAAATGGGTTAAAATTGAAAATTAGGCAAAAATATGAAATTTTCTAATTTCATCCCCATTTGCCAATAACTCTTGTGCAACACCTAAAGGGTTAACGGTGTATGTAAAATCAGTTTTGAATACCTTGAGGGGTGTAGTTTCTTAGATGGGGTCACTTTTAGGGAGTTTCTACTCCAGGGGTGCATCAGGGGGCTTTAAATGGGACATGGTGTAAATAAACCAGTCCAACAAAATCTGCCTTCCAAAAACCAAACGGCGCACTTTTCACTCTATGCCCCGCTGTGTGGCCGTACAGTAGTTTATGGCCACATATTGGGTGTTTCTGTAAATGGTAGTCAGGGCAATAAAGATACAGTCTTGTTTGGCTGTTAACCCTTGCTTTGTTAGTGGGGAACAAATGGGTTAAAATGGAAAATTAGAAAAAAATATGAAATTCTCAAATTTCATCCCCATTTGCCAACAACTCTTGTGCAATACCTAAAAGGTTAACGATGTATGTAAAATCAGTTTTGAATACCTTGAGGGGTGTAGTTTCTTAGATGGGGTCATTTTTGGGTGGTTTCTATTATGTAAGCCTTGCAAAGTGACTACAGACCTGTAGTGGTCCCTAAAAATTGGGTTTTTGTAAATTTCTGAAAAATTTTAAGATTTGCTTCTAAGCCTTGTAACATCCCCAAAAAATAAAATATCATTCCCCAAATAATTCAAACATGAAGGAGACATATAGCGAATGTAAAGTCATCACAATTTCTGGGGGTATTACTATATATTACAGAAGTAGAGAAATTGAAAATTGGAAATTTGCAAATGTTTCCAAATTTTGGGAAAATTTGGATATTTTTTTTATGCAAAAAAATATTTTTTTTTTACTTCATTTTACCACAGTCATGAAGTACAATATGTGACGAAAAAACTATCTCAGAATGGCCTGGATAAGTCAAAGCGTTTTAAAGTTATCAGCACTTAAAGTGACACTGGTCAGATTTGCAAAAAATGGCCTGGTCCTTAAGGTGAAATAAGGCTATGTCCCTAAGGGGTTAAAAAGCAGGACGTGCTCAACCCCATATGCAGTGGTGCATCTATACAGGGGGCAAATCCTGCACTTGTGGTCCGCGGCTAATGGCAATCCCCAGCAAAAATGCATACAATGGAGGATGCCTGCAGCGGACCACAAGTACCACAATGGACATCCTACTGTCACACCGGACGGGATCTCAGACATACAGATAAACCAGCAAACCAGGCTCTAGGCGAGAAGCAGGGGAAGGGTCACCTCCTAGCAAATCCCTGACTTCTCTCCCTGCTCTGCTCAGCCCATATTTAAACTTTGATGGTAGGAATTATGTGTCCTCGTGCCTGGGCTAAAACACCCTAGATTCCCTGAGATGGTGAAAAGGGGAATAGGAGCAGCCTGCTCGCACAGAACCTGGATGGGAGAGATGACACCAACACAACCAAGATAGCAAACAACAAAAAACTGAAACCACAGTTTTTTGAGCTGGAACATACAACCTTCCTTCTTTGCTTCCAAGGCCAGAATGATTTCTATAACCCGCTCAGAGCACTGGGATAGAGTGCTATTTAAACCAATGACCTCACCCAGTGCACCTGATGGGAGACTGATCCAGCACGGCTCCAAAACAAAACACTAAACACATGCTGATATTCTGGCCGACCTCTGCATATAGTCAGAGCAGGGCATGACACCTACACAGGATAGCAAATGTGTGGATGGGATAAACGGTAAAAATAATATAACAATAACAAAGACAGGTGCACTCTGCGGTCTTACTAACCCTCAAACTGGTTTAAAATTGAGAGATTATCCAACATATCCTACTTAGAGGACATGTCTGAGCCCGAGCATCGTGCCCCAATGTGTCTACCCTCAAGCTATTTAACCTCCGCCCCCAGTTAGGCCACGCCGTCTCCCACTCCTCAGCCGACTGAGATTGAAAAAATGAAGTAAAAAATCTACTTCTAGGTCCCGCTTAGCCACACCCAGATCTTGTTAGGCCATGCCCCCTCACACTCCTGAGCCAATGATGATTGAAAAAATGAAGGTAAAAATCAACTTCTGTCAGCTGCAGGGATAGGAGGGAGTGTGACTTTCTCTCTGAAGCTTACACTTAGTTAGCACAGTGCTGTTGTCTTAGAGTGAGCTGTTCAAAAGGGGACACGCCCCCGATCTGGTGAGGTCACGCCGTCTCCCACTCCTCAGCCGACTGTGATTGAAAAAATGAAGTTAAAAATCAACTTCTAGGTCCCGCTAAGCCATGCCCAGATCTGATTAGGCCACGCCCCCTCCCACTCCTGAGCCGACGGGGATTAAAAAAATTAAGCTAAAAATTTATTTCTGTCACCTGCAGGGGTAGTAGAGAGGGTCACTTTCTCTCTGCAGCTCACACTGAGACAATACAGTGCAGCTGTCTTAGAGTTAGCTGTTCAAAAGGACAAGCCCCCGATCCAGTAAAGGCCACTGTTAAGGGGGCAGGCTCCTGTGGAGGTCACTGTCAAGAGGGTGGTATGTTGTGAAAGTCACTGTTAAAGGGGAAGGCTGCTGTAAAGGTCAAAGTTAAGGGGTGGGCTGCTGTGGAGGTCCAATTTTAAGGGACGGTGCACTGTGGGGTGGGTCACTGTTTTGGGAGCTGGGTGCTGTAGATGTCAATGTTATAGTGGATAGTGTTGATATCTTTTAACAACACATACAAACAATAAGGCCCCTTTCACACAGGCGAGTATTCCGCGTGGATGCGATACGTGAGGTGAACACATTGCACCCGAACTGAATCCGGACCCATTCATTTCTATAGGGCTGTGCACATGAGCGGTGATTTTCACCCATCACTTGTGCGTTGCGTGAAAATCGCAGCATGTTCTATTTTGTGTGTTTTTCACGCAACACAGGTCCCATAGAAGTGTATTAGGCTGCGTGAAAATCGCAAGCATCTGCAAGCAAGTGCGGATGCGGTGTGATTTACACGCACAGTTGCTAGGAGATCGGGATGGTGAACCGATCATTATTATTTTCCCTTATAACATGGTTATAAGGGAAAATAATAGCATTCCTAATAGAGAATGCATAGTATAATAGGGCTGGAGGGGTTAAATTTTATTTTTTTAATTTAACTCGCCTTAATCCACTTGTTCGCGCAGCCAGACTTCTCTTCTGTCTTCATCTTTGCTGTGCAGTAGTAAAAGGACCTGTGGTGATTGCACTGCGCTCATAACATGGTACGTCACATGATCTATCACCATGGTGATGGACCATGTGATGAGCGCAGTGACGTCATCAAAGGTCCTATTCCTACTGCACAGCAAACATGAAGACAGAAGAGAAGCTGGGCTGCGCGAACAAGTGGATTAAGGTGAGTTAAATATTATATATATATGTGTAATATATATATATATTTTTATATATATATATATATATATATATATATATAATTTTTTATTTTTTACCCCTCCCGCCCTATTGTACTATGCATTCTGTATTAAGAATGTATTATTTTCCCTTATAAGCATGTTATAAGGGAAAATAATACAATCTACACAACACCTAACCCCAACCCGAACTGCTGTGAAGAAGTTCGGGTTTGGGTACCAAACATGCCGATTTTTCTCACGCGCGTACAAAACTCATTAAAATGTTTTGCACTCGCGCGGAAAAATCATGTATTTTCCTGCGACGCACCCGCATCTTAACCGGCTCAAGACCGTGAAAGAGGCCTAAATGAAATAGATTAAATATACCCGAGCCGGGTCCTTCAGCTACTACATACGTATATATCACCTCTGCATTCTACTCTGCATTGATACATTTTTTCGCATCATTTTACCATATCTTTTATCTGAATGTTTAATGCAACAATATGTGATTTTATTTTGAAAGCTTATTATTCACAGCTGTATTTTACTTTGAAGTTCAGGTGTAGCCAAAGTATGCTGTGTTCTTGGCAATTAATTCAGAAGGTAGGTTAATGACACTTTGGGTTAATGTAAGTTAATTACACCTTGGCATCTCTCCCTCTAAATTACTTTATCAGATTGCATTGGTTATCAGGTGAGTATTTAAATAATGAACCTTGAGCTTCTATTTTCCATGGAAGACCTTTTCGAAAGAGCTTTTAAGTTTGGATGACCTTGAGCGGCAAGTTTAATCTTCCAGAGCTGGAGGCAAGAAAACGTTATTGACCTTGATCTAGTTTTTGTTACCGTTTTAATGTGAACTTCCATCAAAGCTATCATTAAGGTTTTATTTTATTTTTCTCATACATTTTGCTGTCTCTGTAAATGTTGAACATTTATAGCAGTAAAATTGTCTTCCAGGCAAAAAGTGTACATCATTAAAATTCTATATTTTTTTTATTTTTTGTGAATTCATATCTGTCCACTTTTTGTCTTCTGGGCAATAGCAGTAAGCATGTCAGCCACCCTGACAGCATTCATCGTGTTGGTACAGTGAACAGTTTAAAAAATGTTAAATTCTGTCTCTATTTATATTTTATTTTTAGAAAATTATGCAAGTTAGCCCTCCTCCACAAAAAAGCTTAGGTGGCACTAGAGACACTGTTTTCTTTCTTTCAGAGGAAAGCTAATTTGCATTATTTTCCCACGGGTAGCATTGCCTGTAAGACTGCCTACTCCAGCTGCATCTCCAAAATAGAACCAGTACTTACCAAGAGCTTCATTGAAAACCTAACTCAGTCCCTATGGTTCGGCAGTTTGTTATACTACTTCTACATTATTTGCATTTTTTATACTTAGTAGCTTTCAGGGACTTATAATGTAACTAGTACATGAAAAGGGTATTCCAAATAATTGTAATATATCCAAAAAATATTACCTAAATGAATGATAGGTGCACGCCACACTCATAGGACCCTGAACTATTGGGTGGATGGAGAGCCTATGAGCACTGTTCATTTTGGCCACAGTCCCCATAGAATTTAGTTAAGGTGGTCTTGTGTGCACAAGGCCCTGTACGTTGAAGTCTGTGTGGCTATATCATAAATGTTTAATTGGTAATAATTCTGGCACCGGACGGGGTTAAAAGCAGAGTGTGCTTGGTGTGCATGCTGTACCTACACTCCCTGGACTTTGTGTGGCTGTCATGGCCCATAACAGGTAGGAACTAGTGTTAGGGACCACTCATTAAGGCGACCTTGACGTGGTGAGTGGCTTATTACGCTTTGGCCAAAATGTACACCAATGCCTTATTCAACATCCAGCATAAGGGCAGGGCAGAGTGCGATTGCATTTTGTGTTTTTGCAATTCTTTAAATGGGTTGTTCTCCTTTTTGAAGTGTTCAGGTAGGCCTCCCTCCTGGTCAGACCTGTAAAAAAACAATGCTTACCTGATCCCCACCGGTGGGTCCAGGCTCCGTCAGGTCCACCGCACCAGCTGTCAACATCTGCTTTGACACTGCCGCACCCAATGACTAGCCACAGCATTGACCTACCCCCCTTTGCATCACATGAACAGGTAACATTAAGCCAGGGGGACACGTCACCACTGTGACCAGTCACTGGCTGCTGTGGTATTATAATTGATGTTGACAGTGGGGGACCTGAACGAGGTGGCATGGAGCAGGTAAGTCTGCTTATCTTGTCTGGTCTGTCTGGAGGAGGAGGGTCTGCCCAAAAATCTGTGAACAAAAAAAGTGAACAATCCCTTTAAAAGAAAACAACACGATTACTTAGAAGCCTTCTGTTAAATGTTACAATGTGCTGGGTTGGTTGCACCTGAGAATAACAGTCATGTTACTGTGTCATCTTAATTTTCTGTTGGCCAGTTGACATTGTTAGTTTGCTTTATCCTGTAATTGTATAACCAGAAAATGTAACTTCCTTGAAAAGCCACCATAGAAATGAATTTGTCATCAGCCGTTCATTGAAGATAGCCAAGTAACGGCAAGGCAGAAGTTTTCAAAATCATTCCCCAGTTGTTTTACGCAAGCGGTCAAGCAGCATTGAGAAATGACTTTATGTTCAACATGAAATGCCTCTGGCAAGATTTGCTTGTCTCTTTGCCCAATGATTTGGTTAGCAATTAACGCTCATTCTCTTCTAATCACTTTAGGGGGGAAAAATGAAAGGTTTACTGTGTTATAAACCCAAATTAATCTTTACACAACCCCAATGACTACACGTTGTCGGTACTGCCATGTTTTATTTCTTAGGGAACATTATATATATATATATATATATATATATATATCTATATATATATATCTTGGACTTGAGTCAGCTTTACACCTTTGTAAATATTCAGGATTGAAATTCATTGATGTCACTGCCTCAGAGCAGATGATAAATGATCAATTAACTAGAGATCAGTAGTTGAAGAATATTTATTATACTTTTGGCAGAACCTTTAGAAACCTATTGAGTGAAACTGTGTCAAGTAAGCTTTTGAATTATGCTTTTTGTTTAATACTGAAATATTTTTATTCTGAATGAAGACAAATTTTGTTGCCCAAAAGAACAGATCCTTACTGTTTGCTTGAATAAGAAGCTGAAAACACAACCATTTACAAAGACGTTATTACTGCTCTAGGAGCCCAATGGATTATTCTCAACACTTATTAAAATAATAGTATGGTACTGTGTTTACCAAAAAATCTATGTGACGTTAAATAACTTTGTGTTAAAAAAGACAAAAGTATTATAGCAGTGATACTTTTATTGGCTAACCCAAAACAATTCTGTTTGCAAGCTTTAAGAGCAGAGAGGCTCCTTCGTCAGGGGAATTTGAGCCTCTGTGCTCAGAAATTTTTTGGTTAGCCAATAAAGGTGTCACTGCTATAATATGTTTGTCTTTTTTGAAACAAAAAGTGTTTAACAACACTCATTAACATTAGATATCAAAACACTAGACATAATAGTTTGGTTCTCCCTTTACTGCTCCTTATGCACTGCTGAGCTAGAGGTTGATGGGAGTTGGACCCCCACCAGTCTGATACTATCCTAAGCATAGGTCATCGGTATTAAAGCTTTGAGCCCTGTACTGAAAAAAATAAATATTATTTTACCTTGCTCCCTTAAAGGGGTTGTCTCACCTTGCACTTTAGTGATATATTGCTAGGACATTTCACCAATGTCAGATAGGTGTGGGTCTCACCTCTAGGACCTGCACCTATCTGTAGAACAGAGCCCCCAACGTAAAACAAGAGCACACCTCACATGTGCAGCCACCCTCTATTAATTTTTATGGAAGTTCCGAAAATACCACTCGGCTATTTGAGGAGGTCCCATGGAAATAAAAGGAGAATGCAATGCACAAGCACAGCCACTGCTCCATTTACTTCTATGGGACTGCTGGAAATAAAAAAAGCTCCTGCGTGGTTGGCTCTTGTCCACTTTGGAGACCCTGTTCTAGAGATAAGTGTGGGTCCCACCTTTGGGACTAGCACCTACCTGACATTGGTCGCAAATCCTAACAATATGCCACCAATATGCAAAGTGAAACAACCCTTTAAAAGGGGTTGTTCCCCTTCGTAAAGCTTTTCTACAGTCCCCCACTCTATAGCATACCCATAGAAGTGAATGGAGTATTGGCCAGACTTGCGCAGTGTGCGCTCTCCATTAATTTCTAAGGGGCTTCCAAAAATAGCCAAGCGCTATCTTTAGAATGGACCCCCCAAAGTGAACAAGAGCTCAACGCAAATGCGCGGGATGCTCTCCATTCACTTCTATGGGAGTTCCAAAGAGTGAGCGCACTCGGCTATTTTCAGAAGTCCCAAAGAAATGAATGGAGAGCTCACACGCAAGAGCGGCCACTGCTCCTTTCACCTCTATTGGACTGCTGGAAATAGCCTAGTCAGCACTTGGCTATTTTTGGAACACTTATAGAAATGAATTTTGGCCGTGCATGTGCGGTGCTCTCTTGTTTGCTTTGGGGGCCCCGTTCTAGAGATAGTGTCACCACCAGACATCTGAGAAGCTCTGGCAGATGTCTTTCAGAACCTCCCCCTTGAGCTTCCTTTTGTTTTGCTTTCATTTTCTCATCTCGTTAGCCTCTCTCAGCTGTCATGTAGTTGCACTGATTGCATCCCTTTAAATCCCTTCCCAGACTGCTTCACTTTGCGGTTTATATTCCTTCCTGGAGTGTGTGCATGCTGATCCTACTTCTGAGTCTTCTACAGATAAGTTTTGTTCATTCATTTGTGTTTTTCTGTTTGCTGGATCCCAGGTGACCCTGACTCCCTCCGTATCAAGTGTAGGGAGCTGGTGGCCGTGTCCCCTCACTATTATAGGGTGTTCAGGTGTTATACAGTCGAGGTACGAGGATATGCGATCATCTACCATTGGGATTTTCGCATAGGCTGAGCAGTCAGGGAGAGTGCCAGGTCTGATGCAGGGCTCTCCCTTTTGGTTCCTTAGTTTTGGATCCAGTCAGTCGGATATTCATTTTGTGTCTTCTAGTTTCCTGTACTCCTTCCGTGACAGATAGGTGCTGGTCTCACCTCTGGGACTAGTACCTTTTTGACATCGGTGAAAAATCCTAGCAATATGCCACCAATGTGCAAGGTGAAAGAAACCCATTAAAGTGCTTGTTCACCTTTTGTAGTGCTTTTTTACAGAACCCACAGCATGGCCAGACCCATGTGGGTAATCATACTTAACTAATCCCTGCTGCTGGGTTGTAGCTACATCACTACCCCATGGGTGACACGTCAATGCTGTGTCCAGTCATTGGCTGCAGCGGTCACGTGACCAGACAAATTGGATGTTGAAGAGACAGAGGTGGGGGAGAGTTGGAGTCGAAACCCAGTGGCAGGGATCAGGTAAGTATGATTACCACCACAGGTCTAGCCATTCTATCTGTAGAAAAGCTCTACAAAGGTCTCTTTAAAAAAGCCTGTGAATATCTCAGTAGACTAATGTGTAAGGCTTGTCCATGTTGGAGTTGGTACCAATAAGTATGCTGTTAGAATTTATTTCCCATATTCAATAAGCAGTAGCAGCATTGATGTTCCTGGGTATGTGTTATGCTCAGTTTGTAGACCGAGTGAGCGGTGAGTATGAGACTAAGCTGTGGAACAGCATTTACCTGGTTGTGAAGAGGACCTTCAATAACCCTGCGTGTATTAAAGAAATGTTGTAGGCAAACTCTTTGACTTAAATTTGAGAGTCTAGTGGGAAAAACAAACCAGAATGCAGAATGCTCCAATTTGCTCTGAACGGATTATTGGTCCATGAAAAAAAAATAAAAACAACTGACCTGTGAATTCTTTACAGATATATGACCTGTGAATTGGTCCATTGACTTGTATGTGTCAGTGTTCAATCTGTGTGCTGTCTATTCTAAACTTGGACAGCACACAGGCATGAAAATCACTAGTCTGAGTGAGACCTAAGAGGTTTTTTTTTTGCCTGTGTATGGTTTTATTCCATTTTATTTAAATTGATAGGTAATGGACCACACCATGACCGCTGCTGTGTTTACGAGGAAAGTAACATAGTAGATGGTGTTTATTGCGATCCAATAGGGCATTGGATTGAAACCACTGGACATACTGATGAAATGAAGCACACCACAGACTTCTACTTCCACATTGCAGATAATCAGGCCATGCATTTCTCCAGGTACACTATAACATTCTCTTCTACTGGCATTGTGTTAAAGGGTTGTCCAGGATTAGAAAAACATGGCTGCTCGCTTCCACAAACAGCCACACATGGGTTGTGTGTGGTATTGCATCTCAGCTCCACTGAACTCAATGGCACTGAACTGCAATACCACATACAACCTATGGACAGGTGTGGGGCTGTTATAGAAGAAAGCAGCCATGTTTTTCTAATCCTGATTTTTTTTTTCAACCCCTATAATGTCTCAGTCTTCTAATATTGAAAGGTACTCCTTTTCCATATGTTGTTGTCTTGTATACCGTATTTTCTTCTGAATGGAGGCATGAATACGTTATGTACCTTTTTTGTTACGGATCCCATGCAGCGTAGAATTAAAACATTCATTGAATCTATTAAACGGGTTGTCTGTTTTTTACTATTGATGATCTATCCTCAGGATAGGTCATCAATATCAGATGGGTGGGGTCCAACTCCCGGCACCCCCGCCGATCAGCTGTTTTCTCCGTTTACCTGCTCGCCGCAGCAATTGTACCGCTGAGCAATATAATTACAATAATGGTGTCCCTATTCACTTTTATGGGATGGCTCCGTCTGCTTAAATGAAGAGGATGCAGCCTTCTTGTTCTGCCCAGCAGAATTAGAGAATCATTACAGATCATGTCTGCCTCAGTCTTGGCATTTCTCAAGTGTTTAGTTTGGTTATAGCACCATCTAGCGGTGTTAAGTTGTATTACACTTTGTTTTTCCTGTTACAATACTACTGCATTGTGGGAGTGCAAAGCATCTTGGGAAAGAAGTCTCCAGTACACATCAGCAGAGCTATCCTATGCGTGTCTCCATCTCAAACTCCACCATCCTTATAAAAGCATATCTGGTGAGAGAGCTACCTTTGTTTCAGGGATATTGTGTGTTGCAGAGCTGTTCAGCTAGTTGTAATTGTTACTAAGGAAGTTGTTATTACTGTTAGCTAGACATGTAATCCTATGTATAGGCAGCCATTTTACCATGTGCTTTCACTGTCAATGTAAATGTTATAGTACATGCTATGCTATGCTTTATACTTATACATGTTGTTTGTATTCTTGTAGTTTTACCAAACAATCCTGTTTTACCAATTAATCAATCGTATATAATCAATCAATCACATATGTACGACCTGTTGACCAATAAACAAGTTAGACTACAAAGAACAGTCCTCTTATTTGGAAGACAGGTATATACGGAGCAAGCATTCTGTACAGTATTCTAATGTATTGGCTCTTATGAGCCAAAGTTGTTGCTTTGCAAAGTCTCGCAAGACTTTGGTTAATAACTTCATAAATTGATTTCTACTGTAAAAAAACATTTCCTAAGCTCAGGTTCGGTTCCAAGGTTCCACTTGGAATCAAACCCGAGTTCGAGAAATATTTTGTTTTTGCAGTAGAAATCAATTTATGAAGTTATTACCTGAAGTCTTGCGAGACTTCGCGAAGTAGTTATTTCGGCTCATTGGAGCCAACACATTCTAATGCAGTATTGAAACGAAGTTTTATGCGAACATCCGAAGTCGATTCGCTCATCCCTATTGATGGCCTATCCTTAAGATTGATCATCAACAGCATAAGTGAATTTTCTCAATTGTTTAAGAATTACCAATTTTATTTCTACGCTGCATGGGATTCGTAACAGAAAAGGTACATAATGTATTCACATACACGACAACATCATATGGAAAAGGAGAACCTGAGGATGTCATCAATAATAAAAAGTGGACAACCCCTTTAAAGTTAATTTGTGAATATGAATTTGTTTTTGTTTTTTTATCCTTTTTCATGAAAATGAAGCTTAAAGTCAGGTCATTTCATATTGATGACCTGTCCTCAGCTGTTCTGCAGGAGCTCTGGTTCCAGAACTACAGCTCTGTCCATTGTGTTTAGTGGACAGAGCTGGTTACTGTAATAGTGATTATCTCTGTCCTACACTTTTGGTGCACTGCTGAACTGTGCTGCGCAACGGAAGAGCAGCTGATTGGCGGTGGTGCAAAGTAGTAGACTCCTTCCAATTAGAGATTAATGGCTTATTCTGAGAATAGGGCGTCAATTTAAAAGGACCAAAATATGAAACCCCTTACATAACTTGACCTGTGGTATAGATTTTAAATCCGCAGCAGGAAAATCTATGCTGTAGAATTTGGCCTTGAATTCAACCTTAAAGGGGTTCTCTGGGAATTAAGAAAAGGAAAATACTTAAATGGTACTTTATGATAAATATATTCCCAAATGCCTTTCATTAGTTATAATGGCTTCTTTTATCTAGGGAGCAATAATTAGGAGAAATAAAATGGCTGCCATCCTATTAGTACACACAAAACCTGTCCTAATCATACAGGAGGACAAGTTACTTCACAACACTGAGGTAAAGAGCTGCCTCATCCTCCTCTTTGCTCTACTTGTCAGGGATTATGATCCTGAATACAGGTGAAGGTGGGTGTGTGGGGGTATGTGGCTAATGAGCAGCAACACTTGCATGCAGTCTCCATTACCACAGCCCCACATTACCACAGTTTGTTCTGTCTATCCTCTCTGTATTAAATTCCCCAGAGATATGGCTAAAGTTCTTATAAGCTATATTCAGGATCATAATGGACTGAACGTGCACGCCACCGCGCATGCGCCATGGTGACTTATTTCTGGCCAGTATAGTACAGAACCGGCGTGCGCGTTCGCGGCTCTGTACTATTCTGGCCAGGAAGAAGTCACCATCGTGCATATGCGACGGCCAGGAGAAAAGGAGTCTTCTGCGCAAGTGCGGCCACCGGGATTCCGGAGAAGAGCGGTGGCCGTAACCAGGGGAGACCGAATGACAACAATAAGGTAAGTGGGGATGGATTTTCTCGTAAATGGTGGGAATGGGTTAATCAAATATATTTACAAAAATGATCACTGTCAAATCACTAACAGATTTAACAGTGATCATTATGATGGGATAACCCCTTTAAAGATACACTAATTCTAAGGATTGAAATTTAAAATGGGACATTAAAGCTATATTCACCTGCTCTTGTTGGAGAAAATTCTGCAACTATTTCTTTCATCTTAAAGGGGTTATCCAGAGATTACTACAAACACATTCATTGAATTTGCCTGACATTTGTAATATACCTGTCATTCGGAAATTGCGTAGATCAGCATCCCGGGAACCCAATCACATGACACTCTTCTGAAAATCCAGTTTATGTCAGTATCACATCATTTACCAGGTTTCTGACCTGGGATATGAATGGTCATCAGTTCTGCTGTGTACAGGGCCAGAATTGTTGTTCTTCCTGTTGCATGTGCAAACTCCTGAATCCACCTCATTAGCACATGTGCCAGAGAGAGGAATAGTTCTGGTCCCCTCTACAGCGGAAGTGACGACCCATCTGTAGCCCAGGGTAGAAATCTGGTAAGGGACATGACATCAGTGGTAGATGGGTTTTCAGAACAGGAGTGTCACGTGACTTGGTACATAGGATGCCAATACAGACAGATTCGGAACGGTAAGTATATTATAAACTATCTCCTGTAGATGTGTTATGTGTAGTTAAGGTGGGTAAACAGGACCCGCTTGGTTAGAGATTATCACCCTTTCATGGAGCCTGCCATATCTTTGTATGTGCTGCAGAAACTACCACATTTAGATGAATGGACTAGATTTTTAGAGATTTCACAGAAATTTCTGCCACAAATTCTCCAAAGATGTCTGCCAGCAGTTTTCTCCTCTCTTCCCACTGAAAAGACATACGCTAAGCGGAGCATGTATGTGTATGGGGAAATTGGGGCAGATAACTGTCTGCTAAACAAGCGGTCTGCTCACAGCTATTGAAAATACAGTACAGACCAAAAGTTTGGACACACCTTCTCATTCAAAGAGTTTTCTTTATTTTCTTGACTATGAAAATTGTAGATTCACACTGAAGGCATCAACACTATGAATTAACACATGTGGAATTATATACATAACAAAAAAGTGTGAAACAACTGAAAATATGTCATATTCTAGGTTTTTCAAAGTACCCACCCTTTGCTTTGAATACTGCTTTGCACACTCTTGGCATTCTCTTGATGAGGTAGTCACCTGAAATGGTCTTCCAACAGTCTTGAAGGAGTTCCCAGAGATGCTTAGCACTTGTTGGCCCTTTTGCCTTCACTCTGCTCAATTGGGTTCAGTTCCGGTGACTGTGGAGGCCAGGTCATCTGGCGCAGCATCCCATCACTCTCCTTCATGGTCAAATAGCCCTTACACAGCCTGGAGGTGTGTTTGGGGACATTGTCCAGTTGAAAAATAAATGATGGTCCAACTAAACGCAAACCGGATGGAATAGCATGCCGCTGCAAGATGCTGTGGTAGCCATGCTGGTTCAGTATGCCTTCAATTTTGAATAAATCCCCAACAGTGTCACCAGCAAAGCACCCCCACACTATCACACCTCCTCCTCAATGCTTCACGGTGGGAACCAGGCATGTAGAGTCCATCCGTTCACCTTTTCTTCGTCGCACAAAGACACGGTAGTTGGAACCAAAGATCTCAAATTTGGACTCATCAGACCAAAGCACAGATTTCCACTGGTCTAATGTCCATTCCTTGTGTTCTTTAGCCCAAACAAGTCTCTTCTGCTTGTTTCCTGTCCTTAGCAATGGTTTCCTAGCAGATATTCTACCATGAAGGCCTGATTCACACAGTCTCCTCTTAACAGTTGTTCTAGAGATGTGTCTGCTGCTAGAACTCTGTGTGGCATTGACCTGGTCTCTAATCTGAGCTGCTGTTAACCTGTGATTTCTGAGGCTGGTGACTCAGATGAACTTATCCTCCGCAGCAGAGGTGACTCTTGGTCTTCATTTCCTGGGGCGGTCCGCATGTGAGCCAGTTTCTTTGTAGCGCTTGATGGTTTTTGTGACTGCACTTGGGGACACTTTCAAAGTTTTCCCAATTTTTCAGACTGACTGACCTTCATTTCTTAAAGTAATGATGGCCACTCGTTTTTCTTTACTTAGCTGCTGACTTCTCCACAACGCAACTGATGGTCCCAACCCCATTTATAAGGCAAGAAATCCCACTTATTAAACCTGACAGGGCACACCTGTGAAGTGAAAACCATTTCAGGTGACTACCTCTTGAAGCTCATCAAGAGAATGCCAAGAGTGTGCAAAGCAGCAATCAAAGCAAAAGGTGGCTACTTTGAAGAACCTAGAATATGACATATTTTCAGTTGTTTCACACTTTTTTGTTATGTATATAATTCCACATGTGTTAATTTATAGTTTTGATGCCTTCAGTGTGAATCTACAATTTTCATAGTCATGAAAATAAAGAAAACTCTTTGAATGAGACGGCGTGTCCAAACTTTTGGTCTGTACTCTATATGGGCATCTTAAGGCTTGTAACTTGCATTTTCCTATTTAGTAAAATTAATATTCCTTTTTGATTACAAGGTAATTCTGTGACAATAATGTCAAACAAGGATAATATAGTAACATAAAAATACAGTATGTAAAGTGTAGTCTTAAAATCTTTGTCATCATCATGTTGAGCATACAAATGATTTACATGCTTGTGAGTTTGCGGGTATATTATTTTACTCTTGATATATATCTGTGTATTTTTTTAAAATTAGAATACTGCCTAATATATGGCTTGGAAGTTGCCCTCGGCAGCTGGAGCACATTACGATCAAGATGAAACATGAATTAGGAGTGACTGCTGTCCTGAACTTCCAGACAGAATGGGATGTTATTCAGAACTCCAAAGGCTGCAATAAGTATTCTGAGCCCATGAGTCCAGACACCATGTTCAGGTTATATAATGAAGCTGGAATGACATATATATGGATTCCTACACCTGATATGAGTACAGAAGGTATGTGCCCTTATGTATTTCAGACACAATATAGTCACGTGATGTCATCATCACTTATACAGTGGCCCCAGTTTCAGATAAAATTGTCAAGCTGGCATATATATATATATATATATATATATATAATCTCCAATATATTTTACTAACTATTATGCAACTCTTCTGTAAAAAAGAGGCAACAGGTTCCTCAGCATCACTACAGCAGTGTTTGTAAAGATGAACATACATACTTTCTAATGATCATTTTTAAAGTATACCAGACACCAGCTGTATGCAAAAATAAAGCAACCGAAGCTGTCTTTAGAACCTATAACATAACTGTCTCCAGCTAGATCTCTGTCTTTCAGAAGAGATGAAGACCACTGTAATGCAAGTCTTTTGACCTTATTGTACTCTCCAAAGTAAAGGTGATAGGTGACAATGGTCGAATCTCCCTGGGATTGGAAGGCATTTTCATAGGTGGATTTCAGTCCATTTTCTCTAACAAAATCCAGTTTAAAAAAAGTTTGTTTCCTGACTATTACTACCAAGAAGGAAAATATGGCAAAGGTTGGCAGGAACAGGGTTAACCACCCTGTTCCTCCCCTCTTGGTGGGAGTGGGCTGGTCCTGCTTCCTGCCAAGAGAGGGTAGTTCTTGTCTAGAGACAGAGTAGAGAGGACACAGACTGCAGTCCTCCTGCTCCTACAGGGCGTTATCACTAAATTTCCTCAAGTAAAGCCTTGAGAAGATAAAGACAGCAGAATGAACTGCTATATTCAGCTTCTACACCTATATAGTCAGCATATACAGCTATAACTTTTGTGTTGCCCTGATTGGATTTGGTTATTCATGCCATGTGGGCGGCTCTACCAATAGCCTGGCTATATGTGTGCACTTTTTAGTCATTCTGTGTTTTTTACTTTTAATACGTTTTTATAGATTTTAAGCAAGGGTATTACAGTAATCCAGACTTAGTCTGGACAGAAAAAAGCATAAACAACAATAGCATACAGGCATGTAGTAGCATTGTGTATATCAGTGCACATATTTAAGATTCGGTGGTTCAATCGTAACTGGTTCTTCATCTGTAGACACTGCAGAGTTCGGGAGATGGGAAAGAAAGGGAATCAAGGAAATCAAAGAAAAAGAAAGTGGAAGGGCATTTACAGAATGGGATCTGGTATTGAGGAGGCATGTGAACTTGAGAGCCATGGCAGCCACTGATTGTGAGCACGGATCCTGGATTGCAGAGTGGGTGAATAAACTAGTTCATGTTGGTCTACAAGATATTGGACTTCAGATATTAGGAGAGTGATCCCTTGTTTCCAGTGTTGGTCTATGACCTTGCATGTAGCATTTACAATGTGTGCTACTACCCGTCTCATGTTCTGTGGAATATTAGATCCCATACATAGTATAGCAAGTTCCGGTGTTAGGTTGAAGGATTCCCCAGTTACTTCTGCTATTAGATCTAATCACTCTTTCCACAAAGTTGAGATTTCAGGACAGAACCACCACATGTGTGCAGGATTTCCTCTGTGCCCACATCCATGCCAGTAGGACGTTGGGTAGTCTCCCTTCATATGTGCCAGTCTGTCTGGTGTGAGGTACCAGCACAATTGAATGTTTCTATTCTGCTCTGCATGGTTGATACATTTGGATGGTTTAATTGCCCATAGTAATGCTTCATGCCACTCTGGAAGTGGAAATGTGGTTCCTAGTTCTTGTTCCCATTTGACCATAAAGGTGAGTTTAGATGGGGTGGGGGATGAGGATAAGGACGTGTAAATAATGGACAGGCTTTTTTATGCGCCGGAGGTATAGTTAATGAATCCGGTGAGCATTGTGGTTGGGATGTGGGTGTGAATATTAGAGAGGGAAGTTAATAGGTGGCTGATTTGGAGGTATTTGTAGAAGAGTGTGTTGGGGAGGGAAAATCTGGTATGTAGTGTTTCAAATTGCAATAGAGAGGTCCCATCATAGCTTTTTCCAATGGTGTCTATTCATTTTAGGGTCCAATGAGTCAAGGATAGATTAGGTATGTGATATTCCGGTGACATCAAGGGGAATTGGTTTCTATCTAGATTGAGCAGGGTGGATGGGGAGGAGAGCAAATGTCGCCAAGGCTCTGAGGTGGCCACCATGGTGCTTAATGCTAGATCACAGTTAAATTGCTTTAAAGGGCTTCTGTCACCCCACTAAACTCCTTTTTTGGGGTGGGGGGGGTACTTATAATCCCTATACTGTGATATATCTATACATTATGTTATTAATCATTTTCACTCTGTAGATAAGGCAAAAAAATTACTTTTATTATATGCTAATTACCTGTCTACCAGCAAGTAGGGCGTCTACTTGCTGGTAGCAGCCGCAAAAAACTGCCCCCTCCTCCTGTTGATTGACAGGGCCAGCCGTGATCTCCTCCTCCGACTGGCCCTGTCTGCATTTCAAAAATCGCGCGCCTGTCTTGATTCGGCGCAGGCGCTCTGAGAGAAGGAGGCTCGCCTCCTCAGCACTCCCTCAGTGCGCCTGCGCCGATGATGTCACCGAAAGAGAAGACGTCTTCGGCGCACGCGCACTGAGGGAGTGCTGAGGAGACAAGCCTCCTTCTCTCAGAGCGCCTGCGCCAAATCAAGACAGGCGCGCGATTTTAAAAATATGTTTTTTTGCCATCTCTACAGAATGAAAATGAATAATAACATAATGTATAGATATATCGCAGTATAGGGATTATAAGTACCAAAAATAAAATAAAAATTAGTTTAGTGGGGTGACAGAAGCCCTTTATCGCTTGTGCGGCTAGGTAGGCCACCATTCTTTGGCTTGTGCTGTTAAAGACGCTCAGTAGTATTTCCTCACCTCCGGGACCCCCAAACCTCCCATTCTCATGGAAGGATACAGTGCGGATTTGCATATTCTGGGTCTGGTAGGGCCCCAAATAAACTTTAGCATATCTGCCTGGAGTTGCCATTCTGTGTTTCTTGATGGTATGTAAGGGGATAGGCCGAACTGGATGGACAAATGTCTTTTTTCGGCCTTATGTACTATGTTACTATGTTACTATAATGTCACAAAGGGATGCCATGCATGTTTTCTTGTTCTATTAATGTGTGCTATTAGTTGGTTATGTCACAGAAACTCTGTCGATTTTCTACCAGGCAAGCATCCTAAATCCTCAAGTGAAGTTGCAGTAGCTGGGTTTGGGGTGGTCACAGCTCTACGCTGAGTCCCTCGGACAATGTGGAAGTGTCACCACATGTTGCTACTTTCCGGAAGGGATGGTACTCCATGGTGCACCCCAATGGGTAATTAGTCCAGAGAGTCAGGGTTTGCAGTAAACCATTCTGTTTCTTTACTGGAGGAACTGAAGTGCAAAACAATAAAGGCAAGTCACTGAGCTGGCTTCTCCAGTCTCCTCCCAGAAGGTTTTGTGCTGAGGAAATGCCTGAGCTAACTGTCTCTCTCTCAAAAAGCTGGTACCCTGGTCAAAGGGCGGATGACCTAGATTCAGTGGCAGAGTATCTCCGTCTTAGTGTGATAATCTCTTCTACTAAACATTGGTTACTATCTGCCGACAACTAGGGCTGTAACTGATCTCTTTATATACAGTTTCTAACTGAACTAGAAACTTTTAGTGGGATGGGTGCAGTGGAGAAGCACAGCCTAAACAGAAGCAATGTTGCAGTAAGTTGCCCTCAGTGATTTATGCTCAGTGTGTTGCTATCAATTCTCTAGCTAAATGTCTTGTGAAACAAATGGAGTGTTTGGCTACTTTTACATGGATCTGCAAAAACACTTCTGTTACCATAATACAACCGCATGCATCCATCATGAACGGATCCGGTTGTATTATGTCTTCTTTAGCCATGACGGATCCGTAATGAACACCATTGAAAGTCAATGAGGGACAGATCCGTTGTGTCAGAGAAAACAGATCCGTCCCCATTGACTTACATTGTGTGCCAGGACAGATCCGTCTTGCTCTGTACCACATGGCGGACAGAAAAACACTGCAGGCAGCGTTTTGGTGTCCACCTCCAGAGCGGAATGGTGACTGAACGGAGGCAAACTGATGCATTCTGATTGGATCCTTTTCCATTCAGACTGCATTAGGGCAAAACTGATCCATTTTGGACCGCTTCTGAGAGCCCATGACTGATCTCAGAAACGAAAAACCAAAACGCTAGTGTGAAAGTAGCCTTAGTGTGCTGGTGATTACTGAGAAGATGGGGCATGACCGGACTGTATATCAGGCAGCCAATCAATAAACATAAACACTCACAGCAGGAAAGCTAGGGATTGTAGTCTTTGGAGTTTTCTGAGGGAAGATCAGGCTCACACAGGAGCTGGACAAACGGATTGCAAGGTAAATTGAAGCTCTGGTTATATGTATAGGTATGGGTTCTGGTTGGGTCACAGCTTGCAGCCTTAAATTAAATTAAAAATTAAGTTACTTTACCGGAATACCCCTTTAAGTGTTTTTCTTTCAGACATAAACAACATAACAAAACCAGACAGTGAAAAGGTCAGTGTGTCTGTTTTTTACATAGTTGCATAATTAATACAGTTGAAAAAGACTTAAGTCCATCATGTTCAACCAAGGGATAGGTGGGGACACGAATTTTAGAAAAAGGGGAGTGAGACCAAGATTTCTACACATTTTCATAAGCATTAAAGGGGTTGTCTAACTTCAGCAAATTATTATGTAGGATAAATTAATACAAGCCAGTTACTAATGTATTGTTATTATCCATATAGCCTCTTTTGCTAAATGGATTCATTTTTCCATCACATTATACACTGCTCGTTTTCATAGTTACGACCAGCCTGCAGTCCAGCAGTGGTGGTCATGCTTGCACACTAGAGAAAATGCTAGAGGCCTATGTGTGGCCCCACAGTCATAGCCATCATAGAGGCTGGCGCTTTTTCCTAGATTGTGCCAGCACGACCACCACTGATGATTTTAGGGTTACATCGGGTATCAAATTATCGATACCTAATCAATACTTTTGTACCAGTATCAATTTGATACCGGGGTTTGCCTTTTACCGATAGTATCGCAGAAAATGGCACACGCTGCTCTCAGCGCACGTCATGTTCCCTCAGCAGCACAGGTGAGAAGGAAGCAGTCTCTCCCTCCCCCTGTGCCGCTGCTGCCGCTGCCACCAGTGAGAGAGGGGCGGAGGAGGGGAGGGACTGTGGCCACTGCGCCACCAATGATAAGTTACCCATTAATACAGATACAGGAGACGGGAGACGGCGGCAGAATCGCATAGTCAGCACCTGACCTCTTTGACAGGGAGCTGCCATCAGGGGCAGTTAATCCCTCAGGTGCCACACACATGAAGCTCCGCCCCTCTCCTGAGAAGCCCCACCCCTCACGGACATCTCTCTCTGCGGTCATGTGATCAGCCATTAGCGTGGGAGGAGTTAGGGGAACACAGGCTCCCAGTAGGACTGTGCTGGTGGAGAATGCAGAGGTACTCCTGTATGGAAAGTGTGTATAAAGCAGGGCAGTGTAACCAGTCTATTGTACAGTTTTCTGTGTGTAATGTGCATACAGTAGTTCTATCTGTGTAATGGGTATGTGGTAGAGCCGTGTATGTAATATGTATATAGTAGTGTCAGGTGGGCGCTGTGTGAGGCAGCATCAGGTGGGCGCTGTGTATGGCAGTGTCAGGTGGGCGCTGTGTATGGCAGCGTCAGGTGGGCGCTATGTATGGCAGCAGGGGTCTTATGTTTAGTGTACGATGTTGGATAAATGTAAAATTGTCTACATTTATTTCTGCATGGGAGACTAGCAATGGTTTCCCTGCAGAAATATCAGCCATTATGTGGGCCTATGCATTATTTATATATATATATATATATATATATATATATATATATATATATATATATATGAATTACGGCAAAATTCGTGCTCTTCCTTGACTAAAAATGCTCCTCAAAATTGAGGAGTATTTTTACTCTTCTGGAAAAAATGTAGTGCGACCTCTGGTCCCCTCCCCTCATTGGTGGCAGTTCTGATCGGAGCCCCAGCAATGTAATCACGGGGCGCCGATCGATTACCATGGTAGCCAGGACGCTACTGAAGCACTGGCTGCCATGGTAAGCTCCCTGCTACTGTGTGCACAAAGCACAGGGCACCAGGGACAGTTTAAAGTCCTATTCACCCTAATAGAGCTCTATTAGGGTGAATAGGACAAGGGATTAAAAGATCCCAGGTTCTAGCCCCTAAGGGGGAAATAGTTATTAAATAAAAAGTAATTGAAATAAAAGGTAAAATAAAACAACGAAATATTAAGTATAAATCAGCCCCTTTCCAAAGTTTACATATAAAATACATAAACAATAAATAAACATATTACATATCACCACGTTCCGAAAAGTCCAAACTATTAAAATATAAAAAATGCCATAACAGAATTTTTTTTTATAAAAACTGTGCGATTTGCCATTTTTTTTGTCACCTTGTCCCCCTAAAAAATAGGATAGGACTGTTCAATGATAGGCTGGACATTCCATAAAATGTTACATTTTTTTTTATGGTATAGAGCAGGGGTAGGTAACCTCCGGCACTCCAGCTGTTGTGAAACTGCAACCCCCAGCATGCATACTTGCTCTGCTCTAAGAACTCTCATAGAAAGGAATGTAGCATGCTGGGAATTGTAGTTTCACAACAGCTGGAGTGCCGAAGGTTGCTGATCCCTGGTGTAGAGTATCGCAATACCTTTTTATGGTATCGAAATCAAATCAAAATTATGGTATCGTGACAAGCCTAGATGGATTACAGCGTGGTTGTGACCATGGAAATGAGCAGTGTATAATGTGATGGAAAAATGAATCCAGCCAGCAAAGGAGGCAATATGGACAATTGGAATACATTAGTAAGTGGCTTGTATTAACTTTTTCTACATAATAAATGCAATTTGCTGAAACCCCTTAATGTCATTTACTTTTAAGAATTAATCTAAGTTCTTTTTTAAACTGCCTATTGACCCTACTGTGACCATGCCCTGAGGTAGAATATGCCATAGATTCACAGTTCATACAGTAAAGAAGCCTTGGTGCCTCTGGAGACTGAACTTATTGGTGCTGATCCAGGGACTCATTGATCTATTTAAACCCCTTCCTGGCCATACACCAGTGCCAGTAATAGTTTTGTTTGAGCTCACTAGCTAGGTTCCTGGTTCTTGTTCCTGTGCTGATTTGAATTGCCTATGTTTCTGACCTCGGCTTGTCCTTTGACCACTCTCTTTCTCTCATTTTTGTACTGTGTTGTCCTCCTGGTTCTGACCGATTTTACATCATACTCTTGTCTTTGTGTTGTTTGTCTCTGGGTGTTTGTCTCTGCACCTTAGTAGCATAAGGACTGTTGACCAGTTGCGGTTACCTGGGGCTTGCACTGCATGTACAGTAGGTAGGGAAAGTGGAGTGGGTTCTAGGTTGGGGCTCACTGTCCGTGTTTGTCCCTACCTACAGCTGTTACACACTGGCTCCACAACCAAATCTATATAATAGCAAGTTGTTAATGTACCTGAAATGAAGACTACAGGGGTTCTACTACCATACATTATGCCACCCCGCATCACAATCCTGGAAGTAGAACCATTTGGTATTTACTTGTCAAGGCCTTTTTATGGCATTGCCCACATGGTCTCCAAACCAATCTCCGGCTGTGATCAACATGAATTGCGGCACCTGAGGGAATAAATGATGGGGTTCAGCAGCATAGCTTTTCCGCGTCATTTTGGATAGGTGCTGGCTGTATGACACAGCCGGCACTTGCCGCATATGGAGTGAACTCACCGCAGCAGCCCGCTCCATAAATTAGCATTTAGGGGTTAATTTGTTTCATTGGTGGCACAGTGGCCAGAGGCTAGAGCCCCCCCCCCTCAGTATTTTCATTGGTGGCGCAGTGGCTGCTTCTGATTGGAGGCCCTGCAGTGATATTGTGGGACATCAATCGGTCTCCCTGTTGCTGTGTGCACACCAGCAGCAGGAACAGTGTAAAATCCTATTCACGCTAATAGATTTCTAATAGGATGAATACGAGAGGGGTCAAAAGATCCCGGGCTAATAGTTATTAAATAAAAAGTTTAAAAACAAAAAAAAGCTAAATATTAAAAGTTTTAATCCTCCCCCTTTCCCAATTTTACATATAAAAATATATAAACAAAAAAAAATAAACATATTAGATATTGCCACATCCAAACTATCACAATATTAACCCCTTCAACCCCGCGCCTGTTTTCACCTTCCTGCCCAGGCCATTTTTTGCAAATCTGACATGTCTGAGGCTGGATCTCCTCAGCTCCCGTAGAAGGCAGTTCCCGATGCCGTGCAAGGCATTGGGCAGCCTCTGCACAGCATCGGGCTGCCTTGTGTCTCATCGGGTCCCCGCCACAGCAGTGCGGGAACTCAATGCGATCGTTTCACCTGACACAAACCTCTTCTATGTCGCTGTCATAGAAGGGGTTAATCCGCCGGCATCGGCTTTTACAGCGATGCCGGCGGATACAGCAGAGGCCCGGCTACCACGGACTGCCGGGCCCCTGCAGTAATCGCGCGCGCTCCGGTGCCCGTGCAATTACTATTACGTCAATTGGCGGAAACTCAGTGGTTCCCATGACATAACAGTACTTCAAAGGTCGGGAAGGGGTTAAAAGATATCTCTTATGCGGTGAATACCGTAACGGTAAAAAATTAAAAACATACGATTCACAATTTTTTTGTCACGTTGACCCTCCAAAAAATAGGATAGCACAGCTATGTGCTGGGTGTTCTGAAACAATGTGGATTGCACAAGGTTTTTTATTTTTATTTTGCGTGGTATCGAATGGTATTGAGATACTTCGCGAAGTCTTGCGAGACTTTGGTTAATAACTTTATACATTTATTTGTACTGTAAAAAAAACATTTCCCGAACTCTGGTTCGGTTCCAAGTGGTACCTTGGAACTTAACCCGAGTTTGGTAAATGTTTTGTTTTGTTATTACCTGAAGTCTCGCGAAACTTTGCAAAGCAATAACTTTGGCTCATTGGAGCCAATACATTGGAGCCAATACATTGGAGCCAATACTCCTGCTCCGTACAGTATTGGAACAAAGTTTTATGCAAATCGACTTCGGATGTTTCATCTGAAGTCGATTCGCTCATCCCTAGTTTTAATCGGTGGGGGAGTTTATTAATCATTAAAAAAAATGTCTTAATTGCCGTCCTGCAGTGAAGTAACATTGTACTACAGTCATTTACGTGGTGTATAAAATGGAAATGTACGTACGTCCCATTAGCCGTTCTGCGGTGAATTGTAATTGTTAGATTTCTTTTGTTGTGGTGTAGAAATAGGAAAAAAAAATGAAAAAATATGTCATAATTGGTGTTCAGCAGTGAAGTTACATTGTACTACAGACATTTACGTGGTGTATAAAAAGGAAATAGACGTATGTCCCATTAGCCATTCTGCAGTAAATTGTAATTGTTATATTTCTTTTTTTTGGGTGTAGTTATAGGAAAAAGAATATGTCTTAATTGACCTTCTGCGGTGAATTGTGATTATTTTTTTGGGGGGGATGGGGGGGGAGTTCATTAATCATAAAAAAATATATATGTTTTAATTGCCATTCAGCGGTGAAGAAACACTGTACTACAGCCTTTTTTTGGGGGTATTATTTTAATTTAATTATTTTATTATACAGTATGTCAGACAGGCAGCAGAAGAAGTGGGGATGGCAGCAGGAATCACAGTGAGAAGCCTGAGCTCCCGATGTCATCTAGTGGTCGTGTCTTGACCAGCAACCCAGCGGTGCTTGAATGGTTGACTCGGTTGTCGCAAGTGACATCAGACACCACAAGCCAAGAGTCGGTGGGTTCCTCTGACACAATGCTTAGTTGGCATGGCCCAGGAGCAGGCCCTGTGCCCCCACCTGTCCTGAACCTTCCTCTGTCATTTTCAGTTTCCCCAGCGCGAGAAGTATTATATGCCGTAGGATCGGCTCAACTTTTCAGCAAGGATGAGCTAGTAGAGGACAGTCAGCAGCTACTGCCCAGCCAAGATCTGGAGGAGACATCCGCCGCTTCGTCCGGTAGGCGGGCAAGTAGTAATGATGAGTCGTGTGGGAGCAGATGTTGCGCTCTTTCAGGCGCCTGGCCCTGAGACTGTTGAGGGGGACATCAGTGACGTGCAGACAGTAGCGGATGATGATGATGATGTAGCTGATCGCATTTGGGAGCCGGGTAATAATAATTTCATAATCATCAGGAGTAGAGGGTGGCAGCTTGCGTATGAGGCAGCGGCTGAGCCAGCAGGGTGGTAGCATGGCTGTGAGTCAGCAGGGTGGCAGCAGTGGGAGGTCGGGAGCCAAACATGCCCAGGGTAGACCACCCGCTTCACAGGAGCCTACCGTCCCAGGAAGTAGCTGTGCAGGGCAGCAGTAGCAGGCAGTCAGCGCAGAGTGTTGGGGGGAAAATGCCATACTCGGCAGTGTGGCAATTTTTTGTTAGGCCGTCAGAGGAGGTGAACATGGCCATTTGCAGAATTTGTGGGCAGAAGGTGAAGTGTGGCCAGGGTGCCAATGTTGGCACCACGGCCCTGCGTCAACACATGCAGCGTCACCATAAAGTGGCCTGGGAGAACTGTGGCTCCGATGTGGTGGTCCAGCCTGCCTCAATTTCATGCAGTCAAGGCTCCACCACCTTAGCTGAAGGGAGCTGTCTGTCCGACCCAGGGTGATTGATTTTTATACTCCGCTTGTTACCTTCTTTTATCCTGTAAGTACAATGAAACCTTTGCAGTTCAACCCATGTGACTGCGCTTTACTATTTGTGGCAACCTTGATCTTTCACAGAGGTTCGCAAAGGAGAGGGGAAAGTGAACCCAGGTGACCTGAATGCTTTCCCATATCCAAGGAAGTCTGTGTGATTTGGAAAGGAGGATCTTTCTGTTTACTCTGGAGCAGCGCGGTCCATTTGAACAAACGCAATTGAAGCTATCAGTGTCTGCCAAAGTGCATGCCTCCTCATCCTCCACTGTGTCCTCAGCCTCTAGTGCAGGGACAATTTACAGAGCTCCACCAGAATACCACATGTGCAGGGCACGGCGGTGTCACGCTGTTCTTAACCTAGTTTTCCTGTGCGAATGGAGTCACACAGGGGAGGAACTGCTCCGCGTCCTACATCAAGAAATCGAATCCTGGCTTTCTTCTCGACAACTCAAAATCGGAACCGTGGTGACCGACAACGGAAAGAACATGGTGTCGCCGCTGCATCAAGGAAGGCTGAGCCATGCACCCTGCATGGCGCATGTGTTCAATCTGGTTGTAAAGCGGTTCCTGAAGTCTTCATCCCATCTGCCAGACATCTTGAAAATGGCCAGGAAACTTGACATGAGGAAGGTTCAAAGGTCTCTAGGACCTTAGCGTGGCTCTCTATACCTCTCTGACTAGTCTTTTATAAAACATAAATTTTATTGATTACTCTTTAAAAAAATATATATATATATCAGGGAACTCTTAACATAACGCAATTAAAATTCCTCAGAGATTGGAGAGGTGGGACTATGTGTTTTTACATTTTAATTGTATCGATTCAACCTATACACAGACTCCGGCGGGTGCCTCAGGTTGTTCCCCCTTTTTTTTTTAAGTATTTTTCCTTAAAGGGAGTCTGTCACCTCCATATAGCCATATACAGTGCTTACATGACTCTGTAGCACACCTATACAGGATTGTAACGGTACCTTTGTTCTTTTCTTTAGACTTGCACCAGCAGGAAAAACGAAGTTTAATTCATATGCAAATGAGCACTCGTAAGTGCCCAGGGGCGGCGTTCAGTGTGTAGGTGCCCAGGCTGCTCTGCCTGCTTTTCACTTTACTCCTCCCCAGCCTCTGCCTTTGCCAGCCCTCCAAGTCTCTTGCCTCATCGATAGGTCCGGACTTGGAGGGTGGGCAAAGGCAGAGACTGGGGAGGAGTAATATGAAAAGAAGGCAGAGCAGCCTGGGCACCTACACACTGAACTCCTCCCCTGGGCACTTGCGAGTTCTCATTTGCATATGAATTAAACTTTGTTTTTCCTGCTGGTGCAAGTCTAAAGACAAAGAAAAAGGTACCGTTACAATCCTGTATAGGTGTGCTACAGAGCCATGTAAGCACTGTATATGACCATATGGAGCTGACAGACTCCCTTTAATTGGATTCTACCTATAAACCAGCTGTATATTTAGCTGTGTATATTCCCCTCTGGGATCCCTACCTCTCCAAGTCCGAACTAAAAACTAGGCCTGCATCCCTACATGTTTCACCATATGCTCGGCGTCTTCAGGGGATAGCCTGCAGGTTCACGCCATCCCCTGAAGACGCCGAGCATATGGCGAAACATGTAGGGATGCAGGCCTAGTTTTTAGTTCGGACTTGGAGAGGTAGGGATCCCAGAGGGGAATATACACAGCTAAATATACAGCTGCTGTATAAGTAGAATCCAATTAAGGAAAAATACTTCCCAAAAAAAGGGGGAACAACCTGAGAGACTATCAGGCACCCGCCGGAGTCTGTGTATTGGTTGAATCGATACAATTAAAATGTGAAAACACATAGTCCCACCTCTCCAATCTCTGAGGAATTTTAATTGCGTTATGTTAAGAGTTCCCTGATATATATATTTTTTTTAAAAGAGCAATCAATAAAATGTATGTTTTATAAAAGACTAGTCAGAGAGGTATAGAGAGCCACGCTAAGGTCATAGAGACCTTTGAACCTTCCTCATTAATATATATAGCGTGGTCACCTCCTAAAAGACCTACAAGTATGTTGGTTGTATGAAACTTGACATGCATTTCAGCCACTCTCGTACACCGCAAAGCACACCCTCCTTGAGCTGCAGCAGAACAGCGTCCCCTTACATAGGCTGATATGTGACGTTTCCACCTGTTGGAATTCCACCCTCCATATGTTTTACTGATTATATGAACAGAGAAAGACCAATTTCTTGATGATACAGGCGGCTAGAGGTACTCCCCTGTGTAACTTCGATGTTAGCTAGTGGCAGCTCATGCATTTGCTCGGGCCCTTTGAGGAGGCCACTTTATTTGTCAGTCGCCAGGACTACAGGATGAACAATGTCATTCCACTGATTCATGTCCTGGAACAGATGCTGCCAAATCTGACATTCGAACACAACCAATGAGTAGAGAAATGGCAGTATTTTTCTACACAGGTGAGAGTAGAGGAGGAGCAGGAGGAGCTACAGGGCAATGAGGAAGATGAGGCAGATGTCCCAGACACACAGTGGCAGTATGCAGTGGAGATGGAGGCAGGGAGTCCCTCCAAGTCACTTGTGCAAATGGCCCAATGCATGCTCAGTTGCTTGCGTAGTGACAGCCGAATTGTGACCATTCGGCAGAGGGATGATTACTGGCTCTCCACCATGTTAGACCCTCGCTACTGGTCCAAAATGGGTGCTTTTTTACACCCGCTGAGAGAGAGGACAAACTAAACTACTATCGAGACATCCTATGTATTCAGTTGGCCGCTGCCTATGTGCACCGTCGCCAATCCTCACGCAAGTCTGACCTGACGGGCCATCTGCGCTCACGTTCCACTGCCATAGAAACTACTCACCATCAGCAGCTACGCATAGAGCAGAAACTGAACCAGCAGGTTGTGGCATACTTGGCGTGCACCCTGCCACTGTCACGGCCTATGGGGTGCACTGTGACACTGTTGCTACACTTGCGGTTGCCCACGGCAACTTGTTGCTGTGAGAGCATGCGGTGGCAGTGTCTCGGCCTTCTGGGTGATTGCTAGGACATGGTTGCCATGAATGCTGTTGCCGGTGGTAACATGTGGATTGGTATGCTTGTGTGTGTACTTCCCCTTTTAGTGGCTTCCTTCCCTTGTCTGGTGTTGGAAGGGTTAACTCCCTTCCTACTGTTTTGTTAACACTGGGTTTATGTGTGTGTGGTAGTGGCTGCTTGGGCTATTTAGCCTCTGCTGAATGCCTGAAGCTGGGGGGTACTGCAGCCATGGTGTATGCTGGAGCTATCTTCCTGGCTTGTTCCATCTGTCCAGTGAGGGCCACCCTTGTGGTCATACTGTCACGGTGGAGAGTGGGGGAAATCCCCTATCGTGCGGTATCAAAGGGTAAAGGGGATCAGCCTGGCCAAAAGGAGTAATAAGGGAGCAGGTCACCTCCTACAGCATCCCTAATCTTCTCCCTGACTCCTCACTGTATGAGCGGACCCCGATGGTAGGACGACTCATACTCAGGATACCTAAAGACCCTGGTAATCCCTCACTTAGGAGCAGGGGAGAGACAACCTGTTCATCCCAGTCATGGAGGAACAGGAGTCTCTATCTGAGGCCAGGCTGCAAGGAAAGGGGAACACATACAGCTATAGAGAGATGGCAGGTAAGTGAAACCAGAAACGCACTTACCTGCCACAGACACACTGACTGGAACCCGTGCACAAGTGTTGGTGTCCACACCAATATTGAAAGGACACGGCACACACCAAAAACCACACAGGAACCCAGGACAGCCATAGCTGCAATAAACATGAGACACCGTAAAAACATCTATGACCACAATGGTGTCCCTCACTAGACAGATGGAACAAGCCAGGAAGATAGCTCCAGCATACACCATGGCAGGAGTACCCCCCAGCTTCAGGCATCCGTCAGAGGCTAAATAGCCCAAGCAGCCACACCCACACACATAAACCCAGTGTTAACAAAACACTAGGAAGGGAGTTAACCCTTCAAACACCAGACAAGGGAAGGAAGCCACTATGTCACTGGGCCACTCTAGTCTCC
Organism: Bufo gargarizans; assembly: GCF_014858855.1. Lineage (NCBI taxonomy): Eukaryota > Metazoa > Chordata > Amphibia > Anura > Bufonidae > Bufo > Bufo gargarizans. Next base: position 392,066,132 of record NC_058083.1, on the reverse strand, counting down.
TTATGCTGCTGCCACCTCACCCCTCTGTGGTCTCATGCTGCTGCCACATCACCACTCTGTGGTCTCCTCCTGCTGCTGCCAACTCACCATTCTGTGGTCTCCTCATGCTGCTGCCACCTCACCACTATGTCACTGGGCCACTTTGTGGTCTCCTCATGCTGCTGCTACCTCATCACTGTCACTGGGCCACTCTGTGGTCTCCTCCTGCTGCTGCCACCTCACCACTATGTCACTGGGCCACTTTGTGGTCTCCTCATGCTGCTGCTACCTCAACACTATGTCACTGGGCAGCTCTGTGGTCTTCTCATGCTGCTGCCACCTCACCACTCTGTCATTGGGCCACTCTGTGGTCTCCTCATGCTGTTGCTACCTCACCACTTTGTCACTGGGCCACTCTGTGGACTTCTCATGCTGTTCCCACCCTCCCCACTCCATGACTGGGCCACTCTTTTGCCTTTTTGGCCTAGTTGACAACATCATTTATTTGACCCTTCTTCTGATCTGTCAGAAGGAAGGAAAAATGAGACGCACATCGGATCCTGTCTATGTAGCAGCTGTAAGGCCTGTATGACATGGTCCCTATTTTGCATCAGCATTGGCTTATGATTTGGTAGCCAAAAGCAGGAGTGGGTACAAAACCCAGAAGACATGCAAAGGGTCCATTCACGTGTCATCTCTGTTTTGGATCCACTCCTGTTTTTTTTTTTGCTTTAGCAATACTGATGGATTAATGACCAAATGCTGACCGAGTGAAGGCGGATGCTCAACATACAGGATCCGTTTTTTTGGGGTTATTTTTCTGACTGATCAGAGGAAGGGCAAAATAATCAGTGACGTCAACACAAACTTAGTGCTGACACCCACTCTACACTGTCAGGGGGAGGCTCTACTTGTATAAGCATTTACTAGAACAGGTTCTGTAGACATCTATGTGGAATCAGCTGACGATGGTGTAAAAGGAGTGCGATCTTTCACGCTATAGTAGGATCTTGGGCCTTGCCTTGGTTCTTTATATGTGGTGCTAACATTGACCTGTAAGGCTGAGTTCACACTTGAGTAATTTGGTCAGTTTTGGCCCCATAATTGACCAAATGAGTGAAGTATAAAGTGATTCTAAGAGCGATGTCATCTTCGTGTCATACTAACTCACAGTATTGTTTCACTACCACAGCAGACTCCCTATGCGTGTTACTGCAAGACGCAGTGTTCTACACCACTTTACAGGCTCTCTGCAGCCAGGAAATAGCTGTTTTTTAACTCGATTCACCACAAATAAATTCAGATCAAATCAAATCTTTTCGGAAAATTCAGCAAACCGACCAAATCGAATGTTTGAGAAATTCGCATATATATCTGTATGTATAACGGTATGGTGTTAACTGTATGGTGTTAACTGATATTTTTGTAACTTGGATGCCATGAGGCAGAACTGCCTAGTGTCACAACAAGTTATAACATTTTTCTTTCTTATATTCAAAAAGAAAAGCAGGGACATTTCTGTCATTTAGTAAATTGAAAAGGTTATTGTGACTAATAGTTCCCATTTTCTCTAAACAAGCTATCAGGGTTTCCAAAGATTCCTAAGAGTGTTCCATAGATCAAATTGTAGATTTAAAAAAGAAATGAATATTTGTGCAGTCCCAGAAGTCACCAGTATACCACTTAGTTTATTTGGGGTCTTTCTGGTAATTTACATCATATTTTAGGAAAAAAAATACTTTGCCTACAGTAAGAGAATAGCATAATGATACAGTTAAATAGTCTTTTTTATATTGCATTAACTTTGAAATGAAGTTAGGACTCATGGTGACTAAGACATGAAAACATATTAGCTTTTCTCTACTCTTCCTAATGAGCATATAAAAAAGAAATCATTGCCGGCATCGATCATTCTCCTTGAGCATTTTGTCCCACTGGTATGTGCCATTCAACATGAAAAATAAATTACTTTTATTTAGAGTAATTTACTTCATTTTCCAGGTTATTGAAACATGACTTTTAAATTATAACAAGATGAAATGTCAGGACAAGCAATAAAATATTTTCTGAGATCAGTTGTTCCTCTGCATCTACTGTATATAACATATGAGAGTAAAAGGGCTTTCCAGGTTCAGGATATCGACGGCCATGCCAGTAATGGCCAACCTGAGGCTCTCCAGCTGTTGCAAAACTACAACTCCCAGCATGCCCAGACTGTCTACAGCTATCATAAAAAAAAGGCTTGTGTATTAGATTGCGTGCTGATATTAGCTGCAGTCCCTTTGTAGAAGTAGGTCCCTACTTCTTACAGTCCAAAATTTATAAAAAGGGGTTAGGGTCCGCGCTGCAATAAAGGAAAGCTTACGGGTAAATCACTAGTTCTTTTTATGCTGCTCCTCCAATCTCCTCCTTTATCCTTCCTCCTTCGCAGCTTCTTAGTCTCTGAACCAAGGAGGGGTAGTGGGTTTGCTTCTCACTCTTTCAAAGAGAGTATCAACATAGCACAGACCCCCATGTAAAATAGTTTGCACTTCTTTATTATACTTACAAGATCGTAATTTTGAACATCACATAGAACATATGATAAAGTCCGACCCCGGGTTCGCTCCTGCTTCATCAGGGACGTTTCATTTTCACTTTCGGGTATGGGAGGTATTTATCACCACGTCACATCCTCTCACTCTTTATCTCATTGCTAAAAATCCCCTTATATTCCCTATTATTTAAATACTCATATACAGTGGATATAAAAAATGTACATAACCCTGTTAAAATGTCAGGTTTCTGTGATGTAAAAAAACAAGACAAAGATAAATCATTATAGAACTTTTTCCACCTTTAATGTGACCTATAAACTGTACAACTCAATTGATAAACAAACTGAAATCTTTTAGGTAGAGGGAAGAAAAAATATCAAAATAAAATATGGTGGCATAAGTGTGCACACCCTTAAACTAATACTTTGTTGAAGCACCTTTTGATTTTATTACAGCACTCAGTCTTTTTGGGTATGAGTCTATCAGCATGGCACATTTTGACTTTGTAAGATTTGCCCACTCTTTGCAAAAACACTCCAAATATGTCAGATTGCGAGGGCATCTCCTGTGCACAGCCCTCTTTAGATCACCCCACAGATTTTCAATTGAATTCAGGTATTTTGGAATTATTGCCAAAAAGTTCAACCTTGGTTTTATCAGACCATAACACCTTTTCCCACATGCTTTTGGGAGACTTCAGATGTGTTTTTGCATAGCCCAGACATGAAGAATATGGGAGATTGTTGTCACATGTACCTGTCACGGATGGTGTTGCAGAAAACTAGAAGACAACAAATGAAGATCCGACTGACTTGATCCCAAACTAAGGAACATAAGGGTGAGCCCTGTAAAAGCCCTAGCACTCTCCTTGACTTCTCATCCCATGCAAAGATCTCTATGATAGATAATTACATGCCCTTGTGCCTCGACTGTATGACACCTGAACACCCTATAATAGTGAGGGGACACGACCACTGGCTCCCTACACTTAGGGAGGGAGTCAGGGTCATCAAGGATCAAGCCAACAGGAAAACACAAATAAAGGAACAGACTCATCTGTAGAAGCATCAGTTGCAGCAACCAGCATGAGCACACTTCAGGAAGTTGTATAAGCCGCAAAGTGATGCAGTATGGGAGGGGATTTAAAGGGATGCAATCAGTGCAACTAGATGACAGCTGAGAGAGGGAAACGAGATGACAAAACGAAAGCAAAACAAAAGAACCTCAAGAAGGAGGTTCTGAAGGATGTCTGTCAGAGCTTCTCAGATATCTGGCGGTGACAGTACCACACAGCCAGTACTTGCCAGATATTCCTGCAGCTCATTTAATGTTGCTGTAGGACTCTTGGTAGCCTCCCAGACCAGTTTTCTACTCGTCTTTTCATCAATTTTGGAGGAACGTCCAGTTCTTGGTAATGTCACTGTTGTGCCATATTTTCTCCACTTGATGATGACTGTCTTCACTGTGTTCCATGGTATATCCAATGCCTTGGAAATTCTTTTGTACCCTTCTCCTGACTGATACCTTTTAACAATGAGATCCCTCTGATGCTTTGGAAGCTCTTTGTGGACCATGGCTTTTGCTGTGGGATGAGACTAAGAAAATTTCAGGAAAGACCAACTAGAGCAGCTGAACTTTATTTGGGGTTAATCAGAGGCACTGTAAATGATGGCAGGTGTATGCTGACTCCTATTTAACATGATTTTGAATGTGATTGCTTATTTCTGAACACAGCTACATCCCCAGTTATAAGAGGGTGTGCATACTTATGCAACCACATTATTTAAGTTTTTTTAGTTTTCTTCCTTCCACCTAAAAGATTTCAGTTTGTTTTTCAATTGAATGGTACAGTTTATAGGTCACATTAAAGGTGGAAAAAGTTCGGGAATGATTTATATGTCTAATTTTTTTTACATCACAGAAACCTGACATTTTAACAGGGGTGTGTAGATTTTTTATATCTACTGTACATATATATAAATCACTCATAAATAAAATAAAATTGAACAACGATCAAAGCTTTTTCTTAATTTACATGTTTATAAATAGCAGTTCCATGCAAAGCGATACTCCTGAACGGATCAATACCCACATGATATCCCCACATAGGCTAAACGTGAATTCCTGGGTACTAAGTATCCTGTAAGAAAAATTAACACTAGTATAAGCTACATCAATCCCATCGATGCAACAAGGTCTCGCATCCCACACCATTCTCTACACAGAGACTCCACGTGTTCTCACCGCGATCCATATCATCTTCCCACAGGATGCTGCTATACAATGAGTTAAGAGCCCTGTATCCTCATTCTTATACTGATAACTAGTACAGTCATTTTCTCCTACCTACCTCTATGCGTACTACCCCCTTGTCCTTCCCTTGCAGGCCCAGTCCCCCCTCCTTTTCCATAGATGTAACTCTTACTTTAACATCCATTTTTTATATCGAACGATCATAACGCTATCTCCTGGTATTTTAAGTACTAACTACCATAAAGCCAACCAAACTATAAATCCTTTCTTTTTCTTTTAATTAGGAACTACCTCAGTACCTGCAAACATATTTTATATCCCACTCTATATTTAACCTGTTGGGTTGTGTGTTTATGATATAAATCCATTCTTCCTCCTTTTTATTTATATATTTAACAGGGTCTCTCCCTCTCTATTTATTCCTTAATCCTTACTAACTCTAACCCCATAAACTTCAGACTGTCTGGATTCTTATTATGAGCTTTCTTAAAATGTGCCGAAACACTATGCGTCTCCATCCCCTTTCTGATGTTTCTTATGTGTTCACTGATTCTTATCTTCAGTTTCCTGAGTGTTCTTCCTACGTATTGGAGTTTACAGGAACACTCCAACACATATATAACTCCTATACTTTTCACATGACAGGTGACCTTTTACTTTGAATTCCTTATTATTTGTCGTTGCAACCGTATTGTTTCTGTTCATACTCCTTTCTCCTTTCGGCCTGTTTTTACATCTAACGCAGAATCCGCACCATTTGAACATGCCACTTGTGTGGGTTAAGGTTCTCCTTTCTGCAGGCAGCTATGTATGATCTTATCTTTAATTGTTGGGGCTCGTTTAAAAATAAACGGAGGTCTCTCTGGGATAGAATGGCCTAAAACCGGGTCATTTCTCAAGATTCCCCATTTTTTCCTTAATTACCTCTTTGATCTGGGGACACATTTTGGAGTATTGCGTAGAGAAGGCAAACCTATATTTTGTATTTACCACTGTCGGTTTTAATTTTTTTTATTCCCTTCGGTTTCTTGTCTTACTTTTTCTTTGATACTGATTAGTTCCTCCTCTTTATGACCTTTTTTCTTTAAACCTTTTAGGATTTTTTCACTCTGTTCATCATAATCTCTTATTTTGGAACAGTTTATTTTTATTCTCTAAAATTGGCCTACCAGGATGTTTTTTTATCCAGGGTTTATGATGGCAGCTGCTGACATCAATTATAACCATTGTGATCTGTGGGTTTAAAAAAGATCCTCATATGGATTCACCCATACTCCACTATTATTTCTAAATCAAGGAAGTTAACAGTTTTTCTGCTAATGTTTTCCATCAATTTAATATTCCAGGTGTTATCATTGATATACACAATAAAATCTCTCAGAGCCGCTTCCTCCCCTTTCCAGATACATAGACAGTCATTTATGTATCTTTTCCACAGAATAAGACTGCCATCACCCTTCTCTCTACTTAGGGTTCAATGTATATATATGCTCCCAATACGCCATGAATAAATTGGCGAAATTGGGTGCCGTACCATGGGTCTGCAGGTAAAAATAATCCCTGTACCAAAAATAGTTATGATCTAAACAAAAAAATACTTCAAATACAGAAAATTTTACAAAGAACCAGACAGTAGAGAATATCCACATACACACTACTTTGAAGAATAATTCCACTTTTTATCCCAAAAATAAAGACAATGAATGTATAGCAGCCTATAACCGCCTCCCGTCTGCCTGTTGACTATAAATGTCCGGGAGGTGGATCTCTATCTCCGAATGGAGGTTTCTGAACGTCCATTCAGAGATGGCAGCTGCACGCTAATCGTGCAGCTGCAGAGCGGGTTACCCGCTGTCAGTGACAGCAGGGCAACCCAGAGAGAAGGCAGGGACAGTTCCCTGCCTTCTAGATCGTTGTTTACACAGTGCTCAACGAGCACTGTGTGTGTACAGATCAGGAAGCGCTATAAAGTGTTAAAATAAAAAAATAAAAAAAGGTTTCACATGTAAAAAAAAAAATAATTCTGCAAGTAAGGAATTACATAAAAAATAATAAAAAATAAATAAATAAAATAGACATATTTGGTATTGCCGCATCTGTGACGGTCGTCTCTAAATATATCCCATGATCCACACAATCTGATAAACACCATAAAAAAATAATTTTAAACTGTGTCAAAAAAGCCATTTTTTTGTCACCTATCATCACATAAAGTGCAACACCTAGCGATCAAAAAGGTGTATGCCCCCCAAATAGTACCAATCAAACTGTCACCTCATTCCGCAAAAAATTAGACCCTAACTAAGACAGTCGGTCAAAAATAAAAAAAACCTTGGCTCTCAGACTATGGAAACACCAAAACATCATTCTTTTGGTTTCAAAAATGCTATTATTGTGTAAAACTTACCTAATATGTATACTTTTTCTTATTTATTTATCGCCATGTCCGTAACATTCTGCTCTATAAAAATGTCACATGACCTAACCCCTTAGGTGAACGCTGTAAAAATAAATAAAAACTGTGCTAAAACAACCAGTTTTTTATGAATGTTCAAAAAATCATATGCACCCAAAAAATGGTACCAATAAAAACATCAACTCTGCCTGCAAAAAACGAGCCCCTGCAAAAGACGATAATATATGGCTTTCACAATATGGAGACACAAAAACATAATTTTCTTTTAAAAAATGCTTATTATGTAAAACTGAAACAAACAAAGAAAGTAGACATATCTGATATAATTGTGTTCTTAACAACCTGCTGTATAGCAATAGCACATGGGCAGATGAATGTTGTAAAAAATAAAATCTGTGCCAAAGCAGCCATTTTTTGTTTACCTTGCCTCACAAAAAACTTAATATAGAGCAATTAAAAATCATATATACCCCAAAATAGTAGCAATAAAACTGGCACTTTATCCCCTAGTTTCCAAAATTGGGTCACTTTTTGGGAGTTTCTACTGTAAGGGTGCATCATGGGGGCTTCAAATGAGACATGGCATCTAAAAACCAGTTCAGCAAAATCTGCCTTCCAAAAAGCATATGGCACTCTTTTTCTTCTGCGCCCTGCCGTGTGCCCTCACATCAGTTTACGACCACATGTGGGGTGTTTCTGTAAACCGCAGAATCAGGAAAATAAATATTCAGTTTTGTTTGGCTGTTAACCCTCGATGTGCTAAAGAAAAAAATGGATTAAAATGGAAAATCTGCCAAAAATGTGATCTCCATTTTCCTTTACTTCTTGTTGTACACCTAAAGCTTCTAAAATTCTAAGCCTACTAACGTCCTAAAAAAAACCAATGACATTTACAAAATGAGGAATCCCTTCTTTTTTTTAAAGCAGAGAAATAGGAATTTTGAAAATTGAATTTTTTTTAAAAAATTGGGTAAATTAGATTTTTTCACAAATAAAGGTGAAATATATTGACTCAAATTTATGACTATCATGAAGTACAATGTGTCACGAGAAAACAATCTCTGAATGGCTTGGATAAGTAAAAGCGTTCCAAAGCTATTACCAAAGTGACATATGTCAGATTTGCAAAATTAGGCCTGGTCAGGAAGGCGGCAAATGGCCCGGATGTGAAGTGGTTAAAAGGGTGTACCAAAGAGATTGGAGAATATTAACTACAAATACTCGCAAAAGAGATATGAATTTAACTCAGAAAGAGAGAGAGGCCCTTAAAGGTCTAGAGAAAAATGACAAAATAGTTATTAAACTGGCTGAAAAAGGGGGAGGAATAGTGGTATTTTATAAAGAAAAATATGAACAAGGGATGATGAATATACTTGGCACTCAAACCACCTTAAGATATTAAAAGGGAATCCAGTATAAACTATAAGAAAGAACTAAAAGAACTATTAGATAGAGGAGTAAAACATGAAATTTTAAACAAGAGAGAATATGATTACCTTAATAATTCACTCCCTAATACATTGCTGATATATTTCCTATCCAAAGTGCATAAAGACCCTGTCATTCCTCCTGGAAGACCTATAGTTTCAGGAATAGAGTCTATTACAAGCAGAGTATGTGGATATTTTTCTTCAAAAATATGTACCAACAACCCCCTCTTTTCTAAATACAGGTTAAAGGGAACCTGTCACCAGTTTTATGGTGTCCTAACTAAGGGCAACATAAATAAGTGACTGATTCTCTTAGGACAATGCTGGGTCACTTTCTTTAATTGACCCAGTCAATCTGCCAACATCTTGTATTAAAAAGCTCCAGCTCATAATGATGAGTCATGAATATTCATGAGCTCCTGACTCTCCCCGCCCAACTGCTGCTGAATGACAGTTTGTTTCCATATAAACCAGCAGCAGGTGGGCAGGGGAGTGGCTATAGCTCTGAATTAAATATACACTGGACTCAATGACATCACGCTGGACTCCAATCAGCTCATTAGCATACGGCATGTGGGATCTTTGTGTGTATATTATGAGATAACCATCTGTCACACCAGTAAGTGAATACATCTAAGGCACTTTTTAACCTGACAGGGCACACCTGTGAAGTGAAAACCATTTCAGGTGACACACCTTTAATTCAAAGAGTTTTCTTTATTTTCATGACTATGAAAATTGTAGATTCACACTGAAGGCTTGATGCCTTCAGTGTGAATCTACAATTTTCATAGTCATGAAAATAAAGAAAACTCTTTGAATGAAAGGTGTGTCCAAACTTTTGGTCTGTACTGTACCTTGTGTGTCTCCAGATCAGGTGGATTCACATTGAAGGCATCAAAACTATGAATTAACACATGTGGAATTACCGTATTTTCGCCCTATAAGACGCACCGGCCCATAAGACGCACCTAGGTTTTTGGGGAGGAAAGTAAGAAAAAAAATATTTTTAACCAAAGGGTGTGCTTTTGGTGGGTTTGGAACTAATGGTGGTCTGTGGGTGGCACTATTACTGTGGATCTGTGAATGACACTGTTATGGGGGGATCTGTGGATGACGGACACTGTTATGGGGGGATCTGTGGATGACGGACACTGTTATGGGGGGATCTGTGGATGACGGACACTGTTATAGGGGGATCTGTGGAAGACTGACACTGGTACGGGGGGATCTGTGGAAGACTGACATTGTTACAGGAGGGATCTGTGGATGACGGACACTGTTACAGGGGGGATCTGTGGATGGCACTGTTACAGGAGGGATCTGTGGCTGGCACTGTTACAGGGGGGATCTGTGGCTGGCACTGTTATATATGTGCCATCCACAGACCCCCCACCCCATAACAGTGCCACCCACAGACCCCCCAGCCCATAACTGTGTCATCCACAGACCCCCCCCTTAACTGTGCCATCCACGGATCAGCCCGCCGCCGCCACCCCCCCAGTATACAAATATAAAATGTCTTATTCAATTAAAATGTATTACATATGCCCCCTCACTCCTAAATTGCTAATCGTACCTTACATCCTATTCCTAATAGGTTCTGTACAGTTGCGGCAGGCAGGCCGGGCGGCCGGCACGTCACTCACTGACATCACTTACCTGCGCCGCCTGCTTCATTCATAAAGGCACGTGACATCAGGGAGTTACGCTGCCGCCCGCCCGGCCTGCCGGCATTATACAGAACCTATTAGGAATAGGATGTAAGGTACTATTAGGAATTTAGGAGTGAGGGGGCATATGTAATACATTTTAATTGAATAAGACATTTAATATTACTATACCGGAGCGGCGGGGCGGGGCTATAGTACACTGACTGCACCGCCCCACCGCTATTCCCGGCCCCCAGCTCCTCCTCCCAGCCCCCGCTCGCTCTACATCGCATCCAGCGATGTTAAACTGTCAGCATTCGCCCCATAAGACTCAGGGGCATTTCCCCCCCCCCCCCATTTTTTGGGGGGAAAAGTGCATCTTATGGGGCGAAAATACGGTATATACATAACAAAAAAGTGTGAAACAACATAAAATATGTCATATTCTAGGTTCTTCAAAGTAGCCACCTTTTGCTTTGATTACTGCTTGGCACACTCTTGGCATTCTTGGCATTCTCTAGATGAGCTTTTAAGAGGTAGTCACCTGAAATGGTCTTCCAACAGTCTTGAAGGAGTTCCCAGAGATGCTTAGCACTTGTTGGCCCTTTTGCCTTCACTCTGCGGTCCAGCTCACCCCAAACCATCTCGATTGGGTTTAGGTCCGGTGACTGTGGAGGCCAGGTCATCTGGCGCAGCACCCCATCACTCTCCTTCATGGTCAAATAGCCCTTACACAGCCTGGAGGTGTGTTTGGGGTCATTGTCCTGTTGAAAAATAAATGATGGTCCAACTAAACACAATCTGGATGGAATAGCATGCCGCTGCAAGATGCTGTGGTAGCCATGCTGGTTCAGTATGCCTTCAATTTTGAATAAATCCCCAACAGTGTTACCAGCAAAACACCCCACACTATCACACCTCCTCCTCCATGCTTCACGGTGGGAACCAGGCATGTAGAGTCCATCCGTTCACCTTTTCTGGGTCGCACAAAGACACGGTAGTTGGAACCAAAGATCTCAAATTTGGACTCATCAGACCAAAGCACAGATTTCCACTGGTCTAATGTCCATTCCTTGTGTTCTTTAGCCCAAACAAGTCTCTTCTGCTTGTTGCCTGTCCTTAGCAATGGTTTCCTAGCAGATATTCTACCATGAAGGCCTGATTCACACAGTCTCCTCTTAACAGTTGTTCTAGAGGTGTCTGCTGCTAGAACTCTGTGTGGCATTGACCTGGTCTCTAATCTGAGCTGCTGTTAACCTGCGATTTCTGAGGCTAGTGACTCGGATGAACTTATCCTCTGCAGCTGAGGTGACTCTTGGTCTTCCTTTCCTGGGGCGGTCCGCATGTGAGCCAGTAGTCTTTGTAGTGCTTGATGGTTTTTGTGACTGCACTTGGGGACACTTTCAAAGTTTTCCCAATTTTTCGGACTGACTGACCTTCATTTCTTAAAGTAATGACGGCCACTCGTTTTTTTTTACTTAGCTGCTTTTTTCTTGCCATAATACAAATTCTAACAGTCTATTCAGTAGGACTATCAGCTGTGTATCCACCTGACTTCTCCACAAGGCAACTGATGGTCCCAACCCCATTTATAAGGCAAGAAATGCCACTTATTAAACCTGACAGGGCACACCTGTGAAGTGAAAACCATTTTAGGTGACTACCTCTTGAAGCTCATCAAGAGAATGCCAAGAGTGTGCAAAGCAGTAATCAAAGCAAAAAGTGGCTACTTTGAAGAACCTAGAATATGACATATTTTCAGTTGTTTCACACTTTTTTGTTATGTATATAATTCCACATGTGTTACTTCATAGTTTTGATGCCTTCTTTGTGAATCTACAATTTTCATAGTTATGAAAAAAAATAGTCATGAAAAAAAAGAAAACTCTTTGACTGAGAAGGTGTGTCCAAACTTTTGGTCTGTACTGTATATATTGACCCCTAAGTAGAGAGAAGGGTGATTGCAGTCTTATTCTGTGGAAAGATACATAGATGACTGTCTATTTATATGGAAAGGTGAGGAAGCGTCTCTGAGACAATTTCTTGTGTATATTAATGATAACACTTAGAATAATACATTTATGGAAAACATAAGCAGAAAAACAGTTAACTTCCTTGATTTAGAAATTATAGTGGAGGATGGGTTAATCCATGTTCTGCCCAGCAGGTATAGAAAATTATTCAAGTTCATTCTGCCAGGGTCAGGGTAATTCTGAAGTGTTTAGTGTGGTTATAGCACCATCTAGCGGTGTTAAGTTGTGTTACACTTTGTTTTCCTGTTAAAAAGACTACTGCATTGTGGGAGTGCAAGGCATCCTGGGAAAGAGAAGTCTTCAGGACACATCTTCAGATCTGTCCTATGTAGGTCTCCTTCTCAAACTCAATCATCCTTGTAAAAGCATATCTTTTGAGAGATCTACCTTTGTTTCACGGACATGAGGTTATGCAGAGCTGTTCAGTTAGTTGTAATTGTTACTCAGGAAGTTATTACTGCTAGATAGGAATGTAATCCTATGTATAGGCAGCCATTTTACTATGTGCCTTCACTGATGACTGTTAATGTGATAGTACATGCAATTATATGCTTAATACTTATACATGCTATTTGTATTCTGGTAGTTTTACCAATCAATCAAACATATACAATAAATCAAACAAACACAATTTATCAATTACATATGTACGACCTGTTGACCAACAAACAAGTTAGACTACAAAGAACATTCCTCTTATTTGGAAGACAGGAGTGGTTTATGCTAAATGTCAGACTGCACACTGTGTGAACGTGTATGAAGACAGAATAGTAAAACAGATGGTAGTCACCAGCGATAATGGATCTGACTATACGGAGCCGCCATCAGCCACGCGGTCCTGCGTACACAATTGCAGCGGCTGCTATACAGTCACAAGAAGTGAGAGTGCAGCCCCGAGCAAGAGCACCACGATCCAGACCATGCTGAAGTCTGTTCCTACCTAGACTGAGTATGCACAGAGACATTAAGAAGCCAGCAAAAAGGCACACAATGTCCTCTAGCCAGGCATCATCATTCAGGACCAGGTCCCAAGCAAGCCACTCTAGAAAGTCCTCAATAAAAGAAATCGCTGCTCTCGCCCGTGCAGAAGCTTAGGCTGCAAAAGTAAGGTCTTTCTTTGCTGCACAAGAGATGCAACTAAAGAAATAGACAGCATGCCTGCAATTGTCACTGGAAAAACTTGCAGCAGAGAAAGAAGCGTCAGCCGCAATAGCCAAAGCAGAGTTCATAGAAGCCATGGATTTCCCTGAATCTGAGAAACACAGCGAGATACTTGGGCCATATCTAGATCAACAAGATCCAGCAAAGCATGTCTCAGAATATGTCCATCAGCATCCCAAGACAGATGACAACTATGATCCAGTATATCAGCCAGCTTATACAGAGTGTCAAAGATCCTACTTTGAACCTCAGTACCACGAGCAGGACGGTATGTGACAAAACAATGCTGACCGCAACTACCGCCCTGCCGAACGAAAGCTACAACCTTCGCTTTGACTTAAAGGGACAACCTTAGTGTCAGAACGGTATTATACAGACTTCCAAAGCCAGAAACCCCTAAAAGGTTTGGTGATACATCACACACGCAGCAGCATCGGGTAGTATTGGCGCTAACCAGGCTGCCTTGGAGTTCTTTGCCAAACGCGAGCTGGTTACCAAAGTTCACCGATCGCCCCCGAGATGGCATGGCGAGCCTCCTTCCAAACGCCATAAGGGACTTAGATCTTTCCTGTAGTGAGGAGTTACATCTCTTGGTAAAGTGGCTTAGAAGTGAGTCTGCTAAACATGCCAAAAGAATCAGAGACATTAACATAAACTATCCGGGCAAAGGCCTAAAGATTGTGTGGGAAAGACTTGGTAAGTGTTATGGGTCAATAGAAGCTATAGAAAATGCTTTATATAAGAGAATTGATCATTTTTCCAGAATAGTGGGTAGGGGTTACCAGAAGCTCAGGGAACTCAGCGACTTGTTCATAGAGGTACAGGTTGCTCAGGTAGAAGGAGATCTGTCAGGGCTAGCATTCCTGGACACCACCATAAAACTCCCTTATAACCTACAGGAGAAGTGGATCAAGTATGGTTCTCACTACGGATCGACCGATATTGATTTTTTTATGGCCGATAATGATAATCTGTGAACTTTCAGGCAGAAAGCCCATAATTTATACTGATATTCTGTGAATTTTCATTTTTGAAAAAAATAAAAATCCTACACAAATCTGCTGATAATTAATGTTTATTGTTAACGTGTATTTTTTATTTTTTTGTAAATCTTTCTTTTTCATTTATAATTAATATTTTGGTGCTTTTTTTTTTTTTTTTTGCTAACTCTTAGCCCCCTTAGGGACTAGAACCCTTGTCCTATTCACCCTGATCTCTATCAGGGTGAATAGGACCTCACATTAGCCCTGCTGCTCTGTGCTTTGTGCACACAGCAGCAAGGGAGCTGACTATGGCAGCCAGGCTTTCAATAGCGTCCTGGCTGCCATGGTAACTGATCGTAGCCCCAGGCTTACACTGCTGGGGCTCCGATCGGAACTTCAAATGAGAAGGAGGGGAGAGGGGACCCTGTGGCCACTGCCTCCAATGATTAATATTGGGGGGCTTGGGTGGGGGGGTGCACTGCGCCACCAATGATTAATACTGGGTTTGGGGGGGTGCACTGCACCTCCAATGATTAATACTGGGCTTGGGTGGGGCACTGAGCCACCAATGAAGCCACTGAGCCACCAACTCTCATTAATTTATATGCAGGAGGCGGGAGCTGGCTGCAGACTCACATAGCCGGCTCATGACCTCTATGAGCGTTAGCTGCGATCCGCGGCAGTTAACCCCTCAGGTGCGGCACCTGAGGGGTTAACTACCGCAGATCGCAGCTACTTGTCATAGAGGTCAGGAGCCGGCTATGTGATTCTGCAGTCAGCTCCCGCCTCTTTTATATGAATTAATGAGAGCGTTAAGAGCCCCTCCCCACCTCTTGTCCTCCCTCCTCTCAATGGTGGCAGCGGCAGCAGCGGCATAGGGGGGAGGGAGACACTGCTTCCTTCTCCCCTGTGCTCCTGACGGAACATGGAAAGCGCTGTCAGCAGTGCCATCTGTGTTCCCGATATGTTTTTGGAATATCGACAAAATAGATACCGATAATGTTCAAAATCCTGAATATCGGCCGATAATATCGGTAAAACCGATAATCGGTCGATTCCTAGTTCTCACTATAAACAGGTTCATAATGTACCATTCCTTCCCTTCGTGGTGTTTGTAGACTTTGTTGCTTAACAGGCAAGGATTAGAAATGATCCCAGTTTTGACTTTACTTATGTCCCACTACCCCTGGTACCAAACCTCATAAAACACCAGTTGCAGTCCACAAAACTAATGTTTCCTCCACGGGTTCTTCTTAAAGACAGTTTCAGTCTTCTCAAGAAGAGAACATACCCAAAGATCTTACCAAACAATGCACCCTACACAAGAAACCACATCCTCTACTATAATGCAGAGCCTTCAGGGAGAAGTCTTTTGAGGACCGCAAATAATTCCTCAAAGAAAACTGCTTCAGGTGCTGCACTACAACATCGCACTTTGCTAGGAACTGTAAGGTCAGTGTGACATGCACAGAATGCGGCAGCACAGAACACAACATGGCTTTACATCCTGGACCACCCTCTCAGGTATCATCCCAGGCAGAAAAGCATGATGGAAAGCAGATAGACACTGACATAGACACCCTGGTAGTTACTTCTCAGTGTATAGAGATCTGTAAAGGACTCGTAGGAGGGAAGTCCTGCTCAAAAATCTGCCTTGTCAGAGTTTATCCAGTCTGCTACCGAGATAAGGCTATGAAGGTTTATGCAATCTTAGATGATCATGGCAACAGGTCTTTAGCTAAATCCACCTTCTTCGACACCTTCAACATCGTAGGGCCCGGTTATCCCTGCTCCTTAAGCACATGTGCAGGTACCGTTGAGACGGCAGGGAGGAAAGCAACTGGGTACAAGGTAGAGTCCGTGGATGGTCAGACCTGCTTGTCCCTGCCAAATGTACTGGAGTGCAATCACATTTCTGACAACCGGTCTGAGATACCTACACCAGAGGTAGCAGCAAACCACCCCCACCTGAGGCGTATAGCTCACCTGATACCGGAACTGGACCCAGAAGCCCCAATAGTCTTGCTCTTTGGAAGAGACATACGAGTTCCCAAGGCTAGAGGACAGATTAACAGTCCCCAAAATGCTCCATACGCCCAGAGACCTGACTTAGGATGGGTCATCATAGGAGACGTCTGTCTAGGAGGAGCACACAAGCTGACCTTACTCAACAGTATGCTCACCAACACACTTGAAAAAGGACATCCTTACCTATTCCAGTCATGTTAGAGCAGTTTCCTTATAAAAAGAATTGTCACATAGCGCCCACATGTGCCTTGTCCTTTCGTCGATCCCTCCTGTGAAGACCACACCTGCGATGGTGAGCAAGATCACTTAGGGTGCACAGTCTTCCACAGGATAAGAGAAGACAACAGGTTCGTAATGTCCATAGAAGACAGGCTGTTCTTGGATATCATGGATCAAGGAATAGTAAGACAAGTCAAAAAGCTAAGTCACACCTTTACCATTTAAATCCCGGAGACAACGCTTACCTTACAACAAAGAACTTGTCTACAGTCGACTTATCTCCCTCAAACACAAACTTCAGAGGACACCAGAGACGAGAGAACATTTCTTTATCTTCATGGAAAGAATATTCCAGAACAACAATGCAGAAATGGCACTTGCGCTCCAAGACCCCGAGGAGTGTTGGTACTTACCAATATTCGGCATGTATTATCCTAAAAAAACAGGGCAGAGTAGTATTCTTCTCGAACGCCAGGTGCGAAGGTGTCTCGCTAAACTATGTCTTATTGTCTGGTCTGGACCTCAACAACAGATTTCTGGAGGTATTTCTCTGCTTCCACAGAGATTCCGTAGCATTTATGGCTGACATACAACACATGTTCCACTGCTTTTTTGTCAAGGAAGAACATAGAAACTACTTGAGGTTCTTCTGGTACTGCAACAACTACCCCAATGAAGACATTGTAGAGTACCGAATGAGAGTGCACATCTTCGGAAACCGTACTTCCCCTGCAGTCACTCTCTGTGGTCTCAGACATTCAGCCCGAGAGGGTGAAGCAAAGTATGGGTCGATGTCAGATCCTTTGTGGAAAAATATTTCTATGTGGATGACTGCTTGAAGTCCACACCCACGAACGAGACCACAATCAGTCTCCTGAAAAGGGCTCAAGAGATGCTTGCTCTATTCAATCTGAAGTTGCACAAAATCAGCTCCAACAGCTGTGATTTAATGGAGGCCTTCTCACCCTAAGACCATTCAAATGATCTAAATGACCTGGATCTTAGCACCGACTCCCTTCCCATGCAGTGGAGCCTCGGTTTGCTCTGGGATTTAATGGCAGACACATTCACCTTATAAATTAACAAGGAAGAAAAGCCCTTCACACGCAGAGGAGTCCTGTCCACCATAAACAGCTTATATGATGCTCTGGGATTCGTAGCGCCTGTTACCATCCAAGGGAAAATGATGTTAAGAGACTTCACCTCAGAGACGTCTGATTGGGATGATCCGGTTCCCATGGAGAAAAAAGACCTGTGGACAGGTTGGAGGAAGTCTCTCAAAGCTTTGTCCAGCCTTCATGTGGCACGACCATATGCTTTTGTGCCATCAACTGAAGTCAAGATGCAAAGGCTATATATCTTCTGCAATGCTTTAGTCAAGGCAATTGCGGCCATAGCATACCTAAAGACTATAGACGTCAAAGAACAATACCATATAGGATTTGTCATGAACCGGACCAAACTGGCGCCACTCTGCGAACACATGATTCCCAGACTGGAGCTCGGTGCTGCTGTGCTTGCAGTAGAGTTGGCTAAACTTATAACAACAGGAATTAACCTGGAAATCAAGGAAGTCGAGTTTTACATGGACAGCAAGGTAGTCCTAGGATATATTTGCTACGAAACCAGATGCTTTTACGTCTATGTCGGCAATTGGGTGCTAAGTATCAGGAGATCCACTTGTCCTAAACATTGGCACTATGTTCCCACATACCATAATCCTGCGGACCACGCAACTAGATCTGTCGCACCAAGCCACCTTAAGGATACAATATGATTTGTGGGTTCTGCATTCCTGTACCGTTAAACGTCTTGCAGCATCGGATCCTACACATTTGATTTCGTAGCCCGAGATGCTGATTAAAAAATCCGACCTGAAATATATTTTCTATGTACAGTGACTTTAGACCACCAACTCAAATTCCATCGTTTCAACAGGTTCTTCACCTGGATGTCACTCGTTTGTACTATAACCTATCTAGTTCATAGAGCTCAGGCTTATAAGTCGACATTACCTGTGAAAATAAGTAGATGGATAGGGGGCACTCGACTACCTGGAACCAATGGATATTCACTACACTTTGTGATTATATTATAGTAAATGTAATCAATCAATAGTGGATACAAAAAAATATAATTTCAACCACATTAAAAAGGCGCAATGTAGAATTACATATATCCTCTACATAAATTACTCACTAAATAAACACTGAATAAAACACTAAAATAAAATGCATGAAAAAACCTGTGTTTGCAGAAAAAGTTATAAATAATTGCTCAGCAAACTCCAGTTGGTACCACTAGTGGGGAAATTGGAGGTAACGGTATCTTGCCTCACACTATAGTTGTAATGGATAAGTAGATTTCAGTCCCCAATAGAACATTTGTATGGATGGTTGTTCACAATGATCAGTATTGCGGTCCGTAAGAAGAGGGTTAGCAGCACTATGTGGCTGCAAGGTATAGATATTCGCCCCCAGTGTATTGTGAACTACTACCCAATATTATGGTGTAGCGTTCCGCCATGTTTCTTCTATAGTAAATCTCTATTAGAATATTCATAGGATGTCTTCAGCATAAATAATCATAGGGCAAATTACTCTACATATACCTTTAAAACATTAGAATATAAAAGTGTTGGAAAATAGGTCTAAAATGAGAAAAATACTAATATAAGGTGGGGTACATACATAGTAAAAATATTAATATATGATAAAAAATATATAATAAACATATAATATATAATAAATAATATATAATAAAAACGAAGACCATGTGAACGAGTATACCATCCCTGTAGGATGTGTATTACGGGTGCGATGACATATGTTCATATGCGTCACCTATGGCATCTAATGGTATATGTTATATGGAGTGACTGTCGGGTAGGAAGGGGGAATCGAGGTGCTGATAAACAGCCAGACTCTCGATACTTCATTACCGCCCGACAGCCGCCCCTTGATGCTTATAGGAATCCGAACAATTCGAATTCGGCATTCAGACCATGTATCATGATAGTATTAAATTCAGAGATCCTCCTTGATTCGGTTCGCGACATTTTGGCGATATGGTGTCCTCCTCTCCATGGTTTTTTTACTTTTTCAAAGGCCACGAACTTCAACAAGGAAGGATCTCTGTTATGAAACTCCTTGAAGTGTGATGATACGGAATGAGCATCAAATCCCTTTTTAATTTTAGCTATATGCTCGGATATACTTATTTTCAGGGATCTCTTGGTTCTGCCTATATATTGCCTCCGGCAGTTGCTACACCTTCCACATCTAAAGAAACCCTTAAAGCTCAGCCAATTAGAGTCATTGATTACAATTCTATTTGGGACTGTGGGTGCCACTTGTAATCCTAGATTAGGTGCTCTAGTGTATACTATCTGGGGTTCAGTAAGTGTATTCCCAATAATTTTGTCGCCCTGAAGATGGTGCCAATGAGTTCTAATGATTTTATCTATGGCTTTGTAATGGGCATTAAAGGGCAAGATTACGCAACTATTATTCTCTTGCGGTCGTGTTTCCTCTGTTTTGTCATTTGTCGCAAAGAAACTTTCTCTGCTCATTGCCCTGACTTTGCTAAGGGATTTCTCTAGTGCATTTTCAGGGTATTGTTTACTCACAAATAGTTTTTTTCAATTGTTCAGCCTCCAATTCAAATTGAGAGGGATTTGAACAATTCCTCTTAATCCTCCTGAACTGGCTGGTAGGGATATTCAGAAGCCACCTTGGGAGGTGGCAACTGTTATATGGAATATAACTGTTCCGCGTAACAGGTTTATAATTTGTACTGCACAACAGTTTCCCTTCACTCCTAGTTATCAGTAGGTCCAGAAACTCTATCTTGGATCTGCTGATAGAGCTAGTAAATTGTAAATTTCTATCATCCTCATTGATGTTCTGTAAAAAGGTCTGTAAAAAGGTCTCTAAAGATGCGTCAGAATCCTTCCATATAAATACAACATCCTCGATGTAATGACGCCAGAGCACCAGACTTGTCCCCAGCTAGGATTGGATAGTGTCATATTGGCATAGCTGTGGGCAGATCTGGTGCCCATGGCGGTCCCCTGTCTCTGCACAAAAAATTCGGACTCAAAAGAAAAATAATTATGTTGCAAAAGATACTCGACTCCTTCTAACAAGAACGCAATCTGATCCCTGTGAAGGCCACTATAATTATTTAATTGTCTTTCTAAAGCTGACAGGCCTTGTGTATGCTGTATACTTGTATATAGGGCTGCCACATCAATGGTCCCTAAAATCCAATCGTCCTCAAAGTGGATGTCTTTGAGTGTCGTGATAATGTCTGTCTCTTATAAAGGATGGGATTCTCTTTACTGTAGGCTGTAGGAGTCTATCTATATATTGTGATAGATTAGGGAGATAGACCCTATCCCCGATATGATTGGTCTTCCCGGTGTATTTATAAGACTTTTGTGTATCTTTGGGATACAGTAAAAAAACTGGTATCCGCTTCTGAGTCTCAATAATATATCTAGACTCATTAGTATACAGAATCTCTTTTTCTAAGCTTCTCTTGCATAGACAGATTAACCGATGATGGTATTCTGAAGTTGGATCCGATGGGATATTTGCACACCATTTTAATAAGATAAGATGCCTTTATTGTCACTGTACAATACAATACAATGTAATACAACATACAATACAATGAAATGTTGTTTGGAGCAATCCTAGATGCCATGGACAGGGGAACAAGAACTGACATTAAACTAAAGCATTACACTAGAAAAAAACAAAACATTGCACTAGAAGGCATTACTATTTACAGTTCGCAGCCTATATATAGCAAGAGCAAAGTAGGAAGTGCTTATGGGGTCATGAATGCAGCAGTCACTTTCAGTCTGTGGTAGTTTATATCCTAGGAAGGGGCAATAATCTCCGAGCATTTAGGAGACTGATTGCTTTGGGGTAAAAGCTGTTCTTCAGCCTAATGGTGCGGGCATGTAGGGCTCTAAGACACCTACCAGAGGGTAGGGGAGTGAAAAGGCTGTGGCCGGGGTGAGTTGGATCCCCGCAGATAATTTTTGCCCTGTTGCTGCAGCGAGCAGTTAAGATGTCATCCAGTGATGGTAACTGAGTACCAGTAATTCTGCCAGCCATTCTGATGATGCGCTTGAGGGTCTTCTTGTCCTCAGAAGAGCAGCCGGAGTACCACACTGTAATGCAGTATGTGATAACAGATTCTATGGTGCACCTGTAAAAATTGACAAGCAGCTGTTTTGGGAGTTGTGCTTTCTTCAGACTCCTAAAAAAATAAAGCCTCTGAAGGCCTTTTTTGGTTATTTCTGTTATGTTTTTTATCCATGATAGGTCCTGACTAATATGAACTCCCAAGAATCTGAAACTTTTAACTATCTCCACGTTTCCACCATTAATGCTCCAGTTCGGATCTTCAAGAATACCCAAACAATAGAGACACCTCCCCATGGAAATAAGACCCCCTATATAAGGATAGCCCTTTCAGTATGCTGCTTAACCACTGAGGAAGGGCCAATTTCAGACCCCGAAACGCGTCTGGTGTTATCAGCTACAGGACCCAAAGGAGCAGCAATATCGTATGGCACTTTTAAGGACTTAAAAGGACTTCAAGGAATGAATCAATCTCAGCTGAGTGACAGCTAAGTAGGCGCGCGCCTTACTACTACTACTACAAGAGTTAGAAGCTGCTACAGCCTTCGGTACAACCTCTGATACCGCCCCCTACCAGATCACGAGGACAGAGCCGATCACGTGACCGGAGAACACGGGAGCAAGCAGGAAGGTCCTGCATACAACTCCGGCGTCTCGATCGTATGGAGACTGGAGGATCGAATCATACCGTGTGTCGTCTGGAGGGGTAATGTACTAAATAATTGTACATACTTACTTATTGATGCCCTAACTGGACACTGTTGTTTCTAAGATAGGGAGCCTAACGTGACTGACGCAACTGGCGGAACGCTACACCAGAATATTGGGTAGTAGTTCACAACCATACATTGGGGGCGAATATCTATACCTTGCAGCCACATAGTGCTGCTAACCCTCTCTTCTTACGGACCGCAATACTGATAATTGTGAACAACCATTCATACAAATGTGCTATTGGGGACTGAAATCTACTTATCCATTACAACTATAGTGTGAGGCAAGTTACCGTTACCTCCAATTTCCCCACTAGTACCAACTGGAGTTTGCTGAGCAATTATTTATTACTTTTTCTGCAAACAAAGGTTTTTTTCGTGCATTTTATTTTAGTGTTTTATTCAGTGTTTATTTAGTGTCTAATTTATGTAGAGGATATATGTAATTCTACATTGCGCCTTTTTAATGTGATTTGATGTGGTTGGAATTATATTTTATTGTATCCACTATTGATTGATTCAATTTACTATAATATAATCACAAAGTGTAGTGAATATCCATTGGTTCCAGGTAGTCAAGTGCCCCCTATCCATCTACTTATTTTCTTTTTTCCACTGCGACCCAAGGGTAGGCCGCAAGGGTTGCGCACCGTATCCAGGTGATACAAGAGGTTCGAGCCACTGTACTATATACTTCTCCTTCGACATTACCTGTGAGCCAGAAGCCCTGCAAAGGTTTGCATCACTGCAAACATGCCTTTAACTCTCCCAATATGGAAAGGTCCAAGAGTATAATAATTCGCACTATACAACACAAATGTTATGCTAAAGAAATAGACTAGCTCAGCAAAGGCCAAACAGTCTCCAAGGATAGCGCTTTGAAAATGCTTGATCCTACTTTGACCAAAATGGGTTGCTAAGAAAGAAGGATCCAGTAGTGGCGTCTGTTGACGCCAGACAGGGAGTGTTCTGCCCAGCAAGGTTAGAAAATGATTCTAGTTAATTTTGCCACGGTCAGGGTAATTCTGAAGTGTTTAGTGTGGTTATAGCAGTAAGCATATACAATCAATGTATAACATATACAATCAATCACATTTGTACGACCTGTTGACCAATAAACAAGTTAGACTACAAAGAACAGTCCTCTTATTTTGAAGACAGGAATGATTTATGCTGAATGTCATACTGCACACTGTGTGAACGTGTATGAAGATAGAACAATCCATACGAAGACCTTTTTCAAACCACAGATCTCAATGGTTATATCGATGTCAGCAGCTGCCATCATAAACCCTGGATAAAAAACATCCCTGTAGGCCATTGTCAGAAAATAAAAAGAAACTGTTCCACAATAAGAGATTATAATGAACAGAGTGAAAAAATCCTACAAAGGTTTAAAGAAAAAGGTTATAAAGAGGAGGAACTAATCAGTAGCAAAGAAAAAGTAAGACAAGAAAACGAAGGGAAGAAAGAAAAAATAACCAATGGTGGTAAATATAGGTTTGCCTTCTCTACGCAATACTCCACAATGTTTCCCTAGATCAAAGAGGTAATTAAGAAAAATTAGGGAATCTTGAGAAATGACCCGGTTTTAGGCCAGAGAGACCTCTGTTTTATTTAAGGAACCCCAACAATTAAAGATAAGATCATACATAGCTGCCTGCAGAAAGGACAACCTTAACCCACACAAGTGGCATGTTCACATGGTGCGGCTTCTGTGTTGGATGTAAAAACAGACCGAAAGGAGAAAGGAGTATGAAGAGAAATAATATGTTTGCAACTGCAAATAATAAGGAATTGAAAGTAAAAGGTCACCTGTCATGTGAAAGTAAAGGAGTTATATATACTGTATGTGTTGGCGTGTTTCTGTAAACTCCAATACGTAGGAAGAACACTCAGGAAATCGGAAGATAAGAAAGGAAGAACACTGAGAAAACTGAAGATAAGAATCAGTGAACAAATAAGAAACATCAGAAAGGGTCTAGAGACGCATAGTGTTTCTGCACATTTTAAGAAAGTTCATAATAAGAATCCAGACGGTCTGAAGTTTATGGGGTTAGAGTTAGTACGGAATAAATGGAGAGGGGGAGACTCTGTTAAATATATAAATAAAAAGGAGGCAGAATGGAATTATAAAATGAACACATTACAACCCAACGGGTTAAATATAGAGTGGGATATAAATCTGTTTGCATGTACTGAGGTAGTTCCTAATAAAAAAATAAAAAAAGGGCTTTATAGTTTGGTTGTCCTTATGGTAGATAGTACTTATAATACCGGGAGATAGCATTATGATAGTTTGATATGAAAAATGGATGTTAAAATAGTAAGAGTTACATCTATGGAAAAGGAGGGGGGACTGGACCTGCAAGGGAAGGACAAGGGGGTAGTACGCATAGAGGGAAGTAGGAGAAAATTACTGTACTAGTTATCAGTATAAGAATGAGGATACAGGGCTCTTAACTCATTTTATAGCGGCATCCTGTGGGAAGATGATATGGATCGTGGTGAGAACACGTGGAGTCTCTCCGTGTAGAGAATGGTGCGGGATGCGGGATGACCATGTCGCATCAATGGGAATGATGTAGCTTATACTAGTGTTAATTTTTCTTACAGGATACTTAGTATCCAGGAATTTACTTGTAGCCCATGTGGGGCAATCATGTGGATATTGATCCGTTCAGGAGTATCGCTTTGCACGGAACTGCTATTTTGAACATAGTCAGTTGAACATGTAAATGAAGAGAACGCTTTGATCGTTGTTCTATTTTATTTATGAGTGTATGGGTATTTAAATGATTGGGAATACTGGAAACAAGCCCATAATAATGAGGAAATGTTATAAGGGCATTTTTAGCAATGAGATAAAGACTGAGAGGATGTGACCTTGTGATAAATAACGCCCATACCCGAAAGTGAAACTGAAACGCCCCAGACGAAGCAGGAGCAAACCCGAGTCGGACTTCATCATATGTTCTATGTGATGTTAAATATTATGATCTTGTAAGTATAATAAAGAAGCGCAAACTATTTTACATGCTGGTCTCTATGTTGATACTCTCTTTGAAGGCGTGAGAAGCAAACCCACTACCGCTCGTTGGTTCAGAGACTAAGATGCTGCGAAGGAAGGATAGGAAGGAGATTGGAGGAAGCAGCATAAAAAGAACTAGTGAATATTTGTGTTACCTTTCCTAAAGCTTTCCTTTATTGCAGTGCAGACCCTAACCCCTTTTTATATGTCTACAGCTATAAGCCTACAGCAGAGCATGGTGGGAGATGAAGTTTTACAACAGCTGGAGAGCCGCAGGTTGGCCATCCCTGGCCTATGCTGAGGATAGGCCATCATTATTGGGGTCTGACTCTCGGCACCACCAACATTAGCTTTTTGAAGGACCCAAAGCACTTGTCGTCTTGCCATTACAAATTTTATCTATTTAAACTTATGATCCATTTAGACTTATGTTGCAGTTCCATAAACTACCACTACTAAGTAGACATTGTGCTGGTAGACAGGCCCATTTAAACAATGAAGAGGCTGCACAAGTGCCACAGCCCCTTCAAACAGCTCATCAGGGGGATGCTGAGTGTTTAACCCCCACCAATCTGATATTGATAGGATAGACCAACAAGATCCAGAACCCGGAAAACCCCTTTAGAGTGCTTCCGAATTACTTGAGGAGATTGGAAGTATCTCCTTTTCCCTTTCAATATTCTATCCAGTGGTGATAATTAATAATACTGGTATAATTTCTCTTGGGCAGCCCTGTTGGATTTTACAGTATAGTGTGTGCCAAATCCCTCAACAATAGGCATAGTTATTGGTAAAGGTGGTGCATGCTACCAGAAGTCTAAACTATGTCTACATCAATCTGCTCCATTAAAGGGGTTGTCTCACCTGAGACATTGGTGGCATATTGCTATGATATTTCACCAATGTCAGATAGGTGCAGGTCCCATCTCCCATAATCTCTAGAATGGAGCTCCCAAAGTATACAAGAGCACACCGCACATGCACGGCTGCCTTCCTTTTATTTCTATGGGAGAACCAAAAATAGCTGACCACTGGCTCGTCTATTTCTGGCAGCTCCATAGTAGTGACTGGAGGTGGGTATGCTTGTGTGGTGCGCTCTGAATTAATTTCAATGGGATTTCTGAAGACAGCAGAGTGCTTTGCTTGTCTATTTTCGGCACTCTCGTAGAAATGAATGGAGGGCGGCCGCGTATGCGCGGTGCGCTCTTCTTCACTTTGGGAACTTCGTTCTATATATAACTGCACCTGCCTGACATTGGTGGCATATCCTAGTGATATGCCATCAATGGGACAACCTCTGTAATGTAAAGATCTTAACCTTGGGGACCAAAGGCTGTCCTGCGATAGGACCTTTCTGCTATAATGTAAATTAATATGAGCATGATACATAAAGTGTCAAATTATACTATATTTACCCTAAAATAGCATCTATAAAAACCGCAAATTGTCATGGTGCATGGAATTTATTTCAGTATCATAAGCAGGTTCAGGAACCCAATAAATGACTGAGCTCTTATGAGATTTAGGCAGAAGTATACTTAGCCATGAAATGGGCAAATTGGCAGTCTTCTTTGTTCTTGGCTTGATCCGTTTGGGATATCGAAATAATGCCTACTGGACATTTTGAGCACTACAACCTTTTTTTCTGCCACTTATACCTGAAACCTCTGTGCACTAGCAGACTTATGTATTTCTAGGAGAGCTGATAATTTGCCAACTGTTCATTATTACACTACTGACTCATAGGGAATATGTTTGGGTATTGCCAGCAATCATCCAGATTCTAATTTCTCTAAAATAGAAAATTGTAGTAGAAGTTTATTAATATCAGTTGCAGATATTACTGCAGTGAATTAATATGTTTATATAATAGTGAAATAACAGTCACAATAATTAGCTGGGCAAATGAAGAAAAGCTTAAGTTGTAAAAGAATATGGTCGTAAAGATAATATTCTATACTATAAAACTATGAATTACTAACTTCTGAAGGCGATTGTCCTTTTGTATGAAAAGGAAATGTGAAGTTTACAGCTAGCATAGAGTTATCCGCTGAATTAATCACAATTAAACTGACTGGTTACAAAGAATGTATTGACTTTTTAAAGCAGTATGTTAATCGGCAAACACTGTGCGATTGGATTCCCGCAGAGCTGAGACTTTAGTCACAAATATAACTTTATATTTATTGCAAAATAACTTTCAGTTTTCAAGCAGACTGATAAATGTAAAAGCTACTATTTTTTTTAGATTTGTTTTTGGTTGTAAAAATGCCATAGTTTTCATGTGTTTGTTTTTCAAGCATTTTGAGATTTTTTTTTTCATTAGAAACTCATGGGTAAATGCAAGTAAAAACACCTAGAGCATGCAGCATTCTGAAAAAACAGCACATACTCAAGAAAGGCAGCAAAATTGAAGAAAAACACTACACACAGAAAGCATTGTGCAAATATATGTTAATATTAAAATTAAATATAAACATTACCGTATATATTCTAATACATATAACATTTTAATATAAATTATATATCATGAAACAATGGTAGGAAAGTAAGAAACAAAACAATGTTAGTATTTCTAATGTAAAAAATGAAAATCAGAAATCATATAGTACATGACAATCTTTCTAACAAAGATGGAAAAAACCCTGTACCTCACATGAGATCTCCCCATTCATTACTCTGCTAGATTTATATCAAGCTGACAGCTGGAGGGGAGTATCTTTTCTTCTGTAGCTAAAGGGTATGTGTCCATACTTTCCCTATCACAAGGAGGCAGTTGAAGGATGAAACTGAGCATGTGCAGCCATCTCAGTGAGCAGGACAAAAAAATAAGAAAAACAACAAACAGTAGGTGGCGCTATACAGATACATTTGATTGAATAACTCAGTGGATATGCTAAATTTTTAATTAGATGCAAATACAAAAAATTCAGATCCAGCTGCTGGTTTGAAAACTGTAAAATATTTTTAGTGTAATAACCCCTTTAAAATATATAGTTACAGTTCAGGACAGCGGCAGTGTAAGTTACTAGACGACAATCAGTCACATAGGGCAGAATATTTTCATCATTTGATTCTATAAATTCTGGTGCAAGTACATAGAAATAGAGTATTTTGGTGATGCTTTTTAAGATGTAGCTCACTATGGCATCTTGAAGGCATATGTAATTCATATGGTTTGCTTTAAATATGTTTTCTGGATGTTTAATGCTGATGGCCTAACTATAGGTCAGTATGTGATTGGTGGGTTTCTGACACCACCACCAATCAGCTTTTTGACTAGGATGTGGTGCTGCAGTGAGCACTGCGGCTTCTTTACAGCATACCAAGCACAGCGCCACACATGTATAGCGGCTGTGCTTGGTATTGCAGTCCAGGACCATTCACCTGTATGGGACTGAGCTGTGCCTAGTCCATGTGACCTATGAGCCTGGTGTCATTGGCTTAGGAAGAGGCTGCTGCACTCACTGGAGCATTGGAACCTCTTCAAACAGCTGATCGACAGGGGTGCTGGGTGTCAGACCCCCACCAATCTAATATTAATGACCTATCCTGAGGATAGGCTGATAAATTTAAACTCCTGAAAAACTCCTTTAACCACTGGTAACAATTTTATCTCAGTATTTGCAGTGGCTGGGTTTGGGGTGGCCCCAACGCTACGCTGGGTCTCCCAGACACCGTTGAGGTGTCACCGCGTGTTGCTGCCCTCCGTAAGGGATGGTAAGGCATGGTGCACCCCAATGGGTAATAAGTCCAAAGAGTCAGGGTCTGTAGTAAACCAGTGTGCTTCTTTACTGGAGAAATTCAGGTGCAAAACAAAAGAGGCAAGGCATAGGGCTGGCTTCTCCAGTCTCCACCCTGGCAGAAGAAGGGTTTGTTGCCGAGGAAAGGCCTCTCTCTCTCTCTCTCTCTCTCTCTCTCAGAAGACTGGTACCCTGATCAAAGGCTGGAGGCCCACAGTCTGAAGCTCAGTAGTTTGTGTGGCTACTTGGTCACAAGGCTGGTGACCCATGATCTTTGGCACAGTGTCCCCATCTCATCGTCATTTTCTAGTGACTCATGCAGACTGGCACGAATGTCCCACTCCTAGCACTGGTCCCTAACTGCAGAACACTTGGTGCTCTGACTGCTCTCCTGATATACAATTTCTGGCTGAACTAGAACTTTCTAGTGGGAGGAGTGGAAAAACTCAGCAGAAACAAATGCAATGTTACACTTGCTGTCTGTCATAGACTTACATTAGAGCCTCAATGATACTCAATGGCAATGACAGCAGTTTTTCCAGAAATCAACAGGTTTTCAGACATAACAATAGAGCTAAACCATACATGCAAAAGGTCAGTCTGGTTTTGGTGGTAAAGAAGTCTAGCCTTTTCCCTCCAAAACATGCTCTTCTTTAAACTCTATGGTAGCTGTGGAAAATTAGCAGCTTCTCATTCAAATTCCCAAAAGTCTCTCCGTATTCATTAACCCTTTCCACAGTGCCATGTAAACACTGATCAAATGAACAGGATATATATCACAACATATAAAATACAGTTATGCAGTATTAAACAGTGCAAGTTACCCCTTTCAAGTGAAATAAAGTTGATGTCTTTGCTTAGGGGGGACAGGGCAAATGCTCACAAATGTCAAGACTTCAAAGTACTCCTGCTTCAGGGCACTACATATTGACACCATCATTTCTTTAAATAGACACTTTTAAAGAGAACCTTTCACCACAAAATGCAGTGTAATCTGCTGGCAGCATGTTATAGAGCAGAAGTGGTTGAGCAGATTGATATATACCGGTTGTTTTGTGAGAAAAGATTCAATAAAACCTGTATTTTATACATTTAAAGGCTATGAACACCTTTGAGGGCAGACTCTTCTATCATTGCATTTTACTCATTTATCCTAAAATATATTTTTTAGTCAGTCTTTATTACAAATTTTCAAATCTTTTTGTTCTACAGTCTTCACTTTCATTGAATCTTAATTTCTGTTCTAGGCAGCTTCTCAGATGGCTGTCTGTGAAACCCTCATCTCTGAACTCTTAACAGCTCATAAACACTTATTTAAACTAAATTCTTATTGAAATGGTAAGAATATGGCTTAAATAACCTTTAGACGCTCTTTCTGCGTTCGTTTGTACATTGGGGCAGTTTTTATCAGTGAGTGATAGCATTTTCTGTGTATATGTGTATACTTAAACACAGGGGCAGTATTAAGTCCATAAAGAGCAGAGGTTTATATTAATAAATTACATGTTTTGCTGAATATTTTCCCAATAACTGTATATTAATATGCTCACCTCCTTTTGCTCTTTAACAGGGTATCTGCAGATTGCACTGCATTTTGTGGTGACAAGTTCTCCCTAAAGACTAGTTGTAATTTCAAAAAAACTTTTCATGTGTCACAGAGAAATGCCAGACGTTTTGATTTGTGGGGTTGCTATTGCTGGAGTTGACAGACAGTTACTTTTTGACACAGAGATGTGAAGCTTTGAATCAGCTCTTCATGGGAATCATCCAAAACAAATACATAATTGGAAAAAGATGTATGAAAACTAACATTGTTTCTAACTGTTATTAAAGGGAGCATGTTAAACTGCTGACAGCACTAGGTAGAGGCTGCAGTGCAAATATATATTTTATGAAGCTTTTATTAAGAGGAGTAGTGGATATGAAGTTTTATTCTAAGTTCTACAAGTGCACAGGAAGCAGAGCTTCAGTATGAAGTGCTTTCTGCATTGAGCTGCTTCACAGCCCCCCCTGTTTGGATGCTACAGTTGTCACTCAGAGCAAGTGGATGGGCTGTGAAGCAGCTCAATGCAGAGAACGTAGTGCAGTGAAGCCCTTCCCCTAGTGCACTTGCCGGAGCAAAACCTTGCAGAATAAAACTTCTTATTCACACTGCTCCTGACGATAAAAGCTTCACGGCTTCAGTTATGTTTATACTGCTCTCCCCAGCCCCTACGTAGTACTGTCAGCATTTTAGCATGGTCAAAACTAATGGCAAACTTCCTTTAAATTATTGAGACAGACAAAATTGATTGATTCCAAGTGAAAGAATGAATCACCCTATATCAGATTGTTCTCGACAAAAAGCAGTCTTTACACTTCAGTGGTAAAATTCTGTTTTTCTTATTTTTTTTCTATAGGTAGAGTTCGGATGCTGCCACAAGCTGTATATCTTTTATTTGGACTTTTAGAAAATGGCCACACTGTGTACGTGCACTGCAATGCTGGTGTTGGTAGATCTACGGCTGCACTGTGTGGTTTTCTCATGTATGTAATTGGTTGGAGCCTCAGAAAAGTGCAGTACTTTCTAGCATCAAGAAGACCGGCTGTGTACATTGATGAGGAAGCTATGATGCGTGCTGAGGGAGATTTCCATCAGAAGTTTGGTCATCTCCGTTCTACAGTGTGTAGAATTTAGTTTAGCGTAGTCACTGCATTGACTATAGAGATTTTTTTTTTTTTTTGCTTGTATACAGTGCATTTGGAAAGTCTTCAGACCCTTTAACTTTTTTCACATTTTGAAGTGTCGTGGCCTTGTGCTAAAAAAAAAAAAAAAAAAAAAAAAAAAGTTTTTCCCCAAGCAATTTGCACTCATCCCATAATGACAGAGGGAAAACAGAATTTTTCTAATTTATTAAAAAGGGAAAACTTAGATTTCACATGAACATAAGTATTCAGACCTTTTGCTATGACATTTGGGATTTAGCTTTAGCATTTAGCATCTTTAAGATGTTTCGACTCCTTTATTGGAGTCCTCCTTTGGTAAATTCACTTGATTGGACATGTTTTGGAAAAACATACCTCTGTCTTTATAAAATTTCACAGTTGACAATGCATATCAGATTAAAAACCAAGCCATGATGAGGAAAGAACTGCCTATACAGCACAGAGACAGGATTGTGTGGAGGAACAGATACTGTATTGAGAAGTATACAAAAAAATGTCTGCTATATTGAAGGGTTTCAAGAGCACAGTAGCCTCTATTATTCTTAAATGGAAGATGTTTGGAACAACTAGGACTCTTACTAGACATGGCTGCCCCACCAAACTAAGTAATAAGGGGGGAAGAGCATTGGTCAGAGAGGTGACCAAGATCCCAATTTTCACTCTGGCTGAACTCCAAAGATCCTGTCTGCAGAAGAGAAAACTTCCAGAAGGTCAACCATCACTGCAGCACTCCACCAATCTAGGCTTTTTGTTAGCGTGTCCAGAAAGAAGCCTCTCTGCAATAAAGGACACATGAAAGCTCACCTGTTTGCAGAGAAGCACCTAAAGGACTATTTCTGGTCTGATGAAGCCAATATTGAACTTTTTGGCCTCAATTCTAAGCATCATATCTGGAGGAAACCAGGCACTGCTCATCTCCTACCAATATCATCCCTACAGTGAAGCATGGTGGTGGAAGCATCACGTTGTGGTGCTGTTTTTCAGTGACTGGGACAATGAGACTGGTCAGGGTTGAGAGAAAGCTGAAAAGAGCAAAGTAAAGGGATATTCTTAAACAAAATCTGATCCACAGTTCTCTGGACCTCAGACTTGGACAAAGGTTAACTTTCCAAAAAGACAATGAACCTTAGCACACAAACAAGACAACACGGGAGTAGCTTAGGTATAACTCTGAATGTCCTTCAGTGACCCATCCAGAACACCGCCTTGAACCCAACATTTCTGGAGAGACCTGAAAATGGCTGTCCACTAATGGTCTCCATCCAACCTGACAGAACTTGAGAAGATCTGCATAGAAGAATGGTATACATTCCCCAAATCCAGGTGTGCAAACCAAATGGCATCATACCTAAGAAGACTGGAGGCTGTTGCCAAAAGTGGTTCAACTCAGTAATGCGTAAAGGGTCTGAATACTTATGTCAATGCAATATTTTAGTTTTTCCCTTTTTTAATAAATTAATTATTTCAAACATTTTGTTTTCAAGTTGTCATTACAGGGGTATTGAGTGCAGAATGATGGGGGTAAAACTAGAATTTTTTAAATTTTTAGCACAGGACTGCAACATAAAATGTGAAAAAAGTGAAAGGGTCTGAAGACTTACAAACTGCATTCTATATTTCAAAGATTTTAATTACCTGTTTGATAAAATGTGATGTTAATTTTAGAGGTGCTAAGTACCTTTCAGGTACTGTTCAGCAAATCTAGGTACAGTACGATTAGCACTAGCTCTTCATGTATATGAGGTGTCACCCGCTGCTGATACTTCCAGGCTAGTGTAGGTTAGTGATAGTATGCGGTATAGGATATATTATCACTTGCTTCTTCATTTTAACCATAATTTATCATATTTAATCATGCAATGTGTCTTCTCTATTTGCTAATATCAGTAATGACCACTACAAAACTATGTCTAATAATACAAATAATAAAAATGGCCTTCTTTCTCCTTGATCATGGAATTACATTGTACTTTAAAAGAGTTTGTCACCTCCAAAATTAGTTGCAAAGTAAACTTACCACCATGATGGGTAGATGCTCTAAAACATAATCATACCTTCTTTGTTAAAATCCAGTGCGCTGATCCTGAGAAATGCTTCTTTTTATGCAAATAAAGTTTTGGTGCCGTTGCTCTGCCAGTAATACCACCTAGAGCCACCCATATTTTTGATTGACAGTCCTTGAGATTTCAGAACCTATAGCCATAACACAGGGGATGCCAGGTGCACTGCTACGCGTTTCAGAGCCTATCGGCTCCTTCGTTATGAGGCACCTAACGTACACAGTGGATTCACTTAGAAACTGATTTTGGAGATGAGAGATTCCCTTTAGGCCTGAAGCACACGATCATTGTGTGTTTTGCGGTCTGCAAACCGCGGATCTGCAAAACACGGATGGCATCTGTGTGCGTTCCGCAAGTTGCAGAATGGCGCGGACAGTCTTTAATAGAACTGCCTATTATTGTCCGCAAAGCGCGGACAAGAATAGGACATGTTATATTTTTTTGCGGACCACGGAACGGAGCAATGGATGCGGACAGCACATGGAGTGTGTGGCTCGGATGCGGACCAAAACAATGGTCGTGTGCATGAGGCCTTAATGAGTTTTTTGACAGATCAATGGAAAATACACTTGAAAGTATGGTAGCACATGGCTGATATGCTGCCAAATTTGTCATGGCAATTCTACACATCTGAACGAGATTTGTAAAATTACACACTTAGGCCTCATGCACATGGCCGTTGTTTTGGTCCGCTAATGAAAGGTGTTATCAGTGATTAATAGCATTCTCTGTGTAAGTGTGTGTACATAGAAAGATGTCAGTCCTTGATAGTTGTACACATTGGAGTTGTTATTAGTGATTAATAGTATTCTCTATGTAAGGGTCCATTCACACGTCCGTGGTGTGTTGCGGATCTGCCGACGCCCACTATAGAAATGCCTATTCTTGTCCGCAGCTGCGGACAAGAATAGGACATGTTCTATCTTTTGCGGCGCTGCGGACCGGAAGTTCGGGGCCGAAACCTGGAAGTTCGGGGCCGCGCTCCGCAAATGCGGAAGAGGAGAGCACATAGTGTGCTCTCCGCTTCACGTCCGGGCCCATAGAGAATGAATGGGTCTGCACCCGTTCCGCAAAATTGCTGACATGTGAATGGGCCCTATGCGTGTATACAGAGATAGCTGTCAGTCACTGATGACGCCTCCACCATGAACAATTAAATCAGAAATAGAGATTTAAATGTATAAATTACAACTTTTCCTGAATGTTTTCCCACAAAATTATATGACAATTTGCTCAGCTCCTCTTGCTCTATAACATGCTGCCTGTAGATTGTATGTAATTTCGTGGTGACAGGTAGAGATGGCCTTGCGGTTCACGGTGAACTTTGCTCGTTTGCGATTCGCCGAACATGCGAACATATGGCAATATTCGCACGTGCCATTTTTTTTTTTTTTTGCATAGCGCCGAACTTTGACCCATGACACATCCATCAGGTGGGACAGGGGTGCTATATACCTGTTTCCGCCAAATACTGATTGAGGGGTGGTATATACCAGTCTCCGCCAAATACTGATTGAGGGGTGCTATTTACCGGTTTCCGCCAGATACTGATTGAGGGGTGCTATATACCTTCTTCCACAAAATCCTGATTGAGGGATGCTATATACCTGTTTCCGCCAAATAGTGATTGAGGGATGCTATACTGATTGAGTTATGCTATATACCAGTATATACCAGTTTCTGCCAAATACGGTGCTATATACCTTCTTCCACAAAATACTGATAGAGGGGTGCTATTGCTATATGCCTGCTTTCACATAATACTGATTGAGGGGTGCCATATACCTTCTTCCACTTAATACTGATTGAGGGGTGCTATTACTATATACCTTCTTCCACCAAATACTGATTGAGGGCTGTGATACACCTGCTTCCACAAAATACTGATTGAGGGGTGCTATTGCTATATACCTTCTTCCACCAAATACTGATTGACGGCTGTGATACACCTGCTTCCACAAAATTCTGATTGAGGGGTGCCATATACCTGTTTCCGCCAAATATTGATTAAGGGGTGCTATATACCTGTTTCCGTCAAAACTGATTGAGGGGTGCTATATACCAGTTTCCGCCAAATACTGATTGAGGGGTGCTATATACCTGTTTCCGCCAAATACTGATTGAGGGGTGCTATATACCTGTTTCCGCCAAATACTGATTGAGGGGTGCTATATACCTGTTTCCGCCAAATACTGATTGAGGTGTGCCATATACCTTTTTCCACAAAATACTGATTGAGGGGTGCTATTGCTATATACCTTCTTCCACCAAATAATGATTGAGGGCTGCGATATACCTGCTTCCACAAAATACTGATTGAGGTGTGCCATATACCTGTTTATGCCAAATACTGATTGAGGGGTGCCATATACCTGTTTCCGCCAAATACTGATTGAGGGGTGCCATATACCTTCTTCCACTAAATACTGATTGAGGGGTGCTATTGCTATATACCTTCTTCCACCAAATACTGATTGATGGTGGCGATACACCTGCTTCCACAAAATACTGATTGAGGGGTGCTATTGTTATATACCTTCTTCCACCAAATACTGATTGAGGGCTGCGATACACCTGCTTCCACAAAATACTGATTGAGGGGTGCCATATACCTGTTTCTGCCAAATACTGATTAAGGGGTGCAATATATCTTCTTCCACTAAATACTGATTGAGAAGCAGGTAGAACTCGCAGTACACAGGAGGCAAAAAGGAGACTGCAAATGTATCTGGAGCGAGCCATCCACCATTGTTTTTTTTTTCCAGCTTTTCTTTTTCAGCTTTTTTTTTTGTGTCAGCTGCTGATAATAGTGTTGCCGTCTGCAACCTGTGCTGTCAACGCATAAGTCACAGTAAGCCCAACACTCACCTAGGGACACCCGCCTTAAGAAGGTACCTGGCCTCCCATCACCAAACCCAGTGGGAGCAATGCCATTAGAACCCACAAAGCCACACTCCCGGCACTCCACGTCCTGCCTCTTCTCCTTCTTCTCTCTCCTCCCATTTGTCCTCCACTCCACCTTCCACTGTGCCTTTGTCCCGTTCATCTAGCACAATGCAGGCTTCTATGGCCCAAATGTTTCAGCATAAAAAAATGATTACGCTGGATAATCCTCTTGCCCATCGGCTGACCGCTGGCTTATTGAAACTGCTAGCCCGCCAACTACTGCCATATATATTGGTGGACTCGGAGGCCTTTAGAAAATTTGTGGCCATTGGCACACCGCAGAAGGGCATCCCTGAACTATATGGCCACGTTCAGCGGCAAGTTAATATATCTCTGGCACACACAGTGTCGGTGCCAAGATACATCTGACCACAGACATGTGGTCTAGCAAACACAGACAGGGAAGGTACATAACTTTTACTACCCACTGGGTGAACCTTCTGACGGCCGTCGAGCATGTAACCCATGGCACCCATGTGAGTTTGGTGTTACCGCCACAGATTGCATGCAGGCCTGCCTCTTCTTCTCCTCCTCCTACTCCATCCTCCGTCTTCTCCTCGGCTGACTCCTCCTTTTCCACTGCTACCGCCTCTTATGCTGCACCCCCCAAGCTCCCCAGAACATATGCAACGTGCCAGGTGAGACGTTGCCCTGCTGTGCTGCGGCTGTTGTGCCTAGAAGCCAAGAGCCACACCGGTCCTGCACTCCTTTTAGCTCTGCAGTCACAGGCCGATCAGTGGATAACACCGCTCAATTTGACAGTTGGTAAAGTGGTGTGCAACAACAGTGCCAATCTGCTGAGTGCGCTGAAACAGGGAATAATGACACATGTGCCATACATGGCACACGTCCTCAACTTAGTCGTGCAGTGATTTGTTGCCAAATACCCCAGGGTCCAGGACGTCTTGCGGCAGACCAGGAAAATCTCTGGTCATTTTAGAAGATCTTACAAGGCCATGGCTCACCTTGCTGACGTTCAGCGGCGACACCACTTGCCCATCAGACGTCTGATTTGTGACTGCTCGACGTGCTGGAACTCCACCTTGTATATGCTTGATAGGCTGCTCAGGCAGAAATGTGCCGTTAACGACTACCTGCATGAACTCTGCATCAGGACAGGTTTTGGGAGCTTGTTTTTTTTTCACCGCGCCAGTGGCCAGACTTCTGCAGCCATTTGATGAGATCACCAAACTGGTCAGTCGCAGCAAGAGCGCCATCAGTGACATTCTGGAGCGTGCATTTAGTCGTGTGATTGATCAAGCAGTCGATGA
Source organism: Bufo gargarizans (assembly GCF_014858855.1). Lineage (NCBI taxonomy): Eukaryota > Metazoa > Chordata > Amphibia > Anura > Bufonidae > Bufo > Bufo gargarizans. Next base: position 392,027,812 of record NC_058083.1, on the reverse strand, counting down.
GCAGGAGCTGGAAGATGAGGAAGTTGCAAAGCTGAATTAATTCCCAGGGGGGCTACTCCATCTGAGACAAGTCAGCAGGAGTCTGAAGAGGAGTCAGAGGAAGATGGTGGCTGGGGGGGAGAGGGAGGAAGAGCAGGCTTTAAACTTTTCGGGGATCCCCGGTGTTGTCCGTGCCTGGGGGGACGAGACCGAGGACGTCATTCTCCTGGGCGATGAGCAGAAGCCAGGGTGCTCCACCGCTTCTAATTTAGTGCAAATGGGGGCTTTCATGCTCCAGTGTTTGAAGAGGGACCACCGTATAAAAATCATAAAGGTAAAGGACCTGTACTGGGTGGCAACGTACTTAGACCCCTGGTACAAACACAAAATGGCTGGCATGTTACCAGCATCACAGAGGGCTGTCAGAATTTAGCATTTCCAGGTCTTTCTGTGAGAGATGATGCATTCTGCTGTTGCAGGCACTGGCAGAGGAATTTCCACCCACAGTGAAACAGGTGCGGGTACCAATCCTACCGCGCCTGCAAAAAGAGGGCGGTTTGAAGTTGTGTTGGTCACTTCAGATATGAGATCATTCCAGCCTCAGGGAACGCCTAGACCGACAGGTGGGTGTGCAGGCTTGTCCTGTGGCCACAGCTGGCACAATTTGCCATGGAACTCTTGGCTTGCCCCTCATTGAGTGTCCTGTCCGAAAGGATGTTCAGCTCAGCAGGGGATATCGTGACCGATAAGCACACTCGCCTAGCTCACGACAGTGTGGACTACCTCACATTTAAAAAATGAATGAGGCATGGATCTTGGAGGAATTCAACACCTGTGATGACTGCGTGTAATTGAATTTCCTCATGCTGGCCCACACATATCCGCCACTACCCAGAACAAACAATGGTCCTTGCCTTATGTATACACAGCGGCATAAAAGGCCTTTTATTCCAGGTGAATGCCTAATTTTTGGGGCCTGTACTGGCCAACAGTTCCATATTTATCCTGTGACCACCTAATGTACCTCCAGCCACAGAATCCACAGTTCTTTGCTGTCAGGTGAATGCCTATTGCCTAATTTTTGGGGCCAGTACTGGCCGACAGCTACATATTTATCCTGTGACCTCCTAATGTACCTCCAGCCACAGAATCCAAAGTTCTTTGCTGTCAGGTGAATGCCTATTGGCAAATTTTGGGGACCTGTACTGACTGACAGGTTTTTATCTCTAGCCACATAACACCCCTGTCTCACTAATCTGCCTCTCATTATGGTGGCGTATGAACCGCATTCCCCATAAGGACCTTCTAATGTCACAGGGCCATGTGAATGTGCCCCTCACCCTGTACTGTGCCCCCTTATACCCTGCATTGTGCCCTGTTACCACACCCTGTGCAATGCCCCTAGTAATACCCTGTACCATGCCCTCTTATACTCTTTTATCCGGTCACTGTACAGAGGTGTTATCCGGTCAATGTATGGCGGTGGTCTCCAATAACTGGATGGCCATAACTGTATCCCTTTCCCTGCCCACGCCATCCTTTTTTAGACCTGGCATAAGCGGGAAAAAAATGCAGATTGCGGTGCTAAGGAACTTTGTCAGAAATACGCCTAACATTGATGTATTTCTATATAATAAATGACCACCTAATCGTATTATTATTCGGGAGTAGGGCTAATATCTTTATAGTATATAGATTCTAGTGTATTATACCGTGCCCTGTATTTCCCAGTAAAAAATGATCCTTGGGAAACACAGTCCTTGTCCCTAACCACCAGGACCAGGTAGAGCTCTGTCAGTACATGGCGGCCTACCCTCTCCGCCACTATGCTCTGCTGTGTACTGGTGCTTATTCTGACACTAGGGTTGGGTTCACATCCTATTTTTGCATACGAAAATGTATGCGTTAACAGATGCCTCAGACTGATGCCGTACAGTGGCATCCGTTCACCATACAGTTTCATGGTAGAATTTTTTTTTACATTAACGTATGCATTTTTTTAATGGACTCTGCAGGATACAAAAACGTGGAGTGCTGCACATTTGTATACATCAAACCTATAGGAAATACAATTTTTCTAGGGTCCAGCAGGGCATATTTCTGAGAATTTCCCTTTAAGACACATACAAATGGCCCCTGATTATAATACATATTTTTTGTGGGAATTTCTGCCAATGATTCCCCTCTGGTATATAATTGTCCATGTTGTGGGACTATTTGTGTACTTCTAGTAAGTGTTTGCTGGCTGTAAATATGACCTGAAGGTTTTTCAGGTTTGCCTGCCGTTAAAGTGAATGGGGCCCGCCGCAAACGCCCGGTTCGCAACATTTGATCGCAAATGCGCATTCGCGAATTGTACCGGCCGATGTTCGGCCATCACTAGTGACAGGTTCTCTTCGAGAAATGTGAAGAATTCCTTTCAACATGCTGTAAATAGCTCCTGAAATGATCCATCATTTTTACTCATGTGATCCCAGTCACCTGGTGTCTGTACCCCTGTACTGTTTAAAGAGATTGTCCGCTTTATTTATATTGATGACCTATCCTCAGGGTAGGTCATGAATTTCAAATCGGTGGATTCTGACACCTGGCACCCCCCAGTGATCAGCTGTTTGAAGAGAAGGCTGCACTCGTATAGCCTTTCATCTTTTTCCTACTCACCATCGAAACTGCAACAGTGAGCAGGTGTAATTTCACCTAATCCGTTCCATTAATTTCAATGAGATGGCTCCTTCCTATTCAAGTGCATAGGAAGGAGCCATCCCATAGAAGTGAACTGAATGGCTTATCGGTGGTCGTGCTGGGTGTCAGACCTTCACCAATCTTATATTGATGACCTATCCTGAGGATAGGTCATCAATATAAATAAAGCAGACAAACCCATCCGTCAACCCCTTTAAATTATAATATTGTATTGGATGTGATTTAAAACAAAATTATATTCAGCTGGTTAGTATTCTTTTTTTAATTAACTGTTATATGGCAAAATAACAAGACCATGCATCATGTAAAACACGAACATAGGGACAACAAATTAACATATTGTTGATGCATAGACAGCATATACATAAATACTGCAATTGAGCAAATTATCCAAGGTACAAAGGATACAGAGCATCTTGCAAGCACACAGAAACCTAAAATACACCTCAACTTCTCTTTGCTAGAAAAAAAAGAGATTTAAGAACATTCTCCTCTAGGGAAGGAGAGTTAAGGTGGGGAGGGGAAAATGAGAAAGGGGCAAACTCAACTAGAAGGGAGGAAGGGAGAAAGATATATGTCGCTATCTGATTTGAATTGGCAAAAAAATTATAAGCAACACATTCCCTTTAAGAATCTAGTGACTCAAAATTGGTAGCAGGTAGAGTTGAGCGGACACCTGGATGTTTGGGTTCGGCCGAACTTCACAAAAAAGTTTGAGTTCGGGACCCAAACCTGACCCCGAACCCCATTGAAATCAATGGGGACCCGAACTTTTGAGAACTAAAATGGCTGTAAAAATGTCATGTAAAGGGCTGTAAATGCCACCAAAATGTGGTTAAGAACATGCCAAGTGCTCTGCAAACAAAAGTGGATAGGGAATGACTTTAAATAACATAAAATACATACAAAAAAAATAAAAAATATGAAAAACAGGGAAATGTTATTCCCTGTCACCTATGCAGAGCAGGGGTTTCTATCTGGCAAAATTGGTAAAATGTCACCTGACAATGTAACAGACGATTTTTTGAAATTTATGTTCCTGTCACCTATGCAGAGGTGCCCCCGTGACGTCCACCATCCATTTGGATATCTTCTCTATCAACTTTTGATGTTCTTTTCTGAGCCTACCATGTTGATCACGGATATCGGCGAATCAGGGTTCCACGCTGAAGAGGGAGCATGAGAAAGAGCGACCACATCCAAGGGAGATAAATGAATTCAATTTTTTTTTGATCAAGCAAAAATGTGGGAAAAGCTGTTAAAGCACAAATGTGGGACAAATTATTAAAGCGCAAATGTGGGACAAATTATTAAAGCGCAAATGTGGGAAAAATTATTAAAGCGCAAATGTGGGACAAATTATTGTGGCGCAAATGTGGAACAAATTATTCAAGCGCAAATGTGGGACAAATTAGTAAAGCGCAAATGTGGGACAAATTATTGAAGCGCAAATGTTGGACAACTTGTTAAAGTTTAAGCATTGAATTAAAGGAGGTGGCGCGCATCAATTAAAGAAGAATTTCTGAAATTGTATTCCCTGTCACCTAAGCAGAGCAGGGGTTTATTCACGTCCAAAATAGTAAAATGTCAACCCAAGAATGTAACAGGAAAATTAGTGAAATGTATTAACCTGTCTACTTGGTAGAGCAGGGGTCTATGACAGAAAGAAATTGTTTATTGTCACGCGAAAATGTAAAAGAAAAATTTGTGAAATTTATTAAGCTGTCAACTAGGTAGAGGAGGGGTATATTACACCCAGAAATTGGTGAATTTCACCTGAAAATGTAACAGAAAAATTAGTTTGTTTTTTTACCTGTCTATTAGGTATAGCAGTGGGACATCACACCCAAATATTGGTGAATTTCACCTGAAAATGTAACAGACAAATTTGTGATTTTTTTTTACCTGTCTACTAGGTATAGTAGTGGTACATCACACCCAAAAATTGGTGAATCTCATCCAAAAATGTAACAAAGTAGTGAAATGACATAAAATAAAATATGTACAAATAAAAAATAAAAAAATTGATTTATGAGGTGGAGGTCCATATGGAGCAGGAGGACGTAGCGTTGTAGGTGGAAGCAGCGTTGGAGGAGGACGAGGTAGCCAACACTGTTTTTTGTTTTGATAAAAAAAAATAATTAGGGTACACTCCAAAAGAGTGTGAAATATCCAAAATACAAGAATGAGCAATTGCGCTATAGTATAACAATGGCTGGTTAAGGCCAGTATACAAGTCTATTCTGCACAAGGTACGGACAAGTCCTGTGGGATCCATGCCTGGATGACGCCCCCTGCTGTGCTAAACACACGTTCAGATAATAGACTGGCTACAGGGCAGGCCAGCACCTCCAAGGCGTAAAGAGCAAGCTTAGGCCACGTGTCCAATTTGGAGACCCAAAAGTTGAAGGGGGCAGACAGGGGCATAGCTAGAAATGACTGGGCCCCATAGCAAAAAAAATTTATGGGCCCCCGTATTTTCCACCCCCACATACCTCTCGGACCTCGCCAACGCATTTGTGCCAGTGTAGGAAATGTATGAATCTAAATGTCTGTGTGTTAAAGAAGATTGTTAAATTGTACAGGGGTCTGTAACACAAGAAGGTGAAAGAACATATCGTGGGGTGTGTATGTGTATTAGACAGAAGGTAGGGATGTGTATCTTGTGTAGTTTGGGTATTAGGGAGAGTAAGGGGTATATATCTAGTGCTGATACACGTGCAGGTGAAGAGCCGCTCTGACATAATTTGTCTCTTTGATATTATAAGCTGCCCTTATATGTAATTTACCTACAGTTCTGAAGACTCTCAGGGGTGCTCCTTCTTCTTGAAACTCACAGGTCTGTGCGGCGCATTGCTTATGCTTATAGCAATGCGCTGCACAGACCTGTGACGAGTTACAAGAAGGAGGAGTGCCTGGCGGCCAAAGCGCATGTAAGTATTCTGCAGAGTAACTGGCCATGGCAGCCAGGACTTCAGTATCGTCCTGGCTGCCATGGTAACTGATCGGAGCCCCAGCATTACACTGCTGGGACTCCGATCGGAACTGCCGCTGCCACCAATGAAGGGGGGGCCCGGGGCCCCTATTGCACCGCCACTCAAATTTATAAATTTTTTAATCGTTAGCTGGCAGCCCGGGCCCCCCAGTGGCATAGGGCCCCATACACCACTGGGGGCAGACCCGTCATTCAGTACATGTAGGCATGTGCACACATACTGCTCCACCATGTTGGTGAAATGCTGTCTCCTGCTAAGACGTTCCATATCAGCTGGTGGTGCTGGTTGTTGTGGCGTGCTGACAAAGCTTTTCCACATTTCGGCTATGCTAACCCTGCCTTCTGAGGTGCTGGCGGTGCCCCAGCTGCGTTGGCGACCTCTTTCTCTGCCTTCGCCTTGTGCTTCCACTGTGCCCCCACTGTCAGGTGGGAATGCCACCAGCAGCGCGTCTACCAGCGTGCGCTTGTACTTGCGCATCTTACGATCCAGTGAGGGAATTAAGAACGGTACGTAGTCCTTGTAACAGGGATTCAGCAGCGTGGGCACCCAGTAATCAGCACAAGTTAGAATGTGGGTCGTAGCGGAGACACTGCAGCATGTAATCGCTCATGTGTGCCAGAATGCCCAGAGGAAACAAAAAGCTGTCCTCTCTGGGAGGTGTATCGTCTGTGTCCTCTGTATCCCCCTAGCCACCCACCAGTGATGGCCATGAGTTAGTCTGGCTGCCACCCTGCTGTGAACAAGGTTTCTTCTCCTCCATCTCCTCATCCTCCACCTCGTCATCCTCTAGAACTGTGCCCTGGCTGGACAATAATGTATCTGGCGTTTGTGGGTGCAGAAACCCACCCTCAGAGCCACCTGTGAATGACTGTCTGGAAACTCTACGAAATGATCCCTCTTCCTCCTCCTGTGCCGCATCCTCTTCCATCATCGCCAGCAGCGTTTCAAGGAGGAATAGAAGTGGGATAGTAACTCTGAGAACGACGTTATCGGCACTGGCCATGTTTGTGGAGTACTCGAAACAGCGCAACAAGGAACACAGGTCTCGCATAGAGGCCCAGTCATTGGTGGTGAAGTGGTGCTGTTCCGCAGAGCGACTCACCCGTGCGTGCTGCAGCTGAAACTCCACTATCGCCTGCTGCTGCTCGCACAGTCTGGCCAGCATGTGCAAGGTGGAGTTCCACCTTGTGGGCACGTTGCATATGAGGCGGTGAGCGGGAAGGCCGTAGTTACGCTGCAGTGCTGACAGGCGAGCAGCAGCAGGATGAGAACGCCGAAAGTGCGCACAGATGGCCTGCACTTTATGCAGCAGCGTATATCGGGGTATATCGATATATCGACATATCGGGGTAATTTTTAAGGAATCTCTACACCACCAAATTCAGCAAATGCTCTAGGCAAGGGATGTGCGTCAAACTGGCTAGTCCCAGAGCTGCTACGAGATTTCCCCCATTATCGCACACCACCAGGCCGGGCTTGAGGCTCACTGGCACCAACCATTCATCGGTCTGTTGTTCAAGGCCCGTCTGCAGCTCCTGCATGGTGTGGGGTTTGTCCCCCAAACAGATAAGTTTTAAAACTGCCTGCTGTCGTTTACCCCTGGCTGTGCTGAAGTTGGTGGTGAAGGTGTTACGCTGACCAGGTGAGGAGCCAGTAGAGGATAAGGAAGCGGAGTAGGAGGAGCAAGCAACAGGAGGTAAACTGAAACGCCCTGCAATCCACGGTGGTGGAAGGACATGCACCAAACTGTCCGCCTCAGGCCTAGCTGCCACTGCATTTACCCAGTGTGCTGTTATGGATATATAACGTCCCTGACTGTGCTTACTGGTCCACGTATCCGTAGTGAGGTGCACCTTGCTACAGATGGTGTTGCGCAGTGCACACCTGATTTTGTCCCCCACTTGGTTGTGCAGGGAAGGGATGGCTCCCCTGGCAAAGTAGTGGCGGCTGGGCACGACGTACTGTGGGACAGCCACTGCCATAAGGCCTTTAAAACTCTCTGTCTCCATCAGACGGAATGACAGCATTTCAAAGGCCAGGAATTTAGAAATGCTGGCATTCAGGGCTAGGGATCGCGGGTGGGTAGGGGGATACTTCCTCTTCCGCTCCATGGAGAGCTGAACGCTTCCGTGGGAAATTGTGGAGATGCTTGGTGACCCAGGTGGTGGTGTTGCTGGCAGATCCTCTGTTTGCGGGGTGGCAGGTGGCACTGTCACTCCAGAGGTGGATGAAGAGGCCGAGACTGCAGCAGAAGAGGAAGCAGGAGAAGCCAGATACCTTTCTTGGTTTTTGAGGTGTCTACTCCACTGCAGCTCGTGCTTTGCACTTAAATGCCTGGTCATGCAGATTGTGCTCAGGTTGAGAACGTTTATGCCTCGCTTCAGGCTCTGATTGCACAGCGTGCAAACCACTCGTGTCTTGTCGCCAGCACATTGTCTGAATAACTGCCACGCCAGGGAACTCCTTGGAGCTGCCTTTGGTGTGCTCGGTCCCTTGCTGCGGTGGGCAGTAGCAGTCGTACTGTCTAGGTGACGGCTGCTCCGCTTTTGCACTCTGCTCCCTCTTCTGCTGTGCTGGTGGCTCTGTGCGACCACCGCCTCTTCCTCCGAACTACATAGGTCACTCGCATGACCTTGATTCCATGTGGGGTCGAGGACCTCATCGCCCTCCACATCATCTTCCACCCAGTCTTCACCCCTGCCCTCCTTGTCAGTCTGCACACTTTCAAAAGCCCCAGCAGTTGGCACTTGTGTTTCGTCATCAACCGAGACGGGCTGTGATGGTCCTCCCATGTTGTCATCTTGAAACGTAAGTGGTTGGGCATTGGTGCACTCAATCTCTTCCACTTCTGGGGCACGGCTAGGTGGATGGCCCTGGGAAACTCTGCTAACAGAGTCATCAAAAAGCAGATGAGACTGCTGCATGACTTGGGGCTCAGACTGCTTGGCTGATTTGCAAGGGTGTGAGGTGAAAGACTGATGGAAATCGGCTGGCTGCAGGTGCCAACTCTGATCTTTCAGCAGGAGACTGGGTGGGAGACAATGTGAAGGAACTGGAGGCACTGTCAACACCCAAATCTACTATCGCCTGTACTTGTTCTGACCTCACCATTCGTAGAGCCGCATTAGGCCCGACCAAATACCGCTGCAGGTTCTGTCGCCTACTCGCACCTGAGGAAGGGGTTTCACTTGTGCGTGTAGCTGGCACAGATCGACCACGTCCTCTCCCTGCAACAGGAGCTCCACCAGCAGCACCACGACCTGGGCCACGTCCCTTATTTGACGCTCTCCTCATATTTCTCAAATTTAGCATCTTGACCTAAATGGGTGTTTAATTAATAGCAGAATGACAGTATGTAAAGGTTCCCACAAACAAAAAAGGAGTGCAACCACATCAATTTTCTGAGATTAAAAAATAACATTTTATTTATATCATGGTAAAACAACAGGTATTATAGTACTTAAATGTGTGTACACGGGGACAAATCACAGATATGAATCACCTTTTCTACAGACCCATGGAGGGGCTGTCCAAAACAGGGGAGCCAAACGCTCCACTGTCTCAGACAGCCCCTTACACTCAGACGGAGAGAACAGTGGTCCATCTGACTGTGGGGGGCTGTCCAAAACAGGGGAGCCAAACGCTCCACTGTCTCAGACAGCCCCTTACACTCAGACGGAGAGAACAGTTGTCCATCTGACTGTGGGGGCTGTCCAAAACAGGGGAGCCAAACGCTCCACTGTCTCAGACAGCCCCTTACACTCAGACGGAGAGAACAGTTGTCCATCTGACTGTGGGGGGCTGTCCAAAACAGGGGAGCCAAACGCTACCCTGTCTCAGACAGCCCCTTACACTCAGATGGAGAGAACAGTTGTCCATCTGACTGTGGGGGGCTGTCTAAAACAGGGGAGCCAAACGCTACCCTGTCTCAGACAGCCCCTTACACTCAGATGGAGAGAACAGTTGTCCATCTGACTGTGGGGGGCTGTCTAAAACAGGGGAGCCAAACGCTACCCTGTCTCGGACAGCCCCTTTACAATTTATTTTTTAAACAGTTGTTATAAATATTTACCTTTTTGGTGCCATAGCCTTTCGTAGGAACCCCAGGGCCGCCGTATGGATGTATGTGGCCCCTGAGGTTCCTCCGGAGCCACTCGGGACCTGACCCTCCTTGTTATAATCCCTCCTGAAGCGGTCCCGGATAGATCGCCAACGCGTTATAACCAGTTTGACTATGGAAAAAAACAATAAAAACTAAAATCAGCATGATGAAAGGAAAACAAGAATATTTTAATTTATTAAAATGCATATTGTTTTACTTACCATATTTCTCCTGAGCCGCCGCATCTAGATCCCCCCAGGTCTCTAAAACTTCTGCAGAGATGTCCCTCCAGAGCCGCTGGGTATGGCGATAATCGGCGTGGTGGCGGTCGGCGTGGTCCCATAACGCTGGACGCGCCTCCACCAGTCGGATGAGGAGCAGGTTATCGATGCTCGGAAACCCGAACTCCTCATCCTCCCTGGTGGAGCCTAGGGAACCCTGAAAAAAAAGGAAATACAAAATTTAATGTAAATCCTAATACAAAATGCTAATTAAACTACTAAATTCAATACTTACACGTCTACGACCGCCACGATCATTCCCGCGGACCCTGGAGGCGACTGGGGGATCCTCGCTGGCGGCTCTAGGTGCAGATTGCTAATCCAAATAAAAAAAAATTTAGAAGACCGTACTTAAACCAATTTTTAAGAAATCTATATATATATATATATATATATATATATATACTTACTTCTTGACAGCCCCGGTCCGGGCTTGGTCCACCTCCCCTGGACGCTGGTGAGCTGGCCCCGGCAGCCACTTCCGGAGAGCCCTCCGCTGAAGATGATGAAGAAATCTATAATAAGAGCACATACTGATTAATGCAACGAATCAAACAGTAAAAAGTCCAAGTGTTGATTTTATACTTACGGGCCACTGGATATGGCGGCGCCTTCTGGGTGGGTTACGCCAGTCAATGGTTGTCTTCTTAGATGACATCTGTACGCAACAAAATACCAGACAAAATGCAGATAACGTTAAAGGAACTTGTAGAGCACTATTTCCTCATATATCAACATTTTTTTAGTTTTTTTATTACTTACTTTTTAAAATATGGATATGGGCTTCCCCACCGCAGATCTCTTTCTTTTTTCTTTTTCTTTTTTGGTACGACCCTAATAATAAAATAATTAAAAAAATTAATCCGACAGAAGCCATAATCCCCCCCAAGTTACATAAACACCCCGAGAGACAGCAGCCCCGCATAGTGCCAGCAGCCCCCCACAATGACATCAGGCTCCCAGTTCCAAACAACTCTCCCACAGTGCCCAGAGCCCCCCCAATGCCAGTAGCCCCCACAGTTCCAGCCACAAACACCCCCGCACTGCCAGAAGCACCGCACAGTTCCAGCCACAAAAAACCCTGCAGTTCCATCCAGAAGCACCGCACAGTTCCAGCCACAAACACCCCTGCAATGCCAGCAAACCGCACAGTTCCAGCCACAAACACCCCCGCAGTGCCAGCAGCAAACAAAGTTCTAGCCACAAACACCCCCGCAGTGCCAGCAAACCGCACAGTTCCAGCCACAAACACCCCCGCAGTGCCAGCAAACCGCACAGTTCCAGCCACAAACACCCCCGCAGTGCCAGCAAACCGCACTGTTCCAGCCACAAACACCCCCGCAGTGCCAGCAGCAACCACAGTTCCAGCCACACGCGCCCTCCCCCCCGGTGCCAGAAGCCCCCCCATAAAGGCAGCCCACACCACCAGTGCCAGCGGCTCCCATTGTTCCAGACACACACACCCCTTCCCAAGTGCCAGCAGCCCCCCCACCCTAGAAATAGAGAGAGAGATAGATAGATAGATAGTAAAAAAAAGAGAGATAGACAAACAGACAAAACTTCATACACTTACCAGTCTCAGCAAGTCGATTATCCAAAATGGCCGACGATGAGGGGAGCAAGAGATATGGGGGAGGGACAGGAAGTTACTGGGCATGCGCAGAAACATGAACGTTTTCGAACGGATCCGTGTCAAAGCGGAGCCATGACAGACGGATCCGTCCCCATTGACTTCCATTGTAACTATGAACGGATCCGTACGCCTCCGCACGGCCAGGCGGACACCAAAACGCTGCAAGCTGCGTTCGGGTGTCCGCCTTCTGAGCGGAACGGAGGCCAAACGCTGCCAGACTGATGCATTCTGAGCGGATCCGCATCCATTCAGAATGCATTGGGGCCGTATGGATCCGTTCGTGGCCGCTTGGAAGAGCCTTCAAACGGATCCTTCAAGCGGACAACCGAACGCTAGTGTGAAAGTAGCCTAAGTCAGAATTTAAGTTTTGTGCACAAAATGGCTGTTTTTCAAATAACAGAATATAACCACAATATCTAAAGGGTGTATCTCACACGTCCTGATCCAGACTAGGCCGCAATTATAGTTTTTTGCCCAAAATGGTTGTTTTTCAAATATCTGAATAGAACCACAGTATCTAAAGGGTGTATCTCACAATGACATATGCAGCAAAGGCTGTAAAATCATGTTTTTGGCCCAAAATGGCAGTTTTTCAAATAACAGAATATAGCCACAGTATCTAAAGGGTATAACACCTATAAATGCTTAAAAAAGCAACCACACAAGAAGTTATCATAAACAATAATTTCTTTATTAGATATCCATCAGCGGTATATCATAAAAACATATACATGAAAACAGTAATCATGGAAAGACGATAGTGTTAAATGGACAGTTGTATAAAAACAGAGAAAAAGCTCCAGACCAAAAGGGGACTAGTATCCCTCCACACACGCCCGCAGTTACAACAGTTAATATGGGATGGGGTTGTAAGTGCGATACACACAGGGCACAAAATCAGCAAGACACAATAGCCATAAGGACTATGTGAACCTGAGTGTCACCCCACACCATTAAAAACTGCAGGGGGAGAGAAAAACAATTACACATGCATAAATCCAGCAATATATATTTCTTACTGACCCTGGTCTGGAGTAGCCGCCCGACGATCGTTTCGCTCACGCTTCCTCTTGGGGCATACTCCAAACTACCATACACCCATCCTATATACTCCCACAGCTAATTGCCGACCAATTGTATACCTTCATGCACCCGCCCACAATTATGCAGAGTAGTGACTCAGCCCTCTCCAAAGGACCACGCCTCTCCCACAACCAATCGGATCATATTCCCCAGATACCAAGTCACATGTCACCTGACCCGTTCGGCCTGACTGGCTCTGGGGGAAGCGGCGTCACCATCGTGCGTCATCACCACTCTGCAAACTGAGGCGTCGCCATTACATGACGCACGGGTCACATGACCCGCCGCCCGGCCTCTGTTGTTGTGCGCCTCATTTCAATTTTCCACAGATGCCGAAGACAACTCAATTCATTTCGGGGGAGGGGAGGGGAAAAAGGGGCTGATTTCTATCAGCAAGGAAGGGGCTCTTCCACCTGCATTCCTGTCACGTGATCCACATCATGCTCCACCCCTTGGCGGGGCTAAGATAGACACATGCCTACTACCAACATCGCATATGCGCGGCGTGGTATATCTCCCAGCAACCGGATCACGAGGCGGGTCACGTGACAGATCTTATGCCACATCAAGTATTCCCTCATCATTCCAACATCTATGTATATTAATATTGATATTAATCCCATATCCTCCGTCTATATGTATGGTATGATCTAAAGCAGGGCTGGCCAACCTGTGGCTCTCCAGCTGTTGTAAAACTACAACTCCCACCATGCTTTGCTGTAGGCTGATACCTGTAGGCAGTCTGGGCATGCTGGGGGTTGTAGTTCTGCAACAGCTGGAGAGCCTCAGGTTGGCCAGCCCTGATCTAAAGGGTTAAGACCCATATCACAGTGAACCTCCTAACTCATCATAATAAATAAAAAATGAGTTATATACAAGAAAATTAATACCCATTGAATGAGACAGAAGACATCTACCTCAATCAAAAAGTGCAATGTGCATCCATATAATTTATTTTAGAACCCAACCTATGCTAAATATATAAACACAGTCATGTGTAAAGTACCTATAACATTTTGACAAGTCCTCAGGACAAAAGTGCAATGTGCATCAATATAATACATTTACAAGAAAACATATCATACGATATAAGAAGAGCAACACTATGTACATTATATTGCACATTTTGAGAGGAAGTCCCTCATGTGTCAAACTCCTGATAGAGCCCAAAATGACTCTCAGTGTACACACACATATATATATATATATATATATATATATATAAACAATATCTCCAAACAATTAATTACAAAGATCCAATAGTGACAATAAACAATGTTACTATCTGTGCATACAATGCAACCAAATATCCCTATATGTGTATATAGAATGCCCAAGAGTGGTATGTGCACAGTCCACTCCGATCGAGACACACGTGCATGCATATGTACACATATGTCACACTCAGAGTCCACCGCGCACAACCAACACCAACATTATTAATCATGCCCATAAGGAATATTATACTCATCTAAAACCCAATTCTGATATCAGTTTCGGTTTGATTCTGATATCAACAAGTATAAAGTGCAAGTGCAAGTGAAAAGGGGGATAGATCATAGAAAACAGACGTGATAAAGTGCCAAGTGCATGTGCTCGAAAGGCCCCTGATGATATCAGGATCAAAACCCCAAATCTTCCCTCACATATTGAGGTAATATCAATCTGTCCATAGACATACAAAAATAATTAACATACACTGTTACATCCCATTATTAAAAATTTCTATACACAGAGAGTTTCTATACACAGAGGATAACAAAAAATATATATCGATCCACCCTACTCCCCTACTGGTTCCTAATGCTAGGTATGCATGGTGTCACGAGATCTACTAGTGTCCAATCCTCAGCCCCTCCATCCTCCTTCTGTGGTAGATGCTATTATGGGATTCTAAAGCAGCAAACAAACTGTAAAGTAAAGAGGGAATATATATTTGGTAGTCAATAATTATAAAGAAATATCAAAGGACAGAACCACCATTCGTCTAAATCATATTGGAAGAGCCACATCATTGGAGGTAAGAGAGGGAAAAGAGACATACTGTTAAAAATATACACCACAAGTTTAGGCTCCTTTCACACTAGCGTTCGCTGGTCCGCTCGTGAGCTCCGTTTGAAGGAGCTCACGAGCGGACCCGAACGCAGCCGTCCAGCCCTGATGCAGTCTGAATGGAGCGGATCCGCTCAGACTGCATCAGTCTGGCGGCGTTCAGCCTCCGCTCCGCTCGCCTCCGCACGGACAGGCGGACAGCTGAATGCTGCTTGCAGCGTTCGGGTGTCCGCCTGGCCGTGCGGAGGCGTGCGGATCCGTGCGGATCCGTCCAGACTTACAATGTAAGTCAATGGGGACGGATCCGTTTGAAGATGCCACAATGTGGCTCAATCTTCAAGCGGATCCGTCCCCCATTGACTTTACATTGAAAGTCTGGACGGATCCGTCCGAGGCTATTTTCACACAGCTTTTTTTTTTGCAATTTTAATGCAGACGGATCCGTTCTGAACGGAGCCTCCGTCTGCATTATTATGAGCGGATCCGTTCAGAACGGATCCGCCCGAACGCTAGTGTGAAAGTAGCCTTACATAGTTAAAAAGAACCCGTCCTACCTGGTGGTTCTGCGATGATCCTGGTTCAAAGCGAGAGAGAGTGGTAATCTATAAAAATGGGACATAGCTATTATAGTCATTCAAACCCCCAGGGGCCATAGTCTTCAGAATATATATCCAGCGAGTCTCTCGTTGGGCTAATAGTTTCTTCCAATTTCCACCCCTTTGGGAGATCATTATGTGATCAATCCCTCTAAAGCGTAAAACTGATCCATCACAGGCATGTTCTGCCTTGAAGTGCCTTGGTATTGTAGTTAGTAGTTGTAGGTCTGTTACTTCACTGGCGGCCTCAATGGATAGTACATGCTCCCGAATCCGTTTTTTGAACTGTCGGGAAGTCATCCCCACATATATTTTTTCACTGGGGCATGTGGCCCAGTAGATCACCCCTATCGTTGTACATTCGATAGGATGAGTGATTTTGTACTCTTTTTAGTGGGTCGCATCCCAGAAGATATCACTTCTGTCCATGTTCGCACATGCGACACAACGCCCACATGGTTTATTTCCCCACCGTGGACCTCTCGATCCAAAGGGATTTGGAGGGCGGACCACATAGTGGCTCTTCACGAGATGATCTCTTAAATGTTTGCCCCTTCTAAAGGTGATACTTGGGTATTCTTTTAGTTTTTCTTTCAGGCATGGGTCAAGTTTTAAAATCTCCCAGTGTCTGGTCAATATGTCCGTGCAGGGGCGTAACTAGAAGTGACTGGGCCCCACAGCAAATATTTGTAAGGGCCCCCCTCAGCGCGCTTCGCACCTCCCTCCTCCTGTATAAACCCCACTCCTTTGGCACAGTGTAGCGGTATACTGTATATTGGGTGGCACAGTATAGAGGTATACTGTATATTGTGTGGCACAGTGTAGCGGTATACTGTATATTGTGTGGCACAGTGTAGCGGTATACTGTATATTGTGTGGCACAGTGTAGCGGTATACTGTATATTGTGTGGCACAGTGTAGCGGTATACTGTATATTGTGTGGCACAGTGTAGAGGTATATTGTGAGGCACAGTGTAGCGGTATACTGTATATTGTGTGGCACAGTGTTGAGGTATATTGTGAGGCACAGTGTAGCGGTATACTGTATATTGTGTGGCACAGTGTAGAGGTATATTGTGAGGCACAGTGTAGCGGTATACTGTATATTGTGTGGCACAGTGTAGCGGTATATTGTGAGGCACAGTGTAGAGGTATACTGTATATTGTGTGGCACAGTGTAGCGGTATACTATATATTGTGTGGCACAGTGTAGCGGTATACTGTATATTGTGGGGCACAGTGTAGAGGTATACTGTATATTGTGGGGCACAGTGTAGAGGTATACTGTATATTGTGTGGCACAGTAGCAGTATACTGTATATTGTGAGGCACAGTGTAGAGGTATACTGTATATTGTGGGGCACAGTGTAGAGGTATAATGTATATTGTGGGGCACAGTGTAGCGATATACTGTATATTGTGGGGCACAGTGTAGAGGTATACTGTATATTGTGTGGCACAGTAGCAGTATACTGTATATTGTGAGGCACAGTGTAGCGGTATACTGTATATTGTGGGGCACAGTGTAGAGGTATACTGTATATTGTGGGGCACAGTGTAGCGGTATACTGTATATTGTGTGGCACAGTAGCAGTATACTGTATATTGTGAGGCACAGTGTAGAGGTATACTGTATATTGTGGGGCACAGTGTAGCAGTATACTGTATATTGTGAGGCACAGTGTAGAGGTATACTGTACATTGTGGGGCACAGTATAGAGGTATACTGTACATTGTGAGGCACAGTATAGAGGTATACTGTATATTGTGTGGCACAGTGTAGCGGTATACTGTATATTGTGGGGCACAGTGTAGGCTATATGTGCATAACATAAACATACTCCACATGAACACTTACAGTTACATGGCTTGGCCCTTGGGGATCTCGGACGCCACTTCCACACTTTGGCCGCGGGTTCGGTGGAGCTGATGTTGTGTTTTATCCTAATGAGAAAGATTTTATAATAAGGATTTGGAGAAGGGGCAGAGGGACAGCAGAGCAGGGAGAGGCTGGTGCTGCTACTAGGGGGTCATACCATGGGGGAGTAATAAAACCCACCATAATGCCCCCCCCAGTAGTAATAATTCTCCTTATAATGTGACAGTGCAAAAAATACCCCCTTGTAATGCCCCCAGTTGAGCTAATGTCCCCATAGTGCCCCCATAATGTGCCAGTATAAAATACCCCTATATAGTGCCCCCAGTAAATTCCCCCATAGTGCTCCTCTCCCCCCTTCCTGCTAGTACCCCCCAAAATGTACCAGTATAAAATGCCCCATATATAGTGCCCCAGTAGATGCCGCTCAGTGTCCGACCTCTGATAGGCTGCCGGCCTAGTGTCCCCCATAATGCCCCCCAATAATGTGCCAGTAAGTGCCCCCCATCATGTGCCAGTATCAAGTGCCTCTCCCCCCCCACATGTCCCAGTATCATAGTGCCATCTCCCCCATGTGCCAGTATCAAGTGCCTCTCTCCTTCCCACCCCCCATGTGCCAGTATCAAGTGCCTCTCTCTTCCCCCCATGTGCCAGTATCATAGTGCCATCTCCCCCGCAAAAAAGTGCCAGTATTAAGTGCCTCTCCCCCCCATGTGCCAGTATCATAGTGCCAACCCCCCCCCCCACATGCCAGTATCAAGTGCCTCTCTCCTCCCCATGTCCCAGTATCATAGTGCCATCTCCCCCCCCCACTAAAAAGTGCCAATATCAAGTGCCTCTCTCCCTCCCCCCTCCCCATGTGCCAGTATCAGGTGCCTCCCCCCCCATGTGCCAGTATCAAGTGCCAACCCCCCCTCTCCCCTCCAGGTGCCTCCCCCCCCCCATGTCCCAGTATCATAGTGCCATCTCCACCCCCCCCCCACCACCACAAAAAAAGTGCCAGTATCAAGTGCCTCTCTCCCTCCCCCCCCCCAATGCCAGTATCAGGTGCCTCTCTCCCTCCCCCCTCCATGCCAGTATCAGGTGCCAACCCCACTCCCCCCCATGTGCCAGTATCAGGTGCCTCTTCCCCCCCCAGGTGCCAGTATCAGGTGCCAACCCCCCTCCCCCCATGTGCCAGTATCAGGTGCCTTCCGCTCCCCCATGGCAGTAACAGTCGGGTATTAAAAAAATAATAATAAACACTTCTACTTACCTCCATGTCAGCGATGCGATGCAGCCTCTTCCTGTGTCCCGCCTTGTATGTCCTTATATGGACTCAGTGCTTGTATTTCAGAAAAGAGTCTGCTGGGATTTGAACCCACGACCTTGTGCTTCAGAGGCAGAGCAGCTAACCACTAGACCATACGAGCTGCCTTGAGGCTGACTGAAGAAATATGAGACTTCTACTGTTATAGCTGGCTAAGTGTACATCTATACACATGGCAGCTGTTCATATATAGAGATGTAGCAGAGCTGAATGTGCTGAGACAGCTGTCATATACAGATATAGCAGTATCTCAGATATATCTCGTCTATATGACAGCTGTTCCAGCTCAGCTCTGCTATATCTCTATATATGATAGCTGCCCCAGCAAACCCAGCTCTACTACATCTATGCATATGACAGCTGCCCAAACACACCCAGCACTGCTATATCTCTATATGACAGCTGTCCCAGCACACTCAGCCCTGCTATATCTCTATATATGATAGCTGCTCCAGCACAACCAGCCCTGCTACATCTATATATCTCTAAGTATTGCTATACAGTAGATAGATATATAGAGATATAGCAGAGCTGAGTGTGCTGGGGCAGCTGTCATGTGTATAGATGTAGCAGTGCTGGCTGTGTTTCGGCAGCTGTCATGTGTATAGATGTAGTAGAGCTGGGTTTGCTGGGGCAGTTGTCATATATAGAGATATAGTAGAGCTGAGTGTGCTGGTGCAGCTGTCATGTGTATAGATGTAGCAGTGCTGGGTGTGTTTGGGCATCTGTCATGTATAGATGTAGTAGAGCTGGGTTTGCTGGGGCAGCTGTCATATATAGAGATATAGCAGAGCTGAGTGTGCTGGTGCAGCTGTCATGTGTATAGATGTAGCAGAGCTGGGTGTGTTTAGGCATCTGTCATGTGTATAGATGTAGTAGAGCTGGGTTTGCTGGGGCAGCTGTCATATATAGAGATATAGCAGAGCTGAGTGTGCTGGTACAGCTGTCATATAGATATATAGCAGTGCTGGTGTGTTGGAGCAGCTGTCATGTGTAATGATGTAGCAGAGCTGGCTGTGTTTCGGCAGCTGTCATGTGTATAGATGTAGTAGAGCTGGGTTTGCTGGGGCAGCTGTCATATATAGAGATATAGCAGAGCTGAGTGTGCTGGGACAGCTGTCATATAGAGATATAGCAGTGCCTGGTGTGTTGGGGGCAGCTGTCATGTGTATAGATGTAGCAGAGCTGGCTGTGTTTTGGCAGCTGTCAAGTGTATAGATGTATCAGAGCTGGCTGTGTTTTGGCAGCTGTCATGTGTATAGATGTAGCAGAGCTGGCTGTGTTTTGGCAGCTGTCATGTGTATAGATGAAGTAGAGCTGGGTTTGCTGGGGCAGCTGTCATATATAGAGATATAGCAGAGCTGAGTGTGCAGGGACAGCTGTCATATACAGATATAGCAGTGCTAGGTGTGTTTGGGCAGCTGTCATGTGTATAGATGTATTTTTTTTTTTTTTTACAGTCAGTTGTAATGCAGCCTTTATGGCTGTGAGGGTAAATGCTTTGCCACTGATTCACTGATAGATTGGAGGTTGTGGGTTCAAATCCCAGACCAGGAGACTTTAGCAGACAGTAAAATTAGATCACACTAGCGGCTGTGAAGGGGCCCTGAACACGATATTTAACTAACTTGAAAATAAACTGTCACACACGCTGCTGGGGCGCCGGGCCCCGAAGCAGCTGCTTCCCCGGTAGTTACGCCACTGTGTCCGTGATCTCCTTACTTTTGTTGTTGAATGTAGTTATGAATCTAACCTCATCGGTAGTCTCCCTCACTTTTTTATCCTGCAGTAGATTTGATGGTCTGGATGTGCTTGCCCGTCTATACGCCTTTTCTACTGATCTAAAGGGTGTATCTCACACGTCCTGATACAAACTAGGCCGCAATTGAAGTTTTTTGCCCAAAATGGCTGTTTTTCAAATTATTGAATAGAACCAGAGTATCTAAAGGGTGTATCTCACACGTACTGATCCAGACTAGGCCAGAATTTAAGTTTTGTTCACAAAATGGCTGTTTTTCAAATAACTGAATATAACCACAGTATCTAAAGTGTGTACCTCACAATGACATATGAAACAAAGGCTTCAAAATAAATTTTATTGCCCAAAATGCGTATTTGTTTAATAACTGAATATGACAGCAGTATATAACCCTTGTTTTTCAAATAACTGAATATAACCACAGTATCTAAAGTGTGTATCTCACAATGACATATGCAGCAAAGGCTGCAAAATTTAGTTTTTGGCCCAAAATGGGTATTTGTTTAATAACTGAATATGACAGCAGTATATAAACCTTGAATTTCACACGTTCGGATGCAGCAAGGGCTATAAAATTGTGTATTTTGCCCAAAAAGGGTGTTTTATTAATAGAAAAATATAACCACAGTATTTAAAGGGTGTATCTCACACGTACTGATCCAGACTAGGCCAGTATTTAAGTTTTGTGCACAAAATGGCTGTTTTTCAAATAACTGAATATAACCACAGTATCTAAAGTGTGTACCTCACAATGACATATGAAACAAAAGCTTCAAAATTAAGTTTTTTGCCCAAAACAGGTTTGTTTAATAACTGAATATGACAGCAGTATATAACCCTTGAATTTCACACGTGCTGATGCTGCAAGGGATGTAAAATTGTGTATTTTGCCCAAAAAGTGTTTTTTTAACCAAGAAAATTATGTATGTATTTCTAGCTTAAATTGCACACTAAATAATCCTGCAAAGGCACCAGATGTTGGATATTGCCCAAAAAAATATTTTTTCAAAGCCAGAAAATTATTAAAGTTTTTAAAACTTGTTTTTAACAATCACAGATGCAGCAAGGGCTGCAATATTAAGTGTTTTTTTATAACAGAATATGAAAGCTGTATATAACAATTGAATTTCACATGTGCAGATGCAGCTAGGGCTGTAAAATAGTGTATTTTGCACAAAAAGGGTGTTTTTAAAAACCCAGAAAATTATGGCTGTATTTCTAGCTTAAATTGCACACTGACTAATCCTGCAAAGGAACCAGATGTTGGATATTGCCAAAAAAGTGTGTTTTTTTACTAACAGAATATGAAAGCTGTATATAACGCTTTAATTTCACACGTGCAGATGCATCAAGGGCTGTGAAATAGTGTATTTAGCAAAAAAAGGGTGTTTGTAAAAACCTAGAAAATTATGGCTGTATTTCTAGCTTAAATTGCACACTGACTAATCCTGCAAATGCACCAGATGTTGTATATTGCCAAAAAAGGGTGTTTTTTTAAACCAGATTACTAGTGCAGTATTTCAAGCTTTGATTTGAATGTCACAAAAGCTCAGATGCAGTGCTGGTGCACTGAGCTTGCATAAAATGGCCGCCCACCTAACTAACAAATGGATAAAAGTTATTTTTTTTCTGTCACTGGGCTCAGGGCACGGTAAAAAGATTGTGCACTGCACCCACACAACTAAATCTATGTAGATCGCTGAGTTAAATTGGAGTTCTGATCACAGATTCTGTCCTATTCTCTCCCTCACAGCAGCAGCATCCTCTCCCTACACTAATCAGAGCAGAGTGACGTGCAGCGCTACGTGACTGCAGCTTATATAGAGCCTGGGTCACATGCTGCACTGGCCAATCACAGCCATACCATTAGTAGTCATGGCTGTCATGGCTTCTAAGGTCACACAGTTAAACGCTTGTTGATTGGCTGCTCTGCAGCCTTTCAAAAAGTGCTAAGAAATCGCTGAACACCTAACCCAAACTTTTACTGAAATGTTCGGGTTCCGGTCCGGGGTCCAAAAATCCTAAAGTTCGGAATGAACCGGAACTTCGCTCAACCCTAGTAGCAGGCTAGGGCTAGAAGATCTTGTCAAACTTCTCTTGGCTAACCACAGGACATATAAGTAATGGTGGGTTTACATGGCCAGATTCCCGGGAACGAAGCGTTCCTTCCTAACAACTGGCTGCTCGCTCATTGGGGTTGAAGCACTGCATTTACATGCAGTGATCACCTCCACAGTATGAGAATGAGTGATCGTTATTGTGATTGCTCGTTCTCATAAAGCTGCATTGTTTCTGACATTAGATCGCTGTTTAGACAGCACAATCTTCTTCCCAGAAACGATAATTGATGTGCTTGCAGGAACGACAGTTTTACACGATAATCCCCTGCACCTTTAGACAGGCAGATTGTCGGCAACGAGCGTTCATATGAACGTTCATCCCTGATAATCTGCACAATAGGTTTGTATTAATCCGCCATAAGTTTATACAATGGGAGCACATTATTGAACTTGCGGAACCATGCGACAATGAATCACAGATGAATCAGGACATTAAATGAGAAGGAAGAAAAGAAAGGTGGCCAAACCGTCTAATTGCATAGAAATAATGTGACTAAAGGGGGAGGGGGGAGGGGGGGGGGAACCACCTTAACTCCTTAAGATTTTTCAAGCCATTTGGCCCACGTTACCAAGTATTTATCATGGGACAGCGACTTCCAACTAGACATTTCCTAAAATCTGCAAATCTCATGCACTTTATCCTTCCACATCTGCACAGTTGGGGCCTGCTCAGAGAGCCATTTTAATGGAATGAGTAATTTGGCAGCCGCTATAAGGTGAGATAGCAGGGAGTGCTTGCTGAGGGGGCAATAGAGAGCTGGCAGATTCAGAATAACAGCAGTGGGTGTTAGGGTCGTGCTGGCTGGACAAATTCTCCTTATTTCACTAGCCACTCCATCGCATTCACTCACTGCGCCTGAGCCGAATACAGAAGCGCACGGTGCAGGCGCGGGAATTGGTACGAGATACTGAGAAGTTTCAAGTCAATCAACAGGAGCGGGGCGGGCTGGAGGGACGCGATGGGCGGCTGAAATTGTTAGTGGACGGAGCCCTCTAGGTGCTAATGACGCCCACATAGCACCCAAGGGCTCATTAGCATATCTATAAAAGTACGTTTTTAAGGTGAACTGCAGCAGACAGATGATAAGTAAGAACACTGTTATGGACTGCTGACACTAGCACATCGCTAGTGTCAGTCAGCTAAATAGCACCAAATCTGGTGGTAGAAACCCTTTAAAAGGGATATAGGCCTGTAACTAGATGGGATTTCTGGGTCTTTATTAGGTTTTGTTAGGACCACAATGTGAGCCTCTAGTGCCTGCTTTGCTGGAGAAGCACCATCTAGCAAGGAGTTAAAATAAGACACCAGGTAGGGGCCAAGTACACGGAAAAATTTCTTGTAGTACGCAATTGGTAGGCCATCAGGGCCGGGGCTTTTACCTGAGGGAGTGGAGCTGAGGATTTTTTGAACCTCTGAAAGGGAGGTGGGGGAGGTCAGGGATTCGCTGTCCGCTAGGGATAATGTTGGTAAGTTAAGTGAAGATAAGAAAGTATTGGTGAGGGTATTCCCTTTTAGGGTTTCCAATAGCATAGTATAATAACAGTTTATATAAAGTCTGCATGGCCATGCCAATGGAAAATTTGTTGACAATCCCAAATAGACAGACTCTAGGGCGTATTAAGAGTGCTTAAATGATATTCCATAAATTCAAGGATCTCACACCAGTAGCTCTGCAAGAATCTACACTGCTAGAACAAACATCATGTCATCAGCTATCCAGCACCTGGGGCACACTGATAAGACTGACATACCATGACAAATAATGTAGACAGGGTATAGTATATTCTGCATTTGGTACACATTCCACCCTACAAATTGGACATGTTTGAATTAAAGGAATTTGTCCAGGGATTGAACACTGAGGACTTATCCTCAGAATGGGTCATCAGATTGATGGGAATCTAACTCCTGATAGATCATCAATATTAAATGGGGTTGTCTCACTTCAGCAAATGGCTTGTATCAAGGCACTTACTAATGTATTGTGATTTTCCATATTGCCTCCTTTGTTGGCTTGATTCATTTTTCAGTCACATTATACACTGCCCGTGT
The DNA here is from genome assembly GCF_014858855.1 of Bufo gargarizans. Taxonomy (NCBI): domain Eukaryota; kingdom Metazoa; phylum Chordata; class Amphibia; order Anura; family Bufonidae; genus Bufo; species Bufo gargarizans. The sequence continues at coordinate 392,003,270 of NC_058083.1, read as the reverse complement.
CCAGGTATTATGACCATCCTGCAATCCAGCATGGATGACTTTTTTTTGCAATAAAATGTTGCTTTAGCCCAAAAATTGTTATTTTCACAAGGGGTAACAGAATTCCTTGCACTTTTTTCCTGAATATGGCAACAGCCCATACTGTATGTGGTCGTAACCTGTTGTAATGGCACACTGCAGGGCTGAAAAGTGAAAGAGCACCAGTTGGCTTTTAGGGGGCAGATTTTTCTGGAAAGGCTTTAGGGCTCCACGTGGCAATGGAAGTACCCCTTTAGTGGAAACCCCCCAAAAGTGACTTCGTTTTGTAAACTAAACCCCTCAAGTAATTTATCGAGTGGTGTAGTGAGTGTTTTAACCTCACAGGTGTTTTACAGAATTTAGAAACACTTGGCTGTGAAATGTAAAAATTACATATTTTCCAATGTTTCTTTAGCCCAAAAGGTAGCAGGAGAAAAAGCAAACCAAAATTGCTTATTAATTTAATCCTGAATTCAGCAACACCACCTATGTGGTCATAAACTGCTGCATAGGCGCACCACTGGGCTCAGAAGGGAAGATGTGCCATTTGGCTTTTGGAGGGCAGATTTCACTTGAATGGTTCTTGGGTGCCATGTCACATTTGGACAGCTCCTGAGGTAACCGTATATTGTAAAACCTAAAATGTACCACATTTTGCTAACTAAATCCCTTAAAGGGGTTTTCCTGGATCTTAATATTAATGACCTATCCTCAGGAAAGGTAATCGATATCGGATTAGCAGGTGTCTGACACCCAGCACTACCGCTAATCAGCTGGTTGAAGAGAATGCCGCACTCTGTGCGAGTGCAGCCTTTCCTTCATTGTTTACCTACTTCTATGGGACGGCTCGTTCCTATACACTTAAAGCTTGATGGCTTGTAATTACACTGCTCACCGCTACGATGTCAACGGCGAGCAGGTAAACAATGAAGGAGAGCTTGCCTGTATTACTGGTATGGCTGTTACCTTTACCAGCAAAAAATACTGGCCACATTTTTATGGCTTAACACTTATTATATACTTATTTTCAGTTATAATAAAACTAAGAAGGCACACACCAAGAAGGAGATTTTTGAATCTAATTAAACGTTCTATGTGTCAATGTAAGTGATTACAATATTAGAATGAAAGGATAAGTTCATTGGGGAAAACAGCATAATTGAAAGGAGGCTCTATTACCCTGTTGGGCCCCCTCTAACCTGGATACAAGATGAGATACAGTAGGGCATGGAGGCATCCAGGTTTCATATGGTATCCTGTAGAACATTTGCCCACAGATGTTACAGCTGGGCCTGTAGATCCTGCACACTCATAGGTTGGTTAAGCCTACAACAACCCACAATTGCAACACATCAATCCTCAGAAAAAAACAGGTTGAGGCATTTGGGGATCCATTGTCACCGCGAACAGCAGCAATATGGGTATGTAATGTGAGACTCATTTGATGTCTGGACTGACGGAACTATTCAGTGTTTAGCAGTCATTAAGATTGTAGGTTTTGTCATCATTTATATAATTATATAATGCCGCAGTCTGACATTCAATTTGAGCCTTAGATTGAGGAGGGTGTAATGATTTTTTGGATAGTCATGCTAGATGTCTGATGTGATGTTATTGCTACTACTATCCGTCATTTATTTCATTGTCACCTGACTCTTCATTATTTTGGTAATTGGGGCTGCTCAAGGTGCAATCCTCCTGCAATGTGATTTTCCGCATTGTTGAGCGCAATTTTTAGAGGCTCGCTTCTCTATATCCCATCTCTTTTGACTACAAGTGATATTTATTGTTTAATGTAATTTATTAAAAGTATTTATTTTTATATAAACAGCATCCTGTTCACTCATAGGTTGGTCCCATAAATGCTCGACTGGCAATAAATCTAGTGCCCATCTGGCTGAGACATCTCTGGGAAACCTTTGCGGTTTGTGGACGAACATTATGCTGATGAAAAATGTCAGTTGGAAGCTCAACCATGAGACCCAACACATAAGGACCCAGGATGTCCTGCACATATTTGCTGGGATGTTAGTGTTCCTCGCATCACTACTAGGGGTGAAAGACTGTCATATGCGATGGCTCCTCAGATTATTACACCAATAGTTAAGGCAGTGTGTCACTCCACAACAAAGGCAGGCTAAAACGCTCACCAGGCCTCCATATTCGAACCTGACCATCATCGAATCCCAAACAGAACCTGGATTTGTGGCAAAAGACAATATGTTTCCAGTCTAAAGGAATCCAGGTTTCTCGTTCTCAACACTACTACAAATGAAGGTGACGGTGGCTGTCTGTCAATGGCAGGACATGTAATGGGAGTCTTGACACCAAATTTCTTTCTGATAAGCACCTAGAAATGGAACGACCAGCGACAGAGGTGTGTAATGAAGATGGCACATCTCAGACACAGTGTGTCTGAGATAACCTTTTGCGAATACAAAAGGGGGGACATGGTGTCAGGGAACACCCACCCCCTTTTAGTATGTGCAAAGGTATATGGATGTGAATGGGTTAAGTTTAATTACTTACCTGTAATGAGTGCTGGGCTGAACTTGACCTGGTTGATTGTGATTGGTCTGCTGGTAGCGGTCGGCACGAGTCGCCTGTAAAAGAAGAAGATTTCAGTTACTCACGGGGCATACAGCAGTTGACAGCGAAGAATCCCCCATCCCACCCCCCTTCTTTTATCGTCATGGTGTTTATACGGGGTAATAATCGCTCCTTGAGCAGACTAGTTTGGGTCTTAGACAAGGTCGTGGATTTAATTAGTTCTTATGATTAAAATATTTTTGATTGTCTAAGAATATGATATGTAAAAACACTGTGGCCTTTATATACCAAAAACAAATGTTAAAATGATATAAATAAAATATATTATTATTTAATTTGACAAAGTCTAAGTCTCTTTGTGTGTTTCAATTTTGGTTAGTGGTGGAATATGACACCATGGATGGTGGATAAATAAACTGTTTGTTTGCCATGTTTATGTGCCTTCACATATCCACTGCTCCCAACTAGGGATTAACAAATTAATATTTACATATCGATTTATTCATCTGAATGCATTTACATTTGTGAGGGGGCGTCCTCATAGTTGTAGACTCTCCCTTTGCTGGCAGATTAACATAACTGCACATCTTGCAAGGCCTTGGTAATCTCACTCATGTGCCATTACTGCGAGTCCATCACAGGTGAAAAATTTGTTCAGATCAACCCTAAAGATCCAGTATGGACAGGAGTTACAATGGAACCTGCAATCTTTATTGATGTCTGTGTGTTCGGTTTGACTAATCTGACACTGTGATCTGGATGGGATGTTGACAAATGTCTGCATTGTAGCGCAAATAAAATGGCCTAATTAGGTGCTGAGGAGTGATTAGATGGCAAGAGCTCATCTTCTCTCTTCTTTTCTTGAAAAAAAGAACCCCACACCATATGTGACAATCAGAGAGCAAGTATGCCCTCTAATTGATTAGGCTGAGTTCACATATGCATTGACTTCTCCATTCTTTTTTTGTCACCTCCCAGAAAACTGTTTTTTGTCTTTATGTTTTCGTCATTTTGGAAGGAAGGAAAAAAATGTCCTGTAAACAGTACTTTTTCTCCCATGAAAAATAACAGAAACATGTTGGGACAGAAACAAACTGAGCATAAATGATGATAATATCACAGAATTTTAATAAATTGTGATGCAGGCTAGGTTGGCAGTTTACAGGCCAGATGACAACCCTAATTAAGTGAGAGACGCATCCTTTCAACTGACCCCCCCTAAGTCCCCCTTCCTGTGCACTGTGGCCTGATTGTAGCCTTTCTATATTATTCAGACTTTTAAGATGGTTTGGGCAACTATGCCCCATATTACTTTAATTTATAGTTTTTTTGTGCAAGATGATGTTATATTTAAATTTCACATACAGTACTGTGCATAGGTTGTAGGAAGGTGTAGAAAAGGGTGTAGAATGTTTTAAGAATACAGGACTTAAGTTTGTTTTTATTAATTAACAAAATGCAAAGTGAATGAACAAAAATATTTGGTGTGACCACCCTTTGTCTTTAAGTAAACATCACTTCTTCTAGGTAGACTTGCATACAGTTTTTGAAGGAACTTGACAAGAAGGTTGTTCCAAACAACTTAGAAAAGTAACCATATATCTTATGTTTGAAGGTGTTGAGATCAGGGCTCTTTGAGGCCATATCATCACTTCTAGGACTTCTTCTTTGCCACTGAAGATAGTTATTAATGACATTGGCTGTATGCAGTTGCGTAACTAGAAATGACTGGGCCCCACAGAAAATTTTTGAACGGGCCACCCCTCAACCTCTTCACAACTCACACTCCTGTGGCTAGTGTCGTGCCTTTTCATAGGTAAATGCATTGATATCCAATTTATTTTAGTCAAGATGAATGTTCATTACCTTTAAGAGCCATGCTCACTATAGTTACAATTTTGTATGTCTTGAGAAGGCCAAAGTAAGGTCATACAAAGGTTTCTGCTCTTTAGTGTTATTCTTCTCATGAGTGTACCAGTCTGAGAAGAGGCCTTCTTATCTACTGATAAATTTATGACGGGAGTTAAAGATAAGCTCTATGCAGCTGGTGATAATTACCTATACAATTAGGCATTTATCAATGAAGCAAATATATAGTATTCATGTATTCATTTAATGAGCCTTAGTCCTTAGCATAAGACAATCAGTAGGACATATAATATATATTATACTGTTATATGTTATGAAGACAACATGTATCCAGTATATTATATATATTTCTCATTAGGAGAATCTTTGTCTCTAAAAGAGTGTCTGTGAAGATGTGTGTTTTGTAACAATTATTCACTTCGTTGGTATGAGAGGAGGTACTGATATCTCTGAGAAAACAAAGACAGTGAAGTTATTTACGATGTACAAATAAACAATGGAAGAAACAGTCAGAAGAGACGCCTAGAGGTCTGTCTCTAATTGCTACAAGTGTCAAATCTAATCCCTATAGCCTTGAATTAAAGCTTTTAAGGTCAATTGTATATTATACCTTTATTCAGACTTACAGAAGTTAACCCTTTATACTAGGATGCAAATAGCTTACACAGCAGTGCCACCTAGGTATGAGTAGGTGACATTACAACAGTAGCAAAAGTGCATTCTGGATAAGGTTATGATGTCATTTCTTATCAATGATCACACCCATCCGACAATGATTGGAAAGCTCCAAATTAGGAAGGTGTGTCTAACTGATAAGTTTGTGATCATAAACCATACACAGGACAGAGAACAGAGACACAAGAAAGAGAGGAAAGAGAAGTAAAGCTGTCTAGAGGGGTCTATCAAGATGGAAGCCATGGTGAGATGTGCTATGATGGACCACCCAGCTTTCCTAGGAGCAGAAGTGAGATTTCTACTAGGACTTGGTAAGAGATACAGAAAATGATATTTCATTTTATTAAGACTAATTTGATAGTGTGGGTGACATTATACCATCTAGATTGGCGAATAAATACATTAATTAATTGATCATCTCCATATTGAGATGTAGTTTTAGGATATTGTGAGACTTCATTCTACCTGCAGAAGAATCAAGACTCATAATCTAGCAAAGCAGTAAATAATTGCTTAGATATATATATATTGATAGAACATTGTTCGCCAAGCTAAGTGATGGTTTCCCACAGGAAAGACTTATTTCAAGTCCTTTCCAATTAAGATATGATCTAGCAAAGATCATATATCCCTGTCATTTGTCTTAATAGTCTTACCAAAGTTATATATGTGAAAATAGTCCAGGATGGGGCGGAAGGATACAGTTATCTCTTCTAAGCTATATCCTTGAATGGATTTGCCCATGCCTGAAGTCATGTGATGTGTAGTTGGTTAGAGGGGGGAGGAATGTATTTAGCATTCTATATTGATGTCTAGGATTAGACATGCCCATCCTGATATCATGAGGTTTCCTCTGAACAAAAGTAATATATATAACTTATGTTCCTACTTTGATATCCCAACCTAATAATAGCTTGGTTATAATGTGACAAGTTATTTCCACTCACATGTATTGATAAGCTTGTAATGCTCTATATTAACGCTATATATATTCATTTGCATGTATCATTGTGTTTATCTACTTATATATGTTTATAACCTTGTAATCAATAAATCTGCATATTTTTATAAACCTGTGTATTGTTATATAATGCAGAACTACATGTTTTATCATTAACGTCATCTCATGTCAAAAAGAACTTATTTATCTGAGGAAATAGTCGGCCTCAGATGTGAATTGTATCAATTAGGTTGTCTATAATTCACCAGGTCATGATTTTAAGAATTTATGACAAATTTTATAAAATTTTTTTTTTTTTTATGGTTAATTATTTTTATGACCATAATTAATAATTCTTAATTGAATTATTACACCCGACACTAGTCAAGATCGCATTCGCAGAGGAGGCCCAGCAGCCGCTTAGTCTGTTTCCCGTGTATACTGTATATACTAGTTTAGTGCTCTCATTAAGTGAAACAAAATAAGAGTATTGCAGGTTTGATACCTTTTATTGGCTAACAAAAATAGAAGTAATGATGTTACATAGCTAACTTTCGAGACATCACCAGTCCCTTCATCAGGCGTACTACAAGAATATATGAAGAAACAGCACTATATATACAATGCGAACAGAGCCATGGGGTAATGACTGGATGTTTGAGAAACAACAGAACAACAGAATATAAAAGATCTTGAGAATGAGTCCTTAATTATATTACAGATAAGGGATGTGAAAGTTTTATGGTCTCTAAATTGATGTTATATCGGAGACCTGGTGCCTCGACTATGTCTATAGAAGACTCTTTAGATCTTGTAGTGTGTCATAAATCCCGGGGAGAAATTCAGTCCAGTATTCAAAGTGTCAAGCAGTGTTATAAATTTGTATTCCCAAATTCTTCTAGCTCTTTGGGACTTGAAGTTACCTTTTAATATAAGATTTTTGTATGTGTTCTGCATTGTGTCCTGGGCTACAGAAATGCTTAGCCACAGGAAAGTGTAGCTTCTTCTCTTTAATTGTGTGGCAGTGGGACCTCATCCTTGCATTGAGTTTCTGTCCTGTTTCTTAAACATAGAGGCCTCCAACAGGACATTTAGTACAGAGAATCAGATAGGCAACATTAGATGTAGAACATGTGAATGTCCCAGGAATCTTATAGTCCTGCTGTGTGTTGGGGATCCGGATCTTATCTGTTGTCTTTATATGGGAACAGGTTTGCATCTTCTAATATTACAGGGATGGGTTCCTCTTTCTGTGGTAAATGGCCTTGAACTTTATCTGATCAGAATATTCTTTAGATTTGGAGGTTGAACTTGTCAGTAAGCTAGTAATGGGGGATCTCTGTAGGACACCCTTATGTAGGACATGGTGTAATTTTTTGGCAGTTTTCCTCAGTACCTCTAGTTGTGGGTTGTAGGTCACAACCAGAGGTATGCGCTGGTTCTGTTTCTTTTCATTGTATTGGAGAAGATGACTTCTGGGGATCTTGGTGGCTTTTGTGATCTGATCTTTAATTGAAGCAAGATGATAGTCCTGGTGTAAAAATGTCCTTTTCAGATGTTGTAAATGCTCATCCCTGTCTGGTGGGCTGGAACACATTCGGTTATATCTGACGGCTTGGCTATAGATGATGAAGACTGGTGATGTCTCGAAAGCTCGCTATGTAACATCATTAAAATGTATATAAATGTTAGCAGACACACTTTCAATTGGAGTATCGTAGTATTTATTATATTATAATTGGTTAAAATAACTCACACATAAGGAGTGAAGATAAATTAGAAAGTAGATAAAAATTGAATGTATAAAAATCAAAGTATGCACAATGTAGGTAGCAATGCTAGCAGCATATCAATTTCAAATAGAAGCATATATATTTTTCAGGTTCCTTAATCAGAATATTCAGGTTAGCAGCATATTATGTATAAATCTCAAGATCCAGATGGGTCAATAATTCAATCAGCAACCAATTGGTTAAATCCTTATAGTTTGGGATTCAGCAGCAATTGTTTAGCATCATATAGAATTCAAATAGCAGCATATATTCTTTATATTTCTTATATCAGAATATTCAGGTTAGCAGCATAATAGATATTATTGCCTACAAAGCTCAAAGAGCAGCCACACAGAGAGCAATTTTAATTAATTATTTCCTTTATTGGATATCCAAAAACATTGAATGGTATATCAATTAAAACATATACAAAAACAGCACATAATGGGAACACTACGGTGTTACAAATAATTGTAGTAGCTCCAAACCAATAAGGGACTAGTATCCCCCCATACACAAATGTAGAGCAGTATCAGCCCAGTGGGGCACCTATAATGGTAATAGCATCCAGGACATGAATACATAAACACTCCAAACATTAAAGGAGTGTGAGCCTGGGTGCAGCCAACACTGGGCAGAGACTGCAAAGGGAACGGGGGGAAGAAAGAAGATCACAGTTTAAAGTGCAAGTGCAATTATTACCTACTGACCCTGGTCTGAAGCAGCCGCCCGACGATCGTTTCGCTGAATTGCTTCCTCTTGGGGCACACTCAGCATAATAGATATTAGTCTTAAGATCCAAATAAGTCAGTGATTCAATCCGCAACTTAATAGTTTAATCTATAGTAGGAACTAATATAAATGTTGTTGTCTAGATCAGCATTGTCTGTTAACATCAGTTTGATAGTAGGTAGTGTCCAAAGTTTTATTATCTAATCCTATGGTAGTAATCCAACTCTTTATCTAGCTCATTTAATATCGCAGATTATAATATTATGTAAGACTTACGTTCAGGGGAAAAAAAAACAAGGTTTGTTAGCCGATGTACCTATACGTGGCGTCCCACGTGTTTTTCGGTACTTGACGGCTCTTACCTTTGAGTTGATTTGCTTGCCCCCCTTCGTAATCCCGTGTGCATTGTCTGCATCCGAGTGTTTGGTGTCCCACGTGAAATGTGCAGGAGCGCGTCGCTTCTAGTTTGTCAGTGATGACGTCAGCAGTTGCCTCCTCTCACGTGATCCGCACTATAGCGGTTTGTATTGGAGCGATCCCAAGACAATTTGTTCGAATAGTTCTGCGATTATATTTGTGACTTTTCCCTTTTTATTGTAGTACATCTTTCCATACCACCAAAAGTACATTTTAAATGTACATTTTGGATTTACAAACTTTGTGGGTGATTCACATTTTTATCAGAGACAGATATGGTATCTTCTACAGTGCTATGAAAATGGGCCCCTCGCCTGATTTCTTCAATTTTTGATCATTTTAAACATTTCAGATCATCCAACTAATATTAATACAAACAAAAAAAACGATTAATCTGTTGGTGACATTTGCTGTACATTCCAGGCATAATAATGTAAGGAACTGAGCCCACCATACACATTGGGTGCCAGCTCACCCCTTCTGCAGTAAAATCGTAGGATATCAATCAGTTGCCATGGCAACCTGGGGCATTGTGAAGGCTCCCAGGACTGCCAATGTAATCTTCAATAGTTTCCATCTCTCCCAAATTTGCAGGGACAGTCCAGGCAAATTATGGGCCAAGACTTGACAGGCTTGCATAAGCTTTGTCCATGAGTTGGTGGTCTGCCATGTTTAAGGGCATTCTCGGGGAGGGCTTAAATGCCCTGAATTTCCAAAAAGTGATGTCTTAATATATGCAGATGAACCAGTAGGAGCAATAGGGGCTTTGCCATTACTCCTAGAGGACCTGCTTTCTTTGCAACTGCTGCACCCTGTGTACTATGATTGACAGTCACGGCTGTTGCAGAGAGAGCTGAGCCTCTTGTTGCTCCTATGGGCTAATCTGCATATATTAATACTTCATATTTATCAGCAATACGGGCACATATAAACATGGGACCAACACAGATGCCTTATGCTGCCAAGCGCACTTGCAACAGGTCAGCCAGTTTCATAGGTACAGATCTGCTGACAGATGTTCTTTGTGGGGGTTTTTGGCCAGCAGTAGTTTGCGACTCTTCCATGGATGCCATGTTTGTCATGCCCAATGTCTTTCTTACGGAAATGTGTACAGTGACCATAACTGAGGCAATTCAGGCTTACAGTCTTTTAATGTTTGTCTGGATTTTTATAACCTTCTGGATGAGTTGTTGATGCGCTCTTGGTGAAATTTTGGTAGCCCATCCACTACTGAGAAGGTTCACCACTGCTCAAAGTTTTCCTAATTTGTGGATAATGACTCAATGTGGTTCACTAAGAGCCCAAGAGCCTTAGCAATGGCTCTGTAACCCTTTCCAGAGTGAAAGATTTCAGTGTCTTTTTTCACATCTGTATTTGAATCTGTTTTAAATGTGGCATCATGTGCTGCTTTTTGAGAACTTCTAACCTGATTGACATTGCCAGACAGATTCTGTTTAGATACCACAGGTCTGGCAATAATCATACTTGAGTGTGGCCAGAACCCAATTGTCAATTTAGTTTGGGTAACTGGTTAATTTAGAAGCTAAAAGCACAGTTAAAGGGGTTCAGAGCTTATTTTCACCCAGACAGCCCCCCTGAGGCTAGCATCGGTGACGTCACTGGTTCTGAGGGGCGTGCTTTAGCTCTGCCCTAGCTGTTTTACTGGCTAGGTCTGAGCTAAATCCCGCCCATCAGTGCCGGTGACGTCACCGGGGTTCCTGGCAGCCCCATGGAGAGCCCCGGTACGTCAACGGATCTCCAAAAAATGCCTTTTCCATGCGCGAATCGTTACCATTCAAACACTATTGATTATTAATAATTGTGTATTATAAATGTATGTAGCGACTAAATGATTGTACTGCAAATGCTCATTTAACTTTTGTAAAATAGTTTGTGTGAGCGAATAAACTATTGTTTGTCGTAATTGAATGATTTTTGGCAACGTAAAAACAGGCGTGTTTCATGCAAAATACAGTGATTTGGACTCATCTCTTTAGCAAAACTGATGCATACTGTAGTCTTTATCAGGCCAATACTCTAAAAGTACTGAATGCCACCACAGGAGTGGGTCTGTCACTATACTATGCTGCCCTTAGTGAGGGGAGCATATGGGTGAAGACACGTTCCTTTTAAGTCTACAGAATCTTAAAAGTAAAACACAAAACGTAGTTAGCATTTTATTAGACTATTATGCTTTGCTGAGAATTAACGTTAAGACATGTTAATAGGAAAAGTGCATTCAGAAAAGTAGCAATGACAATAACCTCATTCAGCCAGTAGGGACCTTTCCTATTATCTTTTCTGGAAACCTCAACGCCTTGCACCTTGAGAGTTGAAAAAGCACAATAAAGAACATTTCAGTATGAAATATAATTCATAAAACAGAATCAATACATGGCTTTAAAAAGAGATTTTTTTTAGCACTCTTTAAAAAATGCCATTAAAATGTAAAGTAGTCTCCCTTTAAATATCAAGACAATCAACATATTCCCCCTAATATTTTTTCTCTTTTCATCTTACTTTTTCCAAACTCTAAAAAGCTATTTAGGAAATGTATTTAGTGGAATAGCAATTTAGAAACCCTTCTATTAAAGACAATTACAATCTTAAAGATTGTACATTTCTGCTATTTCCTTCCACTATGAAGACATATGTTAGGTGGGACGTTACTGATTCACTTATAAGACACACATTGCTTAATATTTTGTTAATGTTTGCACACAAACATTTGACAATATATTTAATCTTATGTTAATATATTTGATCTTATTATGTTCCAGTCTATAATAACTTATTATTTAATGCTCACGAATATAAGAAACTTTGTGATATATCTTATCAGAGAAAATGGCTCTTTCTCCACCTATCAGTTCTTTTTCTCTCCCCTTCCTAAAATAACATTCTCCATCTCAAGACAAACTGTCAGCTCACTCCTTCTCTCCCCAACCCATATACTTTTAAGAGTATCATATAACCTGAGCCTTAAGGGTAAGTAAACATTTGAGATTTTGTCTGTGGATTTAAGCATGGATTCTGTGCTGAAAACCACATGGCATTTGGACTTAAAATCACACCTTTGTTCATACAGTCGCAAAATATTTACGTGTTGTTTTCCAGACAAGAATTCTTATCATTCTTGCCACAGTTTCCACTGGAATCTGTGGCAGGAATATGCTCATGGATTAGCCTAGTTAATTAGGGCTAAAACCCCCAGTGGGTCTGCTACATTTAAATTAAATAACCATGGCAAAAACGGGGGACTTTCTCCCATGGAAGCTGTGGCAGATTCTGCCATTGGAAAAATCAGCAATGTGAGCCTAGCCTTCATGACCTAACACATGGCATAACTAGACTCCTATGGGCACCACTTTGCACTATCCATATTTCAATTACTATGTATTTATCAGATTAATAAAAGTTCATATGCTGCTTTAAAATTTATTTTTTCTTGCAAAACAATCTTCACTTTATTTCCATAAGCAAAATACAGGCAGATGTGAAAGTGAGAAAAAGGCTGCCTGTATTTTGTTTATAGCAAAGATGTTTATATAAGTTTATATACTTAGATGTATGGGCCTGCAATCCAGGATATCTGCATCACCGCCTTCCACAGTTCCTGACTGATTATCTCTACATATGTTGCCTTACACAGCCTAGATCAGTTACAACTGCTCTAAATTTTTGGCAACAGGGTCCCTACTCAATAGGGGATGGCAGCCATACATTTATTACACACATATATATATATATATATATATATATATATCTACACACAGGGGTGAGCAAAAGTTTGGGCACCCCAGGTCAAAATTCACATTTTTTTCTGTAAAGTACCCCTGTGTTGAATATCTGACAGGGAAAATCAATTCATTAAATCCATCTGTTAGATTCCAGGGGGACAAATTCCCTTTTTTTGGCGGTCAAGTTCCCTTGCGGCCTACAGTGCATACCTGACATTAAAAATAGTTCAATTACATTTGTCTGTAACATATTTGTGTGACCTAAAGCGATTTTTTCTCTTTCTGACACCGGCACTGCATATCTGACAGTCAAATAGAACCAGTAAATACTGCAGTTACATTGCTGGTTGACAAATTCCCATTTTTTGTGCTAGCATTGTCGGTTGAAAAAAAAATCACACTTTTTATGCTAGATAGTACATTTGCGGCCTGCGCTGCATTTCTGACAGTCCAATAAAACCGTTAAATACTGCTGTTACATTGTCAGTTGACAAATTCCCATTTTTGTGCTAGAAAGTACATTAGGCGGCCTGCGCTGCATTTCTGACAGTCCAATAAAACCGTTAAATACTGCTGTTACATTGTCAGTTGACAAATTCCCATTTTTGTGCTAGAAAGTACATTAGGCGGCCTGCGCTGCATTTCTGACAGTCCAATAAAACCAGTAAATACAGCTGTTATATTGTTGTTTGAAAAAAACACCCTTTTTGTGCTAGATAGTACATTTGCAGCCTGTAGTGCATTTCTGGCAGTCCAATAAAACCTGTAAATACAGCTGTTACATTATTGGTTGACAAATTCAATTTTTTTCTGCTACATAGTACATTTGCGGCCTGTACATCATATCTGGCAGTGCAATAAAACCCGTAAATACTGCTCTTACATTGTTGGTTGAAAAAAATCACACTTTTTGTTCTGGATAGTACAAACCGGATTCCCAAAAAGTTGGGACACTATACAAATCGTGAATAAAAACTGAATGCAATGATGTGGAGGTGCCAACTTCTAATATTTTATTCAGAATAGAACATAAATCACGGAACAAAAGTTTAAGCTGAGAAAATGTACCATTTTACGGGAAAAATATGTTGAATCAGAATTTCATGGTGTCAACAAATCCCCAAAAAGTTGGGACAAGGCCATTTTCACCACTATGTGGCATCGCCCCTTCTTCTTACAACACTCAACAGACGTCTGGGGACCGAGGAGACCAGTTTCTTAAGTTTATAAATAGGAATGCTCTCCCATTCTTGTCTAATACAGGCCTCTAACTGTTCAATCGTCTTGGGCCTTCTTTTTTGCACCTTCCTCTTTATGATGCGCCAAATGTTCTCTATAGGTGAAAGATCTGGACTGCAGACTGGCCATTTCAGTACCTGGATCCTTCTCCTACGCAGCCATGATGTTGTGATTGATGCAGAATGTGGTCTGGCATTATCTTGTTGAAAAATGCAGGGTCTTCCATGAAAGAGATGACGTCTGGATGGGAGCATATGTTGTTCTAGAACCTGAATATATTTTTCTGCATTGATGGTGCCTTTCCAGACATGCAAGCTGCCCATGCCACACGCACTCATGCAACCCCATACCATCAGAGATGCAGGCTTCTGAACTGAGCGTTGATAACAACTTGGGTTGTCCTTGTCCTCTTTGATCCGGATGACATGGCGTCCCAGATTTCCAAAAATAACTTTGAATCGTGACTCGTCTGACCACAGAACAGTCTTCAATTTTGCCACACTCCATTTTAAATGATCCCTGGCCCAGTGAAAACGCCTGAGCTTGTGGATCTTGCTTAGAAATGGCTTCTTCTTTGTACTGTAGAGTTTCAGCTGGCAACGGCGGATGGAACGGTGGATTGTGTTCACTGACAATGGTTTCTGGAAGTATTCCTGAGCCCATTCTGTGATTTCCTTTACAGTAGCATTCCTGTTTGTGGTGCAGTGTCGTTTAAGGGCATCCAGTATGGTTTTACGGCCTTGACCCTTACGCACAGAGATTGTTCCAGATTCTCTGAATCTTCGGATGATGTTATGCACAGTTGATGATGATAGATGCAAAGTCTTTGCAATTTTTCGCTGGGTAACACCTTTCTGATATTGCTCCACTATCTTTCTGCGCAACATTGTGGGAATTGGTGATCCTCTACCCATCTTGGCTTCTGAGAGACACTGCCACTCTGAGAAGCTCTTTTTATACCCAATCATGTTGCCAATTGACCAATAGTGTTAATTGGTCTTCCAGCTCTTCGTTATGCTCAAATTTACTTTTTCCAGCCTCTTATTGCTAATTGTCCCAACTTTTTGGGGATTTGTTGACACCGTGAAAATATGAATCAACGTATTTTTCCTTTAAAATGATACATTTACTCGGATTAAATGTTTGATCTGTCATCTACGTTCTATTACAAATAAAATATTAACATTTGCCATGATCTCCACATCATTGCGTTCAGTTTTTATTCACAATTTGTTTAGTGTCCCAACTTTTTTGGAATCCGGTTTGTACATTTGCGGCCTGCGCTGTATTTCTGACAGTCCAATACAACCGTTAAATACTGCTGTTATATTTTTCTTTGAAAAAAACACCCTTTTTGTGCAAGATAGTACATTTGCGGCCTGCACTGCATTTCTGACAGTCCAATACAACCGTTAAATACTGCTGTTATATTGTTGTTTGAAAAAAAACACCCTTTTTGTGCTAGATAGTACATTTGTGGCCTGCGCTGCATTTCTGACAGTCCACTAAAACCGTTAAATACTGCTGTTACAGTTTTGGTTGAAAAAAGCACACTTTTTGTGCTAGATAGTAAATTTGCGACCTGCGCTGCATTTCTGACAGTCCACTAAAACCGTTAAATACTGCTGTTACATTGTCGGTTGAAAAAAAACCTCACTTTTTGTGCTAGATAGTACATTTGCAGCCTGCGCTGCTTTGCTGACAGTCTAATAAAACCAGTAAATACAGCTGTTAGATTGTGGGGGGGACATTTCCATGGTTATCAGGCCAGTCATTCACAAATGGCTTGGAGGGTGTGTTCCAGCACTGCATACCTGACAGTGAAGTCATTTTATAACATTCGTCTGTTACATTGTTGGGTGAAATCAACCCATTTCTTGCTGTGAAGTACCCCTGCACTGCATAACTGACAGGGAACTATATTCAGTAAATCTGTCGGTTAGTTTGTTGGGTGAAATCAACCCATTTCTTGCTGTGAAGTACCCCTGCACTGCATAAGTGACAGGGAACTTAATTAAAATTGGCGGTTACATTGTTGCCTGACATAAAGCCTTTTTTAGCTGTGAAGCCAAAAGTAGTAGCCAACAACACTGTTTTTTGTTTTAGGTTTTTTTATTTTATAAATTGGGGTAGACCCTAAAACATTGGGAAATATAAAAAAGAAAAGAAAGAGTAAGTGCGGTGGAGTATAACAATGGTTGGCTGAGGCCGGTATACATGTCTATTCTGCACAAGGTACGGACAAGTCCTGTGGGATCCATACCTGGTTCTTTTTAATAAACGTGAGCTTGTCCACGTTAGCTGTGGACAGGCGGCTGCGCTTGTCTGTGATAACGCCCCTGCCGTGCTAAACACACGTTCGGACAATACACTGGCTGCAGGGCAGGCTAGCACCTCCAAGGCGTAAAGGGCAAGGTCAGGCCATGTGCCCAATTTGGAGACCCAGAAGTTGAATGGGGCAGACCCAGTGGCATAGCTAGAAATGACTGGGCCCCACAGCAAATTTTTTAATGGGGCCCCCTTCCCCCAGTAACTTTTTTTTACAACCCCTTCCATTCATGCCGCTCCCATTCCTGTGGCTACTAAAGATTGCTCTCTCAGACCAGGCCCGGCAGCAGTTCCATCCGTTTTCTACACTGTCTATAATGCCACTGTATATAATTTTATTGTGTAATACTGTTGAGGGGGCCCTGACAAAGTCTTTTAGTCCTCCTCCTCCTGGATGGCCCCTTCTGGGTCAGGGCCCCAAAGCAGCCGCTTCATCTGCTTCCCCTGTAGCTACGCCCCTGGGCAGACCCATCATTCAGTACGTGTAGGCATGTGCACACATACTGTTCCACCATGTTACAGAAATGCTGCCTCCTGCTAAGATATTCCATATCAGCTGGTGGTGCTGGTTGCTGTGGTGACAAAGCTTTTCCACATTTCGGCCATGCTAACCCTGCCTTCTGAGCTGCTGGCGGTGACCCAGCTGCGTTGGCGACTTCTTCCTCCTCCTCCTCTGCCTTCGCCTTGTGCTTCCACTGAGCCCCTGGTGTCAGGTGTGAATGCCATCAGAAGCGCGTCTACCAGCGTTCGCTTCTTCCGATCATGCTCCAGTGACGGAATTAAGGATGGCACGTTGGCCTTGTAACGGGGATCCAGCAGGGTGGCCACCCACTAATCAGCACTGGTTAGAATGTGGGCAACTCAGCGGTCGTTGCGCAGGCACTGCAGCATGTAGTTGCTCATGTGTGCCTGGCTGCCCAGAGGCAACGGCAAGCTGTCCTCTGTGGGAGGTGTATCGTCTGTGTCCTCTGTTTCCCCCCAGCCACGCTCCAGTGATGCCCATGAGCTGCTTTGGGTGCCATTCTGCTGTGAACACGGTTCCTCCTCCTCATCCTCCAGAACTGTGCTCTGGCTGGACAATTGTGTACCTGGCCTATGTTGGTGCAGGAACCCACCCTCCGAGCCACTTGTATATGACTGGCCTTAGATGTTAAGGGTAAGGGCTCTTTCACACTTGCGTTCTTTTCTTCCGGCATAGAGTTCCGTTCAGTTTTATCCTAATGCATTCTGAATTAGGATTCAATCCTGAATGGAGAGAAATACGTTCAGGATGCATCAGGATGTCTTCAGTTCAGGACTGGAACGTTTTTTGGCCGGAGAAAATACCACAGCATGCTGCGCTTTTTGCTCCGGCCAAAAATCCTGAACAAAAATCCTGGCTGCCGGGACGCTAAAGCCCTGGCAGCCATGGTAAAGTGTAGTGGGGAGCGGGGGAGAAGTATACTTACCGTCCATGCGGCTCCCGTGGCGCTCCAGAGTGACGTCTGGGCGCCCCACGCGCATGGATGACGTGATCGCATGGCACGTCATCCATGCACATGGGGCGCTCTGACGTCATTCTGGAGCGCCCCGGGAGCCGCACGGACGGTAAGTGTACTGCTCCCCACTACTATGGCAACCAGGACTTTAATAGCATCCTGGCTGCCATAGTAACACTGAACACATTTTAAAGATGGATCCGTCTTCAAATGCTTTCAGTTCACTTGCGTTTTTCCGGAACCGGCGTGTAATGCCGGCAAATGGAGTACACGACGGATCCGGACAATGCAAGTGTGAAAGAGCCCTAAGTCATGTTTATAGTTTTGTTTGTTTATTTAGTTTATCTGCCTTATAGTTATGTAAATATGTTTATAAGTAAATTTGTAAATAGTGTGTGAATGGGCATGAATGAGTGGTTTGAGTGAAGGGGGGTGTAGGGTGGGAGGCTGGTCAGTTTAATTTTCTCTTGTGGAAATGTTCCTTCTATGGTTTTTATTATGATTTATAATAAAAATTCCTAATAACCGTGGAAATGTTACCCAACAATCTAACCAACAAATTTAAGCTGCAGGGGTCCTCGACTGCCAATAAAAGTAAATTTGTCCCCCCAGAATCTAAGAGCTGGATTTACTGAATTGATTTTCACTGTTAGGTGTTCAGGAATTTCTGCACCACCAAATTCAGCACATGCACCAGGCAAAGGATGTGCGTAAAACCGGCTAGGCCCAGAGCTGCTACGAGATTTCGCCCATTATCGCACACTACCAGGCCGGGCTTGAGGCTCAGTGGCACCAACCACTTATCGGTCTTTTGTTCCATGCCCATCCACAGCTCCTGCGCGGTGTGTTTTTTTTCCTCCCAAACAGATGTGTTTCAAAACAGCCTGCTGTCGTTCCCCCCTGGCTGGTGGTGAAGGTGTTACGCTGAGCGGATGAGGAGGTGGTAGAGGAGGAGGAAACGGAGTAGGAGGAGGAGGCAAAGAGAAATGCCCTGCAATCCCCGGGGGCGGAAGGACATGCGACAAACTGCTATCCGCCTCAGGCCCAGCCGCCATTACATTTACCCAGTGTGCTGGTAGGAAGATATAACGTCCCTACCCGTGCTTACTGGTCCACGTATCAGTGGTTATGTAAACCTTGCCACAGATGGCGTTGCGCAGTGCACACCTTATTTTGTCCGCCACCTGGTTTTGCAGGGAAGGGATGGCTCGCCTGGAAAAGTAGTGGCGGCTGGGAACCATGCACTGTGGGACAGCCACCACCATAAGTATTTTTTTTAAGTCTCCATCTCCACCAGATGGAATGACAGCATTTCAAAGGCCAGGAATTTTTAAATCCTGGCATTCAGCGCCAGGGATCACCGGTGGGTAGTGGGGTACTTCCTTATTCTTTTTCTCTCCAGTGTTTGGAAGATGGACAGCTGAACGCTTCCATGGGACAGTGTGGAGATGCTTGGTGACGGTGTAAGACGTGGTGTCGTTGCTGCCACATCCTCTGTTTGCGGGGTGGCAGGTGCCACTGTCACTCACTTTTGCTCAGGTTTAGAACGTTTATTTTTAATTTTTATGTATTTTATGTTATTTTAATTCATTTCCCTATCCACATTTGTTTGCAGGCCACTTGTCCTACTCTTACCCCAATTTTGCTTCCTTTTGCAGCCCTCTAGCCCTTTCCAGGACTTTTTTAAAGCCATTTTAATGGCCAAAAGTTTGGGTCCCCATTGACTTCAATGGAGTTCGGGTTTCGGGGTCAAGTTTGGGTCCCAAACTTCAAATTTTTTGCGAAGTTTGGCCGAACCTGGCGAACCCGAACATCCAGGTGTCCGCCCAACTCTACTCTCCAACCATTAAGCATGGGGGTGGACCACTCATGCTTTCAGGTTGTGTTGCAGCTGATGGCACGGGGAACATTTCATAGGTAGCGGGATGAATGGATTCAATAAAATTCCAGCAAATTCTGGAAGCAAACATAACTCCAACTTAAAAAAATAGTTGACATTGAAAAGAAGATGACTTCTGCATATGGATAATGAATGATCCTAAAAACACCTCAAAATCCACAATAGACTACCTCAAAAGGCACAAGCTGAAGGTTGTACCATGGCCCTCACAGTCCCCTGATCTGAACATCATTGAAAATCTGTGGATAGATCTCAAAAGAGCAATGAATGCAAAACTGCCCAGGAATCTCACAGAACTGAAGACTTTTGCAAAGAAAAATGAATGGAAATCCTTCAAACAGGAATTTAAATACTCTTGGCTGGCTACAAAAAGTGTTTACAAGCTGTGATACTTGCCAAAAGGTCTGCCCCTAGGTACTAACAATGCAGTGTGGTCAATGTTTTGCTTGGGGCCCATTTTCCTTTTCGTTATTTTGAATTGTTTTTGCTTAAAATATAAAGGAAATGTGTCATCTTTAACATTATGCCATTTGGAGATCATTTGATCTTTAACTTGCTTAAATGTTCACAATAACATTAATTTTAGCCAAGGGTGCCCAAAAATGTGCATGCCACTGTGTGTGTGTGTGTATATATATATATATATATATATACAGTACAGACCAAAAGTTTGGACACACCTTCTCATTCAAAGAGTTTTCTTTATTTTCATGACTATGAAAATTGTAGATTCACACTGAAGGCATCAAAACTATGAATTAACACGTGTGGAATTATATACATAACAAAAAAGTGTGAAACAACTGAAAATATGTCATATTCTAGGTTCTTCAAAGTAGCCACCTTTTGCTTTGATTACTGCTTTACACACTCGTGGCATTTTCTTGATGAGCTTCAAGAGGTAGTCACCTGAAATGGCCTTCCAACAGTCTTGAAGGAGTTCCCAGAGATGCTTAGCACTTGTTGGCCCTTTTGCCTTCACTCTGCGGTCCAGCTCACCCCAAACCATCTCGATTGGGTTCAGGTCCGGTGACTGTGGAGGCCAGGTCATCTGGCGCAGCACCCCATCACTCTCCTTCATGGTCAAATAGCCCTTACACAGCCTGGAGGTGTGTTTGGGGTCATTGTCCTGTTGAAAAATAAATGATGGTCCAAATAAACGCAAACCGGATGGAATAGCATGCCGCTGCAAGATGCTGTGGTAGCAATGCTGGTTCAGTATGCCTTCAATTTTAAATAAATCCCCAACAGTGTCACCAGCAAAGCACCCACACACCATCACACCTCCTCCTCCATGCTTCACGGTGGGAACCAGGCATGTAGAGTCCATCCTTTCACCTTTTCTGCGTCGCACAAAGACACAGTGGTTGGAACCAAAGATCTCAAATTTGGACTCATCAGACCAAAGCACAGATTTCCACTGGTCTAATGTCCATTCCTTGTGTTCTTTAGCCCAAACAAGTCTCTTCTGCTTGTTGCCTGTCCTTAGCAGTGGTTTCCTAGCAGATATTCTACCATGAAGGCTTGAGTCACACAGTCTCCTCTTAACAGTTGTTCTAGAGATGTGTCTGCTGCTAGAACTCTGTGTGGCATTGACCTGGTCTCTAATCTGAGCTGCTGTTAACCTGCGATTTCTGAGGCTGGTGACTCGGATGAACTTATCCTCCGCAGCAGAGGTGACTCTTGGTCTTCCTTTCTTGGGGCGGTCCGCATGTGAGCCAGTTTCTTAGTAGCGCTTGATGGTTTTTGTGACTGCACTTGGGGACACTTTCAAAATGTTCCCAATTTTTCAGACTGACTAACCTTAATTTCTTAAAGTAATGATGGCCACTCATTTTTCTTTACTTAGCTGCTTTTTTCTTGCCAGTCTATTCAGTAGGACTATCAGCTGTGTATCCACCTGACTTCTCCACAACACAACACAACTGATGGTCCCAACCCCATTTATAATGCAAGAAATCCCACTTATTAAACCTGACAGGGCACACCAGTGAAGTGAAAACCATTTCAGGTGACTACCTCTTGAAGCTCATCAAGAGAATGCCAAGAGTGTGCAAAGCAGTAATCAAAGCAAAATGTAGCTACTTTGAAGAACCTAGAATATTACATATTTTCAGTTGTTTCACACTTTTTTGTTATGTATATAATTCCACATGTGTTAATTCATAGTTTTTATGCCTTCAGTGTGAATCTACAATTTTCATAGTCATGAAAATAAAGAAAACTCTTTGAATGAGAAGGTGTTCCCAAACTTTTGGTCTCTTCTGTATATATATATATATATATATATATATATATACAGTATCTACAGTATATATAGATATATATGTATATATGGTATATTGTAGGGATCTGTGAACTTGAGGTCGGCAATGACATCTAGAAGATCTTAAAATTAGGTAAATAATTAGATGAACAATAATACATGACAAATTGCATCATGTCATTATTTATTCAACAAAACCAGAACCAAAGTGGAAAAGCCATGTGTGAAAAACAAAATAAACTCCATGAATAAACAGCAGGTAGAACCAACTTTAGCAGCAATAACTTAACATAGTAATCATTTTATGTATGACTTTATCAGTCTCACATAATTTTGGAGGAATTTTGGTCCACTCTGCTTCACAACTGTTATAGTAGTGGTTTGAGGCTGCTGCTAAGTTCACCAGACCTCATCCTCTGCCTTCGTTTAGCCCCGTTCCTACATCCTGCTTTCAGCTCACCTTCTCCTTTGCAGCCCACAAGGTGCATGCTGGATTTCCCCTGCACTTAAAGGGCTAGAACATGCACCCTAGTTCACACCAGGTAATGGCTGGCTACCTAGTCTTCCTCAATGGGAGGTTGCCTGAGAAATAGGTTCCTTAGTTTTCCAAGTTCCTGCAAAGGTGTATTCTGTTGTCTGCTCATGTATTGACTTCGGCCCATTTACTGTATTCTGAACCTCCTCTGCTTGAATTAACCTGTGACTGACCTCTGTATTGACCCTTTGCTGCCTGCCCTGACCTCGGACAACTTCCCATATTGCATGCAATCCACCAGCCCTCAGCCACTTCCTGACTATGATTTTGCCTGACCCCTCAGTGCCCTGCAACAATGTCTGACCCATGTGGGTCAGTTGTCAAGCACAAAGAGACTATTCCAGGAATTTGCAGCCTGGTCGTTCCCTGCAATTAAGTCCAGATCCCTGTTTAGGGGTTTAAAAGTTGAATACCAGGGGACTGCCAGGATATGACCATTAGGAATAGTCATAAGCCAAATCTGTTGGTTCACACAGTGGTTCCACGCTCACTGCTGTAACAACATTAATTCAGTTTGTTGAGGTTTGTTTGCATTTGTTTATACATAGCTTTCTTAACGTCCTGCCACACCATTTCAATTGGGTTGCGCCATTCCAACACCATGATTCTTTTTTCACCCATTCTGTTATAGATTTGCTGGTTTGCATGGGATCATTGTCTGGTTGCAGACCTCTGTATCAGACCCCCATTCCTCTTTAGACCTCAGATCAGATCCTCATTCCTTCTCAGGCCTCAAATGAGACCCACAAGCTCCACCAAAGAAAATAAATAAATGAACTTGCCTCTCCTGCTCTGGAACACATGTGCTCTTTCTATGCTCACCGCTCCTTGGGTATCTTCTGGGACCTGCGCTGCACTGTGACCTGACGTTGCACAGCATCAAGTCATAGTGTGCGCTTACATGCATGTCCTGACGCTGTACATAGTAAGGACACAGTGCAGATCAGGGCCCAGAAGAAGACTAGAAAGCAGTGAGTACAGTCAGCACAGCACTTCATAAGCCACACTACCATTTCCCTCCTGCTTTGGGGGGAAAAAGTGCGTCTTATAGTCCAAAAATGCAGTGTGTGTTTATACACACATACACCATATATCTGACAAAGGTGTTTGATGGGTTTGAGGTCAGGGCTGTGTGTGGGCCAATGAAGTTCTTCAACAGCAAACTCATCCAAACATGCCTTTATGGATTACTTTGTGCACTGGAGCACAGTCATTCTAGAACAGAAAGGGTGCTTTCCCAAACCGTTGCCACAAAGTTGGAAGCATACATCCAAAATGTCTCAAGCATTAAGATTTGCCTTCACTGGAACTAAGGGGCATAGGCCAACCCTACCAGATTGAAAGACGCAATTTGTCATTCCACAGAACATGTTTCCACTACTCCAGAGTCCAGTAGCAACATGATTTACATTACTCCATCTGACATTTGTAGTTATTTAGTAAGCACGGTGTTGGCAACTGTATTGCAAGCTGATATTTAATGCAGAAGTCTGAAAAAGGAACTCACTGATGAGTCGCACTTCTGCCTCCAAAACAGCTGCTAGACAGTGGAAAATGGTGAAATGTGGGATGGCAACAGGGAATAGAATATTGAAGGTGCTCTTTACTGCTGTCACACAGAGAATACCATTGTGGTGCAGCTCCTGCCGTTATGTGCCATGTGGTAGGGGCAGCATCACCCCCCTACCCCTTATGACCCGGTCACAGACCCTGTGGCTAAGATCTTTATGACAGTTTATCTCTCTTAGAGACCATTAGTTTAGGAGGGGGAGTAAAAGAGATTTTAAGTGGACAAAGACTTTTTTCATTATGTACAGCTATACTATTGATTTATGCAAAGTTATATGAAAAGTTAGTGACAATTTAATTTTGGTTATTGGATTATTCTGGTCTGTAGGTTTGAATTAAAAGTCATAAATTCTTTGGTCAGGAGTTTTCTAATAAAGGATGCTTGCCTGGAGTTTGGACAGTATGCATTGGAGGTAAGAGTTTATTGTTAATTATACATTGAATTATTACAAACCTACTATCAGGATTGATAAATTGGTCATGTATAGAAATCACTAATGAATGTTTGAAAGCTATTGATACTCCTCTTCTTTTTGAGAATATGAAGAGCTTATTATAGTTGGATGATTTAGATTGGCAATTTTTTGGATTTTTGGGGCTTATATGTGCCTTTTGTATGCACGTTAGGTCAGCTTTTTGGTTTTGGATTTCCCTTCACAAGAGATTTCTCTTGAAAGGTGAATTCAAGCCCCTTGTGTTCATGGAACATATATTAATAGCCATTTTTAATTTTTAGCAAAGTGATCAATACATTGACTAATGAAAAAAGTCATACATTCTGAATTACTATAAGGCTAGCTCTAGGGAGTAAGGGAAGCATTGCAGTATTAAAACTCCACAAACAACCTCAGTGTTTCCCTAGGGTAGGGGTGCACAACCTGCGGCACAAGGGCCCCATTCGGCCCTCTATAGAATTTTGTGCAGCCCCAACCTTCTGCTCACAGACTTGCCTTTTTATGTCTAGTGGCTGCTGACATGTACTTTATTTTTCTTGCATCCTCCCATTAGATGGGAGTCGTGTAACTGTAACGAGAACCTATAAAATTTTCAGTTGGTAATACCCCTTAAAGTTTTATTTTCTGCCCTTGGGACTATTCCGGTCTGACAGTGTGGCCCTCTACCAGTATAGGTTGGGCACCCCTGTTCAATTGTCTTTGCATGAAAATCACAAGAATTCAAACATGGACAACATTCCTCTGCTAGTAAAACATTGAAGTTGCACATGAGCCAATTTAGTTCAATGGCCTCTCTCTCTCTCTCACTATATAGTAGCTCTGCAGTATCTTCAGTGGAATATACTCTCTGAACAGTGCCGTTTTATCATTTTGACATGATAGAGAACCTGAAGTTTATTACCCATACCAGTATGCAGAGAAGTCTGTAGCCACAATATAGATGTGTTACATTTCTCTGACAAATGCTCTGTACTTTCCCTTATGTGGCTGCTATACATTCTTCTGAATCCAGTAGCTTCTTCTTCATGGGCTGGCATATCTGCTGTCACTTTGCTGTTTATAATCCACAGGATGAAGTATACCCTGGTAATCTCTTGTCTCTGGCTGTACACATGCACAACTCAAACTAGACTGACTCACTACCTCCTACATAGGAAGGGTGATGCCAGCCCAGCAACAGTAGCTAGGAACTTCCCACTCTCTCCATATACAGCCTATGTAACATACAGTGCACACAATAAAGTGACATTTACACTTGCAGAGGGACACTGCATATTAAGTTTTGGTTATTAAAATTTTGATGGTGCAAAATGTATATAGTTATACCAAGAAATCTAACGAATTCAGTATTTCTCTTATCCTTTTTTAAAGTAAAATCTTTGACAGAAACTAGTTTTTTTTTTTTTTTTTTTGCGCTTGATTCTTTGCTCCCTAAGGGGAAGGGTCCTGTTGATTTTCATCCTGCTTATCACTCAGTGTGCTGCTTGTCTGTTCATTTCTTTGTGTTATGCTCTTCTTTGAGGCTTTGTTCTGAAAAATCTCTTTTCACAGTATAACCATTTTTCACTTTTTACTGTATAAGCTTCTCTAGAATGCTGGAGAATGCAAAGATTGTCTTATATGGTTTTATATGTAACATTTCCATTTTATGCCTCCTCCACACACACAGATTCATCAAATATATTTATTTTCGGAAACTGAGCTCCATTTACAAAACATGCAGTCCTTATTACAGTAGAACATAATGATATATGCTGTGCTATTTTACATATATACATACAAGAAATAATATCACCTTAACTGGATACACAATGACAAGTTATAAAGTCTTTCATCTGCTTCTAAAGCACAAGGGTAAATTGGATGTTTAAAACTCCATGCAAAAACATTTGCATTAACTAGTACAAATCTTAGACAGGCTTGCTTCTAGCAGATCACAGTGACCTCATCTTCTGTGCAACCTCATTATCTACCCTATGAAAGAACATATTCTCTTTATTAGTAGTTGCAGTTGCCAACACTTTTTCCCATTTGGATACAGCAATTTTTTTATGGAGTGATTAAAAAGTCTCCATACCTAGGGAATAGTTTTCAAGTTCTTTGAAGATACAAGCAAATTGATAAGAAAAGGATTAACTTCAAAATAATAGGGTTGCCTCTTAAAGACAATTCATGTCCCTATGTTCTAATAGCACATAGGTATGTCTTGGGTAGTGATGTCGCGAACATAAAATTTTCAGTTCGCGAACGGCGAGCGTGAATTTCCGCAAATGTTTGCGAACGTGCGAACCGCAATAGACATCAATAGGCAGGCAAATTTGAAAACCCACAGGGACTCTTTCTGGCCCCAATAGTGATGGAAAAGTTGTTTCAAGGGGACTAACACTTGGACTGTGGCATGCCGGAGGGGGATCCATGGCAAAACTCCCATGGAAAATTACGGAGTTGACGCAGAGTGTGGTAAGTTGAAATCGCAATGCAATTTATAGAACTTGAATTAATCGCATTGCGATTTCAACTTTCTCAAATCCGACAGTACATTCTAGCATGGAGTCGTTCCCATGGTGATGGGGACGCTCCATGAGCACGGAAGTCAGCAGAAGTTCTGTTGAAATCGCAATGCGATTTATAGAACTTGAATTATTCGCATTGCGATTTCAACTTAGAGCTTCTGCTGACTTCCGTGCTCATGGAGCGTCCCCATCACCATGGGAACGGCTCCAAGCTAGAATGTACTGTCATATTTGAGAAAGTTGTAATCGCAATGCGATTGATGCAGGTGATATTAATCGCATTGCGAATTCAACTTAGAGCTGCTAGGTTCCTAATGGTTGTATTGCTAGAATATAACAAAGATTGAGAATATAGTGCTATATTCGTTATATTCGGAAATTCTAGCAATACAACCATTAGGAACTTAGCTTGCATTCGCAATGCGATTAATATAACCTGCATTATTCGCATTGCGATTACAACTTAGATCTGAGTCCTAATGGTTGTATTGCTAGAATTGACAACGAATATAGCACTATATTCTCAATCTTCATTATATTCTATCAATATAACCATTAGGAACCCCGCTCTAAGTTGCAATCGCAATGCGATTAATATAACCTGTATTAATCGCATTGCGATTACAACTTTGTGACACTGCAGCTTCAGAATGAATCTAAGATGGATGCTGTCCTTACTTTTTGATAGGCGGTGGGAGGGTCTGGGAGGGAGGGTATGCTGATTGGCTGGAATGTGTCTGCTGACTGTGAGGTACAGGGTCAAAGTTTGCTCAATGATGACGTATGGGAGGCGGACCGAACATCGCATATGTTCGCCCGCAGCGGCGAACGCGAACAAGCTATGTTCACCGGGAACTATTCGCCGGCGAATAGTTCGGGACATCTCTAGTCTTGGGGAGGGGGAAACTACTGTGTGGGTGAAATTACTGTGTGGGGGAAACTACTGTTTGGTGTCAGTGTGGGGAAATTACTGTGGGGGGGGGCAGTGTGGGGGAAACTACTGTGTGGGGACAGTGTGGGGGAAACTACTGTTTGAGGGAAATTACTGTGTGGGGACAGTGCAGCATACGGGTAGGCTACCCGACACTGCTAGATTTGAGTGTGTAGTTCCCTTTAAGCCAGTCAGGCCGGTTACCGGCAATCCTTATCACAGCCAGCAGAGGGAGCCCCCAGTTCAGTATAAATAGGCTAGGGCCTAGCTCAGGAAGTTAGAAGTTTCCAGACTCAGTGCAGAGAGGATTCCCTCCTGAGTCCATGCATAGAAGTCAGAAGGGCATAGCTAACCAGCCAAGACACAGATTACCACAGAGGCCGATCAGATAAAGCAAGAGGTACTCAAGATAACAGAGGAGGTACTAGATAAGGACAGCTTCAAGGGTACGCCGGATAAAGGGCATTAGACCTTGGGGAGAAAGTCACATGTAGCAGGACCAGTCAGGAATAGTGAGTAAGCCGCCTGTACTGCATCTCCTGTAATCAACACTCTGTATAATGCCTTGCTAAGACCGGCCATTCTGTACTTTCAAGAACCAGCTGTATTCACTGATATTCAGTAAATGTTCCAGTTTTTGTTGGCTACCCTATGCTTGCTTCATTCTTTTATAACATCATACACGGCGTGTCACCGTTTAATTGACACTGGCGTCACGAACTCATCAACTACCTGCCTGTTCCAGCATTCGCCCCGATTTGAAGACGACAGTGGATCCCAGGTTAGTGGTCAATCTGCACTACAAAGCCCAGCATACACTACTGACCCCCTGGGACACTGCAACAGTGTGGGGGAAACTACTATTTGAGGGAAATTACTGTGGGGGGGGGCAGTGTGGGGGAAACTACTGTGTGGGGACAGTGTGGGGGAAACTACTGTTTGAGGGAAATTACTGTGTGGGGACAGTGTGGGGGAAACTACTATTTGAGGGAAATTACTGTGTGGGGGCAGTGTGGGGGAAACTACTGTGTGGGGACAGTGTGGGGGAAACTACTGTTTGAGGGAAATTACTGTGTGGGGGCAGTGTGGGGGAAACTACTGTTTGAGGGAAATTACTGTGTGGGGGCAGTGTGGGGGAAACTACTGTGTGGGGCAGAGTGGGGGAAAATTACTATATGGGGCAGTGTGGGGGGAAATTACTGTGTGGGGGAGTTGTTATTGTGGGAAATTACTGTATGGGGCAGTGTGTGAGAAACTACTGTGTGGGGGAAGTGTGGGGGAAATTACTGTTTGGGGGAAATTACTATATGAGGGCAGTGTGTGGGAAATTACTGTGTGGGGGAAAATAGTGCGTGGGGGAAATTACTGTGGGGGGGGGGCGTGTGGGGAAACTACTGTGTGGGGCAAATTACTATATGGGGGCAGTGTTGGGGAAATTACTGTGTGGAGAGCAAATTACTATGGGGGATTACTATGGGGGAGCGTGGAGGAAATTACTATATGGGGCAGCATGGGGGGCATTGCTATTGGGGAGGCACTGTAGGGGCAATTCTATTACTTTTGGGGACACTATACAGGGATTATTATCTGGAGCACAATATAGGGTGTTATTATTACTGGGGGCACTCTAGGGGACATTATAGCTGCTGTAGACACTATAGGGACATTTTTTGGTAATTTATCAAACTGGTGTAAAGTAGAACTGGCTTAGTTGCCCATAGCAGCCAATCAGATTCCACCTTTCATATTTGACAGCTCTTTTCGAAATCCAGTTCTATGTTACACCATTTTGATAAATGACCCCGATTATGTCTACTGGGGTCACTATTTTTTCAGCAGTATAGTACCTGGGGCATTGGGGGAAAGGGGGGCACAACGGGCACAATATTGGGGGTAGCAGCAGGATGACACTGTGGGGACACCAGGATGGGGAGGTTGATGGAAAAACTGATAAATATAACGTGTCTGTGTTACAAACTCTGTAGAGACAAGATGCGGCTGAAAGAATTTGTCATGTCTAATGGAGGAGAAGAGGAAAGAGAAGGTCTACATGACAGGAGATGTCCCTGGATGTAAGAGGTATGTGGTCAAGTATTGGGGGGCCAGAGAAAGGAGGCACGCCACTGGGGGGGTGGGGGGGGGGGTGGGGTGTAGTGTCCTCCACTTAGGACCCATCTCTTTGATTCAGAATGGGAAGCTGCTCTGTATCAACATCTCCAGGTCTGTCAGACTCAGTGGGTCCATGCATTTATATTAATGGTCAACAGTTACTGCTATATATCCTATACAGCTACTGACAATGTTTAGCCACTATCTCCAGCTAAATGTTGGGAGTTAGAGAAACAAATATCGGCATATGGTTCTACATTCACATGGTCGCAAAATCACTTTCAAAAACCTTGTTGAGATTGAGAAACGACATGCTAACTAATGGAGGATTTCAGACCTTACCTTTGCAATTAGGTATCTCCCAAGGAAAGAGAACCATCTCACTAGCACTACCTTGAGGAAGTGGCTTTCTATGAGTCAAAAATCATCATTTTAAAAAGCCAAGGGAAAATGCCAAGGCAGATATCCATTTGTGGACAGTTGTTTTGGGGTGCTTGATCCCCATTAATACAGAGTAAATTTCTGGCTAGCTGGGTGCAGTGCCTTGGATGCAGCTTAGCAGGGTTATGCAGCCTGTTTATATTGATGACGTATCATCAGGATAGGTCATCAATATCTGATTGGCAGCGCTCGATTTGTGCGCTACTTTCTTTTCATTACAGTGCCTTTTGTCTCAAATGTCTCAATGGTGAAGTGTAATTAAGTTCTCGCTCCATTCACTTGAATGAAGCGACTATTTGTGATTATACTACCTCACCGCTACAGGGGAGACTACGCATAGTGTCATGATGAGGAAGCAGCACTTGCATGGAGCACCACCTCCTCTTCAAACAGCTGATTGGCAGGGGTGCATGGTGTCAGACCCCCTCAGATCAGATATTGATGACCTATCATGAGGACAGGTTGCACAACCCCTTTAAGCAAGAGAGCCAGTATCCTGTTTAAACCTTACCTTTAAAACCATGTTGTCCAGAAACATACCTGAAGAATAGTTGTTATATGGTAGCTATGAATTATAGTTCTGTGATCCTTTTTCACTGTCTGAGTAAAGTACAGTTTTTTTTTATATATATATCTTAGATAGAGATGAGCAAAGTTTTAGAAAATTCGATTTGGCTGCTTCAACGAATTTTACAAAAACATTTGCTTCGTGACTAATTACTTTGTTGTGGCCCATCGGGAGGTAATTCGTTTTTTTTTTTTTTTACACTGGTTCAGGTTAAATCGATTCGCTACCACGAAGCACGAGGAAATTCGGCTTTGCAGTGAATTGAATTTATGCTGAAATTTGGATTGAATTCCACTTTGTTGGATTCGATTCGCTCATCTCTAATCTTAGATCCGTTCTTTACTGAATATCTGAGGAAGAAACCTAAGTGGTCTTAAACATATGCATAAACCAGAAGAGGGAACTAATGTCACTATTCAACCATATTTTGTTAAAACAATAGATGCGATACTTTATTAAAATTCAATGAATTAAATATTCGTAGCAGACTATCTATCAACCAGCTGAACCTCAGAACTTGAAGATTAGTTCCACACTGGAATAATCTTCTGTTGTTTTCCCTATTAAACTGCCAAATCATAGATGTTTGCCAACAAAACTATCAAGCAAGCTGAAATTCTCAAATATTAAGCTCCTGATTTAATGCCTGCTATAAATCCTAATGATCATTACAGTGTTACTTTGCATCAAATTTACGAAATCCAGCTCTGCCATAAGACATTGTATGGTCCATTGGTCTGTGAGACTTTGCTCTAATTAGTGAGCCTGTTACTTTACCTTTAATTGTGAGTTAGTGCCTATTTTTACATTTTCATAAACAGGGAACATCATCTCCAATCATATAATTAGTTGATTTGCAAGAACATTGTGGTTTAATTATGGCAAAATATTAATTATACTGATTGGACAGCTGGTATCGGTTTACTGCACATCCACATTGTTTTCATGACCTTTTCCTGGCCTCCTCAGTGGAGTCGGAGACAATTGCAATCATTATTTCCACACATTTATAGTTTACCATTCTGTAAAATTTACTATGTCTTTCCCAAAAAGAAATAGGTGAAATAAATACTTCCCCTTTGCAGAATCGCTTATCTCTGTTCTTTAAATTTAATTGAAAAACATCTTCAATGTCTAATTTATATTAATGCATCTATCTCGCTGCTACACATTGTGTGTATTTACTTTAGGATAGGAGCGTGCATACTAAAATTGTTTGTGCTAATTAAAAAAGGAAATGGAGACTTAGAAAATTAAAGGGCAAGGCAAGTTCATGTTTAAAAACATCAAGGCACATTTAGTCCTGAACATGGCGGACACGAGTTCACTGTTCTGATCTTAGTGGCAATTACAGTTTCCAAGCTTTATTACAAATAGGACAGCCAAATGAATGGCCTTTTGCTCAATATTATTGTGCTGTCTCAGCTAATGGTTTCTCATACCAGAATTCATATTAACTGTATTCAGTCTTATCTTTAATCCACTATACTTAGTGTACTTTGCTGCCATCAAGTGGTTATTATTATATTTGATTTTATGTCATTTAAATGTGTCTTTCATCTTGTAACTCCTTCTCCTGTGAGTTCGTATCTGGTGTCCTGCAGTCCTTTCCTGTTTGTCAGACAATGCATCACAGAGCTGGAGAGATTTTCCTTTAACCTCTATCATCATTTCTCAAGGTACATTCAATAACTTACCAAAATTGCATCTCCCTCACTGAAATTCTTCATGCAACTGGTGTGGCTCTTCACAGTATACCAACTCTTTGAATGGGAATGAGCTGAGGAAGATGAGTGTTGGGGTACCGGGAGTCAGAGAATAGGTCATCAATTATTTTTTTTATTCCTTGGGCCCTTAAAACCCCTTTAATCCATGTGCATATCTCTATTATGGCTCAGTTAATGTCTCACATAAGGACTTAACTATTCTTTCATATGCCTCCAATTTTATCTCCTTTAGAAGCATTGCTTCAAGGGGAGAATATCTACATATAGACTCAGATTTACTAATGTGTCTGCACTTAGAATCTATCTAAAAAATTGGTGCAATTTTGGCACAGTTGGTGCAAATAGGGTTTCTAAAAATGTTTCCGACTTGCTCGAAAGTGGAAGGACTTAGCAGAAAGGGGACGTTTTTGCGTTTTGCACCAAAAGTGTGCCACAGTTCTGGTGTAAAATTCTGTTTCAAAGTAAAACAACCAATAGTTGGTCCAGAGAAAGACAAAAGTGTCTATCCCTGCACCACATTTACCATCCAGCCTCAGCCCCTGTGAAAGATATGGTGCATGTCTAGACAGTCTGTCTATGTTTACACCATCTACAGGATTAATACATATAAGCCATGGTGCCCAAAAGAGTCTAAACTACAGGCCAAGCTCTGTATCAAAAGAAAACAATACCTGTACCAGGTTAAGGGTAAATTAATTACTAAATACCATATAGCTGAAAGCCTTTTTTCCTAAAATCATATCCCTTGGTTGCTATTATAGGGTCATATCCCTAGAATAGTGCTCCTCCAGCTAGATACTATTGTCCTGACTCTCAGTAACTAGAGAGGTAGCCACTATTTCAATTATAATGTGGTGATATTCACATTCTTGTGGTAGTTCGGAGACGCTAGATGCTTTATGTCATTATGGATACTATGTTATCATGTGAAACTAGCTAGATGAAAACAAAGAGGGAGATAATATAAATGTACCTGCTAATTATAACTTGTATCAATTAGGACACAGGACTCCTTGTGCACTCTTACTGCTGAATCCGCTGCTTGTGCTACAATCGTCAGGGAAGATGGCTCGCTGCCTCAGCTATATGCGGAACTCCTGATGCGCACTTGCTAGTTGATAGATGTTGCCTTCCTTGGCTGTTAATGTGGGGTGTTTACTGTACTCCCACCAGCCAGATTCCTAGCTCCACTGTCTTGACTGTATGCAGGACACCTTATGTGCGCACACCAGTCGTAAATAGGAGCTGGAGGTGCGACTATGTTCAAAAATATTGGTCAAGCTATCACCTAAACAAGCTTCATCAGAGTGGTTTTCCACAACATTTCTTGGTGACCCCAACATCATCCCAGAAACTCGAACCCTACGTGTTGGTAGTGTGACCATTGGAAAAATCTCAGCGAGGTCAGATATCTCTGTAGCAAAAGCTCTTGGGGCCCCTTGTTTGCAGGAAAATCGCTAGGTAGGTTATAAAGGGCAGTATAGTAAGTGGAGAACCGAGCAGAAATCTCCTTGGCGTCGTAATGAACTGTTCCATTCGCCCTCCTGAGAGCGTGCGGACTAGACTGTGGGGGTCGTATTCGAAGCTGTTTAGCCAGTAGGGTTTGGGGATTATTCCCCCAGGCATAATAATGTTGCCGGGTATACAGCATTAGTTTATCCACTCTACCTAGAGCTATCTTATGTAGGTGAGCACAAGTGTCTACAATATGTTTAAGAGTACGGTATGTAGGGTGAGCAGCCATCGCCTCCTCCAAACATTGAAGGTGTGACTTCAGAGAATGGGCAGTGGCTACAGAGTCCCTTTTAAGTCTAGTGCCCACAGCAATGCAATTCCCCCTCACGACTACCTTATGGGCTTCCCACAGGCAACGAACATCACTAACCAATCCTCCATTGAGCTCGAAGTAGGATTTGAGGTGTCCTCGCAGCTCATCCCGGGGCAGCGTCCGCTTAAGGAAAGTGTCATTAAGACTTCAGTGACATTGGTGGGTAAATCCCGAACCAATGTCTAGTCGAACCGCTTCCGGGGCATGATCTGACCAGGTGATTTGTCCCATGTCGGCTCCCTTCAGTACTCGCATGGTGGAGATGGTTCCAAAAAAATAGTAAATTCTGGTATGTGAGCCATGGAGGGTAGAGTAGAAGGAGAAAGATCTATCGGCAGGGTGGTTAATACGCCAAAAATCATATAGGGAATATCTTCTAATCAATCAGCAAAATTCCCTAGTAGGTCGCTGCTGTGTCGGGTGTAAGGATTTTCCAGGTAGGGCCAGTCTATCCATAGAGTCAGATAATATAATATTAAAGTCTCCCCCCAATAGGACCAATGAGTCTTTGAAGACCTTGGTAAATACTCTGTTCAGGAAGTGTAGCTGGGCTGTATTTGGGGCATACAAATTACAGATCGGGATTGGTTCACCCAAGAGATTTCCCCTTAAGATAATGTAACGCCCCTTAGGAACTAATACAGAAGATTCTATTATGAGGAGACAATGTGGGGATATGAGCATTGCCACTCCAGCCTTCTGGTAGCTGAATATGCGGTGGGATATTGGTGAGCTGCAAAGTGAAAAGAGCCAGTGTCGTCAAAGTGGGTTTTCTGGATCAACACTATGTCCGCTTTGAGGGACTTCAACTCTGAAAGCAAAAGTATCCTCTTGGTATTGGAGTTGAGTCCCTTGATGTTTAAGGTTGCACACTGCACCATGGTGGTATAAAAGAAAATGCCCCAAAGGAACAATACAGCTCACCAATAGATGCATGGTACGATCCGGTACAATCGTCATCAGCTAACCGCCTAGCTTCCCGCTGGGTGAAATCCAATTTGATATTTGAGTGAGAGCTCGGAAGATCAGTGCCCCAGGTATACGCGAGGGCTGGAAAGAGAGATGGAAACAAGAGGGGAGGCAAGACAACACAAAACGTGACAAGAACCAAAGACATAAAATTAACGATAAAACAGCAATTCCTACATCCCTGCTAGAGGCACTAGCCTAAGCCTCTACTGGGTTCATGGGGTCAGAGAGCGACTGGTAGAGGCTCCTGTAGGAGCAGGTACTAACCAAAAAGACCTACCGTATAGAGGCCGGTTAATACTCACTTGAGCCCGCACCTTGAGGGCAGAGATATGAAATACAAGTATAAGAACTGGC
Source organism: Bufo gargarizans (assembly GCF_014858855.1). Lineage (NCBI taxonomy): Eukaryota > Metazoa > Chordata > Amphibia > Anura > Bufonidae > Bufo > Bufo gargarizans. Next base: position 391,967,344 of record NC_058083.1, on the reverse strand, counting down.
TAATTAGCAGAAAAAAGAAAAGTGATGGTAACTGAAAACAGTAATGGGCAGGATGCCCTTGATGTCTGCTGACTAGGGCTCATAGGGGAGTCATAATGTCAGGGCTGGATCCCTCTTCCTCCAAACAGGCGAACGATGACCTGGAGCCGGGGAGGCCCGCGGGGCCACGGATGAACCTGTAGGCAGTCCTGCTCTCTGCTTGGTGAGTGGTGGTATGGGGGGGTCAATCTCCCAATCCGACATCGTGGGCATTGGTATTCCCAGTATTTCACAAAAGGGCTGCCGATCAAAGAAGGCGCGGAGAGTCGACAATTTTCCTTGGTGGCGCATTGATAATGCAAATGGGAAACCCCACCGATATGCAATTTGGCGGTCCCGTAGCAGGGATAGGAGGGGCTGTAGGTGTCTTCTTTTTTGCAAGGTTATCCATGAGAGGTCAGGGAAAAGCTGCACAGATGCTCCATCAAACTCAAAATTGCGTAGGGTTCGGGCTTTCACCATGATGGCTTCCTTGAGTGTGTAGTCATGAACACAACATATTATGTCTCTAGGATGGGTGGTGGTACCCCTGGGCTTAAGTGCTCGGTGTGCTCTGTCCAGCTTAATTTTATGCTTAGGCGGTTCCCCAAGAATCATGTTAAAGATGGCCTCCAAGGTGACAAAGAGGTCCTCCTCCCCCATTGCCTCAGGAAGACCCCGGACTCTAATATTATTTCTGCGGCCCCTGTTGTCTAAGGCCTCTTTCACACAAGCATGATGGATTAGTTCTGGATGCATTCACCATTTTGCAAGCAAGTTCAGTCAGTTTTGTCTGCGATTGTGTTCAGTTTTTTCCACGCTGGTGCAATGCGTTTTGATGCATTTTTCTCACGTGTGATAAAAAACGGAAGGTTTACAAACAACATTTCTTAGCAACCATCAGTGAAATGCAGAACAGATGCGTGAAAAAAAGCTCATGTACACAACCCCATGAAATGAATGGGTTAGGATTCAGTGCGGGTGCTATGCATTCACATCATGCATTGCGCCCGCGCGAAACTTGCTCGTGTGAAAGAGGCCTAAGTCCTCCAAGTGTCGACCCATATCCCCGAAGGCCGTGGTTTGAGATGATGCAGACATATGGAGGGCAGAAATGTACTGCCTGGTGTCATTGTGGTCATTTTCCAGTGAGTGCACTCGATCCACAATGTGTTTGATATCAGAACGGACCGTGGCAATCTCAGCCCTGCAGGCTCCTTTAACTTCAGATATGAGCATCCTGAAGTCTTCTTTTGTGGGGAATTGGCTAAGGCATGCCTACCAAGAGTGTGGGGGGTCTGGTACAGCATGTGGGGTTATAGCAGCCAAGGGGGGAGACTTGGTGAGTTAGCTCAGGCATCTGCAGTGAGGAGGGAACTGCTGCTTTCATCAGCCAGGGCGGCTGGTAAAACTTGCTTGTGTGAAAGAGGCCTAAGTCCTTTAAGTGTCAACCCATATCCCTGAAGGCCGTGGTTTGAGATGATACAGACATATGGAGGGCGGAAATGTACTGCCTGGTGTCATCGTGGTCATTTTCCAGTGAGTGCACTCGATACACAATGTGTTTGATATCAGAACGGACCGTGGCAATCTCAGCCCTGCAGGCTCCTTTAACTTCAGATATGAGCATCCTGAAGTCTTTTTTTGTGGGGAATTGGCTAATGTATGCTTCCAAAGAGTGTGTGGGGTGTGGTACAGAATGTGGGGTTATAGCAGGCATCTGCAGTGAGGAGAGAACTGCTGCTTTCATCAGCCAGGGCAGCTGGTATCCCTTCTGGGGGTCTGCCCAAGGGTCCCCTAAGGAAACTCTCCCCCTATGGGGTTGCAATGCGGATGGGGTCTGGGAGAGGGACGGGAGTACAGTACCTGCTTGCGGGCTGCCATATTGTCCTCCGGCTGGTTAGGTGCTGCAGGGCGAGTCTCCCCTGCTGCCGGAGAGCGCTCCACGCTGGCTGTAGAAGATGGAGGGCTGGCGTCTGCAGGATCAGCCCCAGGGAGAGGAGGTGGGGAATCTCCCTTCTCAGGTCGGTCCTCTTGAAGCCCCGTTCTGCCACTATGCTGAGTGGGCTGGAAGGAGCAATGGCTTTGGTGCCCTGTCCAGCACTTCTCCAAGGTCCTACAGGTACCCTCCTGACTTTTGAATTCAACTGTATTGCCATCCTGAGGCAAGTGGTATAGGACAGAATGTGTCACCACAGAGGGGCAGATTCTGGGGAGGTATTTTGTGCTGCTAGGCCATTATTTGTAATGCACTGTGGAATTTTGTCCTGCTGGGGCGATATTTTGTGCCACAGTATGGTATTGATAATCCTGTCTACTTGTGTTGGCCCTGACTTCTGCCAATTGCCTGGCACATAATAACAGGGCCCCCTGATAGTTATGATGCCCCCTTAGTGGCCCTTCCATGGTAAGGATGCCACCATTAGTTATCCCACATGCTAGTGATGCCCCCTTAGTGCTCCTACATAAAAATGTGTCCCCTTAGTGCCTTTCCACATAGTAAGGCCTCATGCACACGACCGTTGTGTGCATCCGTGGCCGTTGTGCCGTTTTCCGTTTTTTTTCGCGGACCCATTGACTTTCAATGGGTCTGTGGAAAAATCGGAAAATGCACCGTTTTGCAGCCGAGGCCGTGATCCGTGTATCTTGTCCGTCAAAAAAATATGACCTGTCCTATTTTTTTGACGGACAACGGTTCACGGACCCATTCAAGTCAATGGGTCCGTGAAAGAACACGGATGCACACAAGATTGGCATCCATGTCCGTGATCCGTGGCCGTAGGTTGCTTTCATACAGACGGATCCGAAGATCCGTCTGCATAAAAGCTTTTTCAGATCTAAGTTTTCACTTCGTGAAAACTCATATCCGACAGTATATTCTAACACAGAGGCGTTCCCATGGTGATGGGGACGCTTCTAGTTAGAATACACTACAAACTTTGTACAAGACTGCCCCCTGCTGCCTGGCAGCACCCGATCTCTTACAGGGGGATATGATAGCACAATTAACCCCGTCAGGTGCGGCACCTGAAGGGGTTAATTGTACTATCATATCCCCCTGTAAGAGATCAGGGCTGCCAGGCAGCAGGGGGCAGACCCCCCCCCCCAGTTTGAATATCGTTGGTGGCACAGTGTGCACCCCCCATCGGGCCCCCCTTCCTCCCTCTAGTGTAATAAATCGTTGGTGTCACAGTGTGCGACCCCCATCGGGCCCCCCCTTCCTCCCTCTATTGTTATAAATCGTTGGTGGCACAGTGTGCGCCCCCCATCATGTCCGTGGATCCTCCAAAAATCAAGGAAGACCCACGGACGAAAAAACGGTCACGGATCACGGACCTACGGACCCCGTTTTTGCGGACCGTGAAAATAAACTGTCGTGTGCATGAGGCCTAAGGATGCCTTCTTAGTGTGCCTTTATAACAGTGATACCTCATTAGTGCCCCGACATGTTTAGAAAGTTTCCTTAGTGCCCTCCACACATGTTTAGAAAGTTACCTTAGTGCCCACCACACGACCACATGTGCATCCTCACCATGGTAATACACAGTAAGGATGACACACAAAGTAGAGATTCCTCTTTGTGCCCCCATGTAGTAGGTATGTAGTGTCCCACTAGGTAGGGGTGGGCACTACACAAGGGTCAATTGGTGTGCGCGTTACTCCTACTCACAAGGGACAGAAATGTTATATTTAATTGTGCATTTAATGTATTTTCTAATGTGTTTTTATGTGCAATGTTCCCCTGTATGATGCAATAGCAGGCCTAGTTGGGTGTAGTTAGACATCCCAGACACTAGAGGGAGATAGGGAGCCCCTAGTATAAATGTCCAGGTCCAGACAGGGAGAGTGTGTGCAGAGTCAGGAGTCTGAGAAGACAGAGGTTAGAGGGCCTCCTCCTGACATGCAGCTTGATAGCCCTGGCTGCTAGCTATGACCAGGAGGCTAGTGAGGAGACCTAGCCTGCCTGAAGCCAAGAGAGCCTTAGTTAGCTCTGAAGTCACCCCAGTAGCAGGACAGAACCTCCTGGGAGAAACCCACGGTCATTCACCAGACAAGTAAGGGTCCATTCACACGTCCGTTGTTTGTTTCCTGATCTGTTCCGTTTTTTGCTGAACAGATCTGGACCAGATCTGGACCCATTCATTTTCAATGGGTCCTGAAAAAAAACGGACAGCACAATGTCTGATTTTTTTTCAGGACCCATTGAAAATGAATGGGTCCAGATCTGGTCCAGATCTGTTCAGCAAAAAACGGAACAGATCAGGAAACAAACAACGGACGTGTGAATGGACCCTAAGGATATCATCACAGGGAAAGATAAGTAACCCTGATGGGCAGATGCATTAGAAAGTAAAGCAAGAATCTAATACCTGAGGAAGATATTTACCAAGGATTTAAGCCACCATTTAGGCATCCGGGCCTTGGGATAGAAAGCCAGACAGGAGTTCTAGAAAGAACAGTGTACGCTATTTCTGAGGAAAGGTACAACCTGATTCTGAGTGCATTGTGGATTTACCCTCTGAGTATGTTGCATAATTAATACCTGCCATTTTGTGGAGTAAGCCTACTTGTGAAGCTGTGATCTAAAAGACTGTGTTACCATCTGTATGTCCAAAGTTGGACTGTTAAGTAAAGCAACGTTTTGTTCACTATACCACCTGTGTACCTCACTTATTCCAACTATCAACCGGTGTGCCACCGTCAAAGGCACTGGCGTCACGAACCTTAAAGGGACCTTGCCCCAGGCACTCAAAATACCCGTAACATCCAGGGCACCTCATCCACCATCAGGCCTGGTCCCTACATACAGAGTGTGCCCCAGAGGAACCGTGTCTACCTCTCCTTCACTGCCACATGCCTGCCCAGGGTTCTCCAATACAGTGAGCAACCCTCGATTGCCCATAACCGTGACCTCACTTCGCTATACCCTGCAGGTCTGGCGTGTTGCAGGTATGTCCTCTCAGAGTAGCCCTAGTGATGCCCTTTAAGTGCTCCCCCCAATACTCACTTAGCAGACACTACATGACAGAGCAGAATATTCATTTTGCATGCCTCTTCCTTGGTGAAATAGGCACCATGGCATTATTGCATCTTGCCTGTCTGCAACAATCCACGGACTGCAGAGGTTGCAGAGTGAATGGTTATGCTAAAGGCTGTACCTAAGTCCTGAAGACACAGATACAGCTGAAATAAGGACATGCGGCAACCATCCTGAGACAGCAGGACAATGCTAGGAATTCTGGACTGGATTTGGGATGGTAGCAAGGCATGCTATGGAGCCTCTGATTGTCATTCATTCAGTAATTTCAATGCCATTGCTTGGGAGTGAAAAAACAGATTAGAAAACATCAACTAGAAAGCCAGGAATCTATGCATGAAAATGTATGTCAATAAATTGAGATCTGCTTTATTCCAACTGTCAATATGATGTATCCTATTGCTGGCTCCCCCAGCAAAATCACTTCACGTGATTAGCCAAAGGTAACTTTTCCCAGCAAAATCAGCTGTTTTCCAGGGGTTTCAGTAGCTGCTGATTGCCACTGCAGCTCTTATATTAAAGGGGTTCCAGGGGGAAATGGGATAACACAGGGCTCTGTTTACCCGCTTTCAGTGGTGACGTCATGTCCACACCATGTAACCATTGTCTCAGCCATGCATGGAAGAGGCTAGTGATTGGCTGCAGTGATCATTTGTTCTCAATGTGTAGTAACTGCCATAGCCGTGAACCGAGGTGACGCTGCAGGGTCCGACAGGTAATAAACCATCTATTGTTTATTGCAGAAGAATCCTATGTGTTTTTTGGTTTCCTCCTGAAAGTGGAGAACTCCTTTAAACAGGTCGGCTATGATGAGGTTGCTGTTAGTAAATCCAGATTAAGGGCTCATGCACACGAACGTATTGTCTTTCCGCGTCCGTTCCGTTTTTTGTGGACCATATGCGGAACCATTCATTTCAATGGGTCCACATACGTTTCCGTATATGTCCGTATTTCCATTCCGCAAAAAAATAGAACGTCTTATTATTGTGCATATAAAGTACTAAATAAAAAGTCAAAGTAGTACTAAAAGTGATAATAATAAAACAGATGTGTAAACAGCAGCTTGTTGACGGTTTTCATTAAAATCTTTCTCTACAGTCCACAGAACAACTAACTAACTGAAAAATACGGTATGTAAACACAGAAAAACCACTCATATAACATATCTTACAAAGATATTGTTTTATACTAGATAAGGAGACCATTCCTACTTTTCTATTGTGATTTTTATGGATACTCGTATTACATATTACCATAGGTCTTCAGAATGTGCTGTTTTATGGACACAACATAACACTAAACTAAACTATGAAGTATTAAACATAGCCCTTGGACGCTAATAAAGTCAGATGCTTTTAATATTACATGTTAGCTTGTTTTCAGGCTGATACCTATTTTATTTTATGCAAGGTTGAAATTTGCATAAATGGTTTAGTAGCCCATTACAGAAACTAAACAAAACATTAATTTTATTGGCTGCTATCTACAAAAAGGCAAATCATTTTACTGTTATTAATTGGCTTTTATGTGGCAATTCATTAATTCAATAATGCTTTCCTGAAGATAAAATAAATATAGCAACGCCACTTAGTAGATAATTAGAAGTGTTAATTTCACATTGCTAGCATTGCCTGAGTTGCTGAACACTAAGCGTACTAATCATTTTACCAATGAATACTAAATCAAGTTGGGTTGTTTGTAAGGCTACTTTCACACTAGCGTTCGGGTGTCCGCTCGTGAGCTCCGTTTGAAGGGGCTCAGGAGCGGACCCGAACGCAGCCGTCCAGCCCTGATGCAGTCTGAATGGAGCGGATCCGCTCAGACTGCATCAGTCTGGCGGCGTTCAGCCTCCGCTCCGCTCGCCTCCGCACGGACAGGCGGACAGCTGAACGCTGCTTGCAGCGTTCGGGTGTCCGCCTGGCCGTGCGGAGGCGTGCGGATCCGTCCAGACTTACAATGTAAGTCAATGGGGACGGATCCGTTTGAAGATGCCACAATATGGCTCAATCTTCAAGCGGATCCGTCCCCCATTGACTTTACATTGAAAGTCTGGACGGATCCGTCCGAGGCTATTTTCACACTTAGCTTTTTTTTGCCATTTTAATGCAGACGGATCCGTTCTGAACGGAGCCTCCGTCTGCATTAATATGATCGGATCCGTTCAGAACGGATCCGATCGAACGCTAGTGTGAAAGTAGCCTTAATTGTATTAATATGAAGGCTTTTTGGTTTATGGAGACCGACCACAAAAACTTCATAAAAGAACACTTGTGTGGTCATTTATGAAACTGGTGTAATATAGAACTGGCTTAGTTCCCCATAGCAACCAATCAGATTCCTTCTTTCATTTTCCAAAGGAGCTGTTCAAAATGAAAGGTGGAATCTGATTGGTTGCTATGGGCAACTAAGTCACTTCTACTTTACACCAGTTTGATAAATGACCCCATTGGTTGCTAAAACAGACATGGTAAACAGGACCTGTCACCACTAAATGCATGCAGCATGTTACAAAGCAGACGTAGCTCAGCAGATTCACATATCGTTTTGTGGGAAAGATTTAGTAAAACCCTGTACCGGTCAAGCTGTCAAGTTTCAAAAACTGGTTTTGTTGAAACTTAGTACTTAGCAATGATGTTTTTGAGAAAAAATGTACTTTAATTAAAAAGTACCCGATGTCCTGAAAACTGTGCTAGTGGAGTCACTGGAGCGTGTTACTGCCTGATGCGAGTCACTTAATTATGCTTGCTCTACTGTCGAATTGTTACAGCCCACCCCTTGTTTCCTGTACGTCAGTGCGGCGGTCATTTTAAGGCCTCTTTCACATAGGCGAGATTTCCGCGTGGGTGCAATGCGTGAGGTGAACTTGTGCGTTGCGTGAAAAAAACAGCATGCTTTATTTTGTGCGTTTTTCACGCAACGCAGGCCCCATAGAAGTGAATGGGGCTGGGTGAAAATCGCAAGTATCTGCAAACAAGTGCGGATGCGGTGCAATTTTCACGCATGGTTGCTAGGTGACAATCGGGATGGGAACCCGATCATTATTATTTTCCCTTATAAGATTGTTATAATGGAAAATAATAGCATTCTCAATACAGAATGCTTAGTAAAATGTGAATTGAGGGATTAAAAATAAAAATAAAATTAACTCACCTCCTCCTCTTGATCGCGTAGTTGCTGATCTCTTCTTACTTCTTTAATCATGAGCTGCCGACTAAAGGACCTGTGGTGACGTCGCATCACATGTTCCAATCACATGGTCCATCACCGTTTTTTTTTGTCACATATTGTACTTCATGACAATGCAAAAATTGGGTCAAAAAAGTTATTTTTTTTGTATAAAAAAAATGAATTTACCAAAAATGTGGAAAAATTAGCAAATTTCAAAGTTTCAGTTTCTCTACTTCTGTAATACATAGTAATACCCCCAAAAAGTGTGATGACTTTACATTCCCCATATGTCTACTTCATGTTTGTATCATTTTGAGAATGCCATTTTATTTTTTGGGGATGTTACATAGCTTAGAAGTTTAGCAGCAAATTTTGAAATTTTTCAGAAGTTTTCCAAATCCCACTTTTTATGGACCAGTCCAGGTCTGAAGTCACTTTGTGAGGCTTACATAATAAAAACCACCCAAAAATGACCCTATTTTAGAAACTATACCCCTCAAGGTATTCAAAACTGATTTTTACAAATGTTGGTCTTCCACAAGACTTTATGGCAAATGGACATAAAATGTAAGAATTTCGATTTTTTGGAAAATTTTCCAATATAATCCATTTTTTTCAGGAACAAAGCAAGGGTTAACTGCCAAACAAAACTCAATATGGGTTGCCCTCATTCTGTAGTTTGCAGTAACACCCCATATGTGGTCGTAAACTACTGTTTGGCCAAACTGGATGACATAGAAGGAGGGGAACGCCATATGGTTTTTGCAAGGCAGATTTTGCTGTACTGGTTTATTTACACCATGTACCCTTTCAAGCCCCCCTGATGCACCCCTAGAGTAGAAACTCCCTAAAGGTGACCCCATCTAGAAAACTACGGAATAAGGTGGTTGTTGTTTTGGGACTATTTTAGGGTAAATATGATTTTTGGTTGCTCTATATTACACTTTTTTAAGGCAAGGTAACAAAAAATTTTAATTCTAAAATTGGTTCTACATTCGCTATTTAGTTTTGTGGAACACCTAAAGGGTTAACAAAGTTTGTAAAGTAACTTATAAATACCTTGAGGGGTGTAGTTTCTTAGATGGGGGTCACTTTTTTTGAGTTTCTAGTCTAGGCTACATCAGGGGGGCTTCTAATGGGACATGGTGTAAATAAACCAGTCCTGATGAAGTTGTGTAGAACAACACAAGCTTGAATCACCAGGGTAGCATTTTCCGGATCCATTTGTATGGATGACAAAAACACCCTCCACTTGCTAGAGAGTATTCCGAAAGCGCACTCAACATACTGATGGGCACGAGTCAACCTGTAGTTGAAAATACACCTCCTGACATCCAAACCACTCTTTGGGAAGGGCCGCATAACATGGTGAGTCAATGCAAACCCTTCATCCGTCATGATTACAAATGGAGCCGGAGGACCTGCATATCCGGCAGTCTTCTGGACAAGCAGGGCAAGCTGGTTGGCACGAAGCCGCTCATCCATTATGGAAGCACTAAAGACTCGAGCATCTGCAGTGCTTCCATAGGCCCCGATAGCAACCATTATAAATCGGTAGTTACTGTCAGCAACAGCCATAAGCACTATCAAAAAATATTGCTTATAATTGAAGAATCTGGTCCCTGAGTGAGGAGGCTTCTTCACACGAATGTGCTTGCCACCCATTGCCCCGATGCAGTTTGGAAACTGCGCAGCAAGATTGAAGCCCTCAGCGATTCAAACCCAATCATCCGCCTTGGCCTGTGGCATCACCGTCTCTCGGAGTTGATGCTAGATGACATGGCAAGTGTGACGTACAATCTGAGAAATGGTCGAGGTTCACAAAAGAAACTCAAAATGCAGAGATGCAAATGAGTTCCCAGTTGCCAGGAATCTGTAGACAAAACCAAAAAGGTGACATCATTAATTTGCCAAAAATTAGTCACATCATGAACATGGTTCATATAATGGTTGTTAGTAGACATATGTTACACATTCTATGTCCATTTTGTATACTATCATTTTATCCTGAAAATTGTTAAAAGGGAGTCTGTCACCTCCATATGGCCATATACAGCGCTTACATCGCCCTATAGCACACCTATACATGAATGTAATGGTACCTTTGTCTTTAGACTTGTAGAAGCTAAAAAATTTAACTTTGATTGATATGCAAATGAGCACTTCCAAGTGCCCAGGGGCGGCATTCACTGTGTTGGTGCCCAGGCTGCACTGCCTTTTTTCATTGTTCCCCCACCCCAGCCTCTGCATATGCCCACCCTCCTATTCCCTTGCGTCAACCTAAGGTCCGGCCGAGATCCCGCGACTGTGCACTTCCTCGCCGGGCCGGAGCATGCGCACTGCGATGTCCGTTGTTGGCATGGCACCGCTTTAACTACTGAGCATGCTTCGGCGAACGGCGCAAAACCAGCGGCAATGTGGCTGGGAAGTGATAGGAAGAGAAGAGTATGGAGAAGGAAAGGAACTGCTCATGATCCTAAGCACACCACCTCATCAGTGAAGCATGGTGGTAGTGCCATGGCATGGGCATGTATGGATGCCAATGGAACTGATTCTCTTGTATTTATTGATGATGTGACTGCTGAAAAAAGCAGCAGGATGAATTCTGAAGTGTTTCAGGCAATATTATCTGCTCATATTCAGCCAAATGCTTCAGAACTCATTGGACTGCGCTTCTCAGTGCAGATAGACAATGACCCAAAGCATACTGCCATTCTGAGATTAATTTTTCGTCACATATTGTACTTCATGACACTGGTAAAAATAAGTTAAATTTTTTTTTTTTCATAAAAAAATACCAAATTTACCAAAAAGTTGTAAAAAATTGCAAATTACCAAGTTTCAATTTCTCTACTTCTATACTACATAGTAATACCTCCCAAAATAGTTATTACTTTACTTCATGTTTGGATCCTTTTGGGAATGACCTTTTATGTTTTGGGGATGTTACAAGGCTTAGAAGTTTAGGAGCAAATCTTGAAATTTTTCAGAACATTTTCAAAAACCCACTTTTCAAGGACCAGTTCAGGTCTGAAGTCACTTTATGAGGCTTTCATAATAGAAACCACCCAAAAATGACCCTATTCTAGATACTACACCCCTCAAGGTATTCAAAACTGATTTGCAAAACTTTGTCAACCCTTTAGGTGTTCCACAAGAATTAATGGAAAATAGAGATATAATTTTAAAATTTCACTTTTTGGGCAGATTTTTAATTTTAATAATTTTTTTCCAGTTACAAAGCAAGGGTTAACAGCCAAACAAAACTCAATATTTATGGCCCTGATTCTGTAGTTTACCAAAACACCCCATATGTGGTCGTAAACTGCTGTACGGGCACACGGTAGGGCGCAGAAGGAAAGGAATACCATACGGTTTTTGGAAGGCAGATTTTGCTGAACTGTTTTTTTTACACGATGTCCCATTTGAAGCCCCCCTTATGCACCCCTAGAGTAGAAACTCAAAAAAGTGACCCCATTTTAGAAACTACAGGTTAGGGGGGAATTTTTGTTGGTACTAGTTTAGGGTACATTTGATTTTTGGTTGCTCTATATTACACTTTTTGTGAGGCAAGGTAACAAGAAATAGCTGTTTTGGCACCATTTTTATTTTTTGTTATTTACAACATTCATCTGACAGGTTAGATTTCTATGAAACAGGTTGTCACGGACGCGGCGATACATAAATAAAAAAAAGTATACAAATTAGGTAAGTTTTACACAATGATTTCTTTTTTTAAACAAAAAAGATCAAGTTTTAGTGTTTCCATAGTCTGAAAGCCATAATTTTTTCAGTTTTTGGGCGATTACCTTGGGTAGGGTATGATTTTTGCGGGATAAGTGACAAAAAATGGTTTATTTAGCACAGTTTTTATTTTTTATTTTTTACGGTGTTCATATGAGGGGTTAGGTCATGTGATATTTTTATAGAGCCGGTCAATGCGGATGCGGCGATACCTAATATGTATACTTTTTTTTATTTATGTAAGTTTACACAATAACAGCTATTTTTTAAAAAAAAAATGATGTTTTAGTGTCTCCATATTCTGAGCCCTATTTTTTTTTTTTTTTGGGCGATTGTCTCAGGTAGTGGCTCATTTTTTGCAGGATGAGGTGACGGTTAGATTGGTATTTTGGTGGGCAAATGCCTTTTTGATCGCTTGCTGTTGTACTTTTTGTGATGTAAGGTGACAAACAAATGGTTTATTTAGCACAGTTTTTATTTTTATTTTTTTATGGTGTTCATCTGAGGGGTTAGGTCATGTGATATTTTTATAGAGCAAGTTATTACGTTTTACACAATGATTTCATTTTTGAAGCAAAACAAATAATGTTTTAACTGTTTCTATAATCTGAGAGCCATAATTTTTTCAGTTTTTGGGTGATTATCTTGGGTAGGGTATGATTTTTGCAGGATGATATGACGGTTTGATTGGCACTATTTTGGGGTGTGAGTGACTTTTTGATCGCTTGCTATTACACTTTTTGTTATGTAAGATGGCAAAAAATTGTTTATTCAGCACAGTTTTTATTTAAAAGTTTTTACGGTTTTCATCTGAGGGGTTAGGTCATGTGATATGTCTATAGAGCCGGTCGATATGGACGCGGTGATACCTAATATCTCTACTTTTTCGCCCCCTATTTTTACCAATTTTTTTAACTTTATTTGGGGAAAATTATGTTTTTGTTTATTTTTACTTGAAACTTGTAATTATTTTGGGGGAAAACTTTATTTTTTCAACTTTTTTTCACTTTACTTTTTGTCCCACTTTGGGACTTCCACTTTTGGGGGTCTAATCCTTTACAATGCATTCCAATACTTCTGTATTGGAATGCATTGGCTGTATCAGAAATACAGTGAGTATTTCTCATACAGCTTCCGGCCTGTGAGATCCAGGGGGCTGGATCTCACAGGCTCGTCACCGGAAGGCAGCGCAATGCCTTCCTTAGGCATCGTGCTGTCTTCCATGCCATGGGGTCCCCCTACAGCCGCATGGGCACCCGATGGCACCGCCGCCAGAACCACAGGTAAAAGCCGAAAACCGCAGGTTTAGCCAAGGTGCCTGCTCAATGATTTGAGCAGGCACCGGGCTCCGATCACCGCCCGCAGGCCGGTGGTGATCGGAACTATACATGGCATACTGATACGTCATGTGTCCTGAAGAGGTTAAGGGAAAGAAGCGGAATGTTATGCAATGGCCAAGTCAATCACCTGACCTGAATCCAATTGAGCATGCATTTCACTTACTGAAGACAAAACTGAAGGGAAAATGCCCCAAGAACAAGCAGAAACGGAATACAGTTCCAGTAGAGGCCTGGCAGAGCATCACCAGGGATGAAACCCAGCGTCTAGTGATGTCTGTGCGTTCCAGATTTCAGGCTGTAATTGACTGCAAAGGATTTGCAACCAAGTATTAAAAAGTGAAAGTTTGATTTATGATTATTAATCTGTCCCATTACTTTTGGTCTCTTAACAAGTGGGAGGCACATATGCAAACTTGTAATTCCTACACCGTTCACCTGATTTGGATGTAAATACCCTCAAATTAAAGCAGACAGTCTGCAGTTAAAGCACATCTTGTTAGTTTCATTTCAAATCCATTGTGGTGGTGTATACAGCCAAAAATGTTAGAATCGTGTTGATGTCCCAATATTTATGGACCTGACTGTGAATGGCCCGAATGTAAAGTGGTTAAAACAGCTGACAGGTTCCATTTAAAATGTAGCATTTGATCCTTTTTAAAAGCACCTAGTTTCACAGAAAAGTTTACAGCTCTGCTTTCAATCCAATGTAACCTTCTGTTTCACATTCTAAATAGACAATTAATGTCAGAGTTCATTATTCTTTTGAGTGGTACAAAAAAAAAAAAAAAAAAAAAAGATCCAATATCCGAAGTCCCTTCCTGTTTTCTAGAACATGGTTCAATACATTGTCACAACAAGGAGACACTGTAATTCTCTGACTGCCAGAGTTTCCACACTGTCTGCAAGGTGTATATTTCCTATATGCATTGATTTTGTCATAAAACATTGGCTTTGATAATAGCTTAGCCACAGGAATGCACAGATATTTTTTTCCTCCTGTATATCGTGAGCAGTAGAAAAATGGCAGAGTTGAAAGATAGTCAACAGAAGTTTCTATAACTTTTAAGCTGTACTGATCTGAACTATCTGCCTTTAAAGAAAAAAAAATAAAGTTTGTCTTTAACACTTTCAAGACCCTGCAATTTTCTGTTATTGCATTTTCATTTTTTACTCCTTGCCTTCCCAGGGCCATAACTTTTTTATTTTTCTGTTCACATAGCTGTATGAGGGCTTGTTTTATGTGGGACAAGTTGTACTTTCTAAAGGTGCCATTTATTCTTGAATACGATATAGTGGAAAGCTGGGAAAAAAAATCTCAAAACGAGGGGAATTTGAAGAAAAACTCAATTATGCCATAATTTTATAGATTTCTTGTTTTAATACTTGAAAAACTAAAGACCTTGAAATAAGTTTTTTGTTTGCATCTTTATATATTTATATTCTGACCCCCCTATAGAGCTCAGTGAGCACAAATTTTTTCCAGGGTGATCTGTAGTTTTTATTAACACCATTTTGGAGTGTATATTACTTTTTGATCACTTTTTATGCAATTTTCTGGGGAGGTTAAGCAAAAAAATAAATGGTCATTTTCATTTTTTCCATTTCAAAGTTAACCATACAGGATAAGTACATTTATGCTTAAATAGCATGGTATATCTTTATTTTTTTATTACTTTTATTATTAGGAAAGGAGGTGGTTTAAACTTCATTTAAGTGGCCCATTGCATTACCATTGCAGCCTATTGGAGTTTTATTATGTGTCTATAGGAACTATCAGTATGATGTCCTTGAAGCCTCTAGGAGGCTCCAGTCTACCATAATGAATTAACATCTTCCCCGATCTCAGCACATGCTCCTCTTTTCGCACCAGTAAATGGTGCATGTGCAGTCCATTTATCAATGCTGCCCAGAGTGGGTATTGTACAGTGCATGCCTGGCCCAGGGGTGATGTGATACTGGGGTGGATAACAGCTGAATCAGGGGGAGCAGTTATTGACCAGTAACCCCAGGGGCCTGGGCACTTGCGATCCAAATTTGCATATACCATCAAAGTTTATTTTTGGAGCTTTCCAGGCGAAGACAAGCCTGAGAAAGGTGCCATTTGTTTTATGCATGTGTGTCCCACTGAGCGGTTAAGTTGCCGACAGACTCCCTTTAAAGGGTTGTATTAATGTCAGCTGCACCTAACTATGCTATTCTTGTGATTATTCAATCCCCCCGTTACTGCAGAATTCTTACTTTTATAATATGCAAATTAGCCTCTAGGAGCGGGGGGAGCCTCCTAGAGGCTCCGTTCTCCCAACTCATTATATGCCCTCCAAGTCTTGATTGATAGGACCAGACAGCGTTCGCATCCTCCTGCCGCCCCTGTGCGCTGGGCAAATCTTGCGCCGTTCATTATTCGGGGCAGGCCTGGTGAGGAAGCTGGCAGCCAGCGAGCGTCCTTCCCTCACCGTGCCTGCGCTAAATACTGAACGGCGCGAGATTTCCCCAGCGCACAGGGGCAGCAGGAGGATGTGAATGCTGCCTGGCCCTGTCAATCAAGACTTGGAGGGGGTGCAATGAAGTGAATGAACAGAGCCTCTAGGAGCAGAAGCAACGCCCCCACTGCTCCTATAGGCTAATTTGCATATTATAAAAGTAAGAATTCTACAGTAACGGGGGCATGAATAATCACAAGAATAGCATAGTTAGGTGCAGCTGACATTAACACATCGCTAATGTCAGCCAGTTTATTAGTGAAGACCCCACTTCTGCTATACATGTATGGGTGGAGGTCAGGAAGGGGTTTAATGTGAACTGGGTAGAAAGTAATTGTGCACTAATATTTCTTTATCCTTATATTAGTAACTTTACTTTTTAGTTTTATTAAATAAAATGCACAGAGATCATAACTGTCATGTGTCAGTTTAACCCTTTGCTGCCATTGCAGCCCCTTCAGTCTTTACACTGGCACAGTTGCTCGTCAGTATGTATGTCTGTACCTGGTACTGCAGTTTGGCACCATTGCAGTAATATGCACAGCCACATTTCTATGTATGGCACTGCGCTTACGTAATCAATAATGGGGCTTCAGCCACGGGCGTGCACAGATCTCACAATACCTCACAGCAAAACTTAATATGGGCCTCCCCTGTGCTCCAAACACTCCCTGGCAACACGGAAGGCAAAGCACAGCACCCCAGATTTTTTATGAATTTCAGATTTTTTTTTTAGGAGGAAGAAATTTTAATTACAAAAAAATTGTAGTAGAAGAAAAGTCAACCTTGGCATCACCCACTTTATCTGACTTATATGTCAGAAGAAATGGAACAGGTGCTTCAAAAATTTTTAACTTTTTCTGAACATCATATTTCTCAATGGATTTACACGAGACAACTGGCAAAAAGAAACTGATTTCAGCTTACAGCTGCAAAACACTGTTTCCCTTTACATAATATTTAAAAAAAGCTGACTGCCTGCAGCTACCACTAGGGGGAGCTCAGCACATAGGAATTTATACTGTTACCAGGAAGCTCTAATAATCTCTTTGCCCTGAGCTCTCCATAGTAGTGGCTGTGTGAAAATGCAGTTTTCACATTAAGAACTTTAGCATTGTGCTCCCCTCTCCCTGACCCCTGTGGCAGTGTCATCGTTTGCCTACATGGAAGGTATGCCACTGGCTACAGCAGTCACTGAAATGGTGATCCCCTTACATTTTGCTCATTGCCTGGGTTCTGTGATGGAGATACAGGTGCAAAGCATGAAGGCAGAATTGACAGGCATACTGTAAACTATAATCAGTCCTGCACTTTTGTGTCTATTGCATGACCAGGACAGATTTGTAACCACTGAAAGAAAACATTGAAGATTCCTATTCAATGACAGCAAGCAGAGATCTTAAAAGCAGTGAAAAATGTATGCAATGCAACCACTATACACAGTTATATATTTCAGCGCTGCAGTATTACACTATAAAAGCAATAAAATAAAACAGACCGCGCTGCTGTCCACCAATATGAATCTCTTAGTCGCTCACAACGGGCTATTTTTCTCTGAAAACACCATCCAGCTCCCCAGGAAAGTGTCTCTCCTCTTCCAGACACTCCTATAGGGATCAAGGATTTGCCACAATAGTGAAGTATTGTCAAACTCTGTGAATATTAAAGGGTTTGTTCTACTTACAAACGCATTCTTGTTAAAAGCATATCAAGTCATAAAACCGCATTTCGACCCAACTACAAAACAAGGCCACTTTTAGATTTTTTTCCGGGGCCATTTTAAGTTCCCAGTTCGCCCCTGGTGCTATTGCAGATTTTCATGTTTTTTGTGCAATTTTTAAGGTTTTTTTATGCTTTTTTTGCACTTCTTTTATGCGTTTTTAGGTTTTCTGTGTGCATTTTTGGAAAAATGTAGAAATCTCTAGATATGGTGTTTTTTTCAAGTATTTTCCCATAGAAAAATCTAAGGGTGTTGAGAAACACCAGAAACTTGTAACACTTTACTTCTGGAAAAAAAAATCTAGCAAACACTGCCCTTAATAGACATGTACAGTAGATAGAAAAAGTCTACGCACCCCGGTTAAAATGTCAGGTTTCTGTAATGTAAAAAAAGAGACAAAGATAAATCATTTCAGAACTTTTTCCACCTTTAATGTGACCTATAAACTGTACGACTCAATTGAAAAACAAACTGAAATCTTTTAGGTGGAGGGAAGAAAACAATTATGTGGTTGCATAAGTGTGCGCACCCTCTTATAACTGGGGATATAGCTGTGTTCATAATTAAGCAATCACATTCAAAATCATGTTAAATAGGAGACAGCATACACCTGCCATCATTTAAAGTGCCTCTGATTAACCCCAAATAAAGTTCAGCTGCTCTGGTTGGTCTTTCCTGGAATTTTCTTAGTCGCATCCCACAGCAAAAGCCATGGTCCACAGAGAGCTTCCAAAGCATCAGAGGGATCTCATTGTTAAAAGGTATCAGTCAGGAGAAGGGTACAAAAGAATTTCCAAGGCATTAGATATACCACGGCACACAGTGAAGACAGTCTTCATCAAGTGGAGAAAATATGGCACAATAGTGACATTACCAAGAACTGGACATCTCTCCAAAATTGATGAAAAGACGAGAAGAAAACTGGCCTGAGAGGCTACCAAGAGGCCTACAGCAACATTAAACGAGCTGCAGGAATATCTGTCTGTGTGGTACATGTGACAACAATCTCCCGTGTTCTTAATATGTCTCGGCTATGGGGTAGAGTGGCAAGACGAAAGCCTTTTCTCACAAAAAATAAAATCCAAGCCAGGCTACATTTTGCAAAAACACATCTGAAGTTTCCCAAAAGTATGTGAGAAAAGGTGTTATGGTCTGATGAAACCAAGGTTGAACTTTTTGGCCATAATTCCAAAAGTTGTGTTTGGTACAAAAACAACAATGCACATGTCACGAGGGTGTCAAGAGCCACGTCTGACTCTGTTATACCCGGGGTCAGGAAGTCGCAGCGGGTGGCTGCGCGCTCTATGTCTAAAGATCACGGTGTTTCTTAGTGTTTGTTTTCTGTGTTTGCCTTGCTATCCTTTTTGTCTCACTCAGGGATCCGTAGCTTCTCCTCCTCAGCTGTTTCTTGTCTGCCACTCCCAAACTCCTTATATTCTCCTCTCACACTTCTCTTGTTGCCAGTTATAGAGCTTCCTGCCTGGACATCTATACTGACCCACTGGAGCTGAGAATCTGGTTGTTGTTCCAGAGTGCTACCCTCCGGATCCCTGTTGGGCTTTTGTTGTCTCCTGTTGTTGCCCACCTGGGATTATATGTTTAGTTTGTATTGTCTGTCCTCCCCTTGGTGTTTTCCTCTAGAGCTAGTGGTGCGGACTAGTGTTCCCACCGCCCTGTTCACTATCAAGGGCTCATCCTAGGGAAAGCCAGGGTTTTAGGCACGTGATCGGCGTACGGGTGAGGAACCCGTCTAGGGACGACAGGGCAGCCAGGTGCCAGACGCAAGGTGAGTCAGGGGTCACCACCTTCCCTCTCACTAGGGCAGGGCCTCCCTCTGTTCCTCCCTCCGTGTCACGTATGTGACAGTTACGCCGATCGTGATATTATAACTGGCCCTTATTTTTTTGAGAAAAAAAAAAAAAAAAAAAAAAAATTATTTACATTTTTTTTTCTCTACTTAGAATCCAATATGGATCCTATTGCTGCTTTGGCAAAACAGCTTCAAGGCCTGTCTTTGGAGGTGGCAGGATTGAAGGCGTCTGTCCTCCAACAGCAGCAGCAAATGCAGCAGACCGTAAGCCCAGCGGTTGCTATGGGTAACCAGGTTGTTACAGAACCCAAGGTTGTTCTTCCTGACAGATTCTCTGGGGGAAGGGACAAATTTGTGTTGTTCCGTGAGGCCTGCAAATTATATTTTAAGCTGCGCCCTTACTCCTCAGGTAATGAAGAACAGCGGGTGGGGATTGTTATTTCCCTGCTTCAGGGGGACCCGCAATCCTGGGCGTTCTCATTACCCCCTGGTTCCCAGGCTCTCCGGTCAGTGGAGGGATTTTTTGGGGCTTTGGGTCTCATATATGATGACCCTGACCGTGTCGCCCTGGCTGAGTCGAAGTTACGGAGACTCCTACAGGGAGATCGGCCAGCAGAGGAATATTGCTCAGAGTTCCGCAGGTGGGCTACGGATACTCAGTGGAACGACCCGGCTCTCAGGAGTCAGTTCTGCTCTGGGTTATCTGAAAGGGTTAAGGATGCGCTGGCGCTGTATGAGACCCCCCTTTCCCTTGATGCTGTTATGTCCCTCTCTATCAGGATAGATAGACGTCTTAGGGAGAGATCGAAAATTCCTGAGCAATCGGTAACCTCTCCCAAGCAGCAGTTAGTCTGTACGGACTTGGATGAGCCTATGCAGCTAGGAGGAACTTCTCGTCAGGTCCGTCCTCCTGAGGTTCGCCGTAGGTGGGGGGCTTGTTTTTTCTGTGGGGGGAAGGGTCATTTCATTAATGTCTGTCCCTCCTTTCCCAAAAACAAAAGACCGTCGGAAAACTACTAACCCCAGGCTGTGCGGAGGATGTCAGCCGGGGGGTATACGTTTCCTCCATACGAACATCTCAATTTGTGTTGCCAGCGGTTATTGTTTTTGGTGTTAAGACGGAGTCTATTTCTTTTTTTCTAGACAGTGGTGCAGGGGTAAATTTGATAGATGCCCATTTTGCCCGCACTATGGGTTTGTCTCTCTGTACGCTGCAGAGACCCATTCCCATATTCGCTATTGACTCTGCTCCTCTGTCTCAGAGAAACCTCACTCACGTTGTCCATAACTTACATCTTCGGGTAGGGGACCACCATAAGGAGCGTCTTTCATGTTACGTTCTGGAGGGCCTTCCCTCTCCTGTGGTATTGGGTCTTCCCTGGTTGGTAGCGCACAATCCAGTGGTGGATTGGCAGGCCAGGGAGATATTGGAGTGGAGTGAGCATTGCAGAGAGAATTGCTTAAATAACAATTGCTTAATCGCCTCCATAGCTTCCCTACCTACATTTATTTCGGACTTTGAGGACGTTTTTTCTGAAAAGGGTTGTCAGAAGCTACCACCTCATCGTCCTTATGATTGCCCGGTTAACCTGATTCCCGGTGCAAAATTACCCAAGTCCAGGTTGTATAATCTTTCGGGTCCAGAGAGACAAGCCATGAAAGATTATATCTCCGAGAGTCTGGCCAAGGGACACATCAGACCCTCTTCTTCACCCGTGGCTGCAGGGTTTTTCTTTGTTAAAAAGAAAGATGGGGGCCTGCGTCCTTGCCTAGATTTCCGTGAGCTAAACCGGATAACCGTCCGAGACCCATACCCTCTTCCTCTCATTCCTGACCTTTTTAATCAGATTGCGGGTGCTAGGTGGTTCTCCAAACTTGATCTTAGGGGGGCCTACAATCTGATTCGTATCAAGGAAGGGGATGAGTGGAAGACAGCTTTTAACACCCCTGAGGGGCATTACGAAAATTTAGTCATGCCTTTCGGTCTGACCAATGCCCCTGCTGTCTTCCAACATTTCGTTAATGATATTTTTAGTCATCTCATCGGCAGGTTTGTAGTCATATACCTAGATGATATCTTAATTTATTCGGCTGATCTGAAAACACATGAAGTACATGTCAGGCAAGTACTGCAGGTCCTACGGACGAATAAATTATATGCGAAAATTGAAAAATGTGTCTTCGCCGTTCAGGAAATACAATTCCTGGGATATCTATTATCTGCTTCAGGTTTCCGTATGGATCCTGGGAAGGTCCAGGCAATTTTAGATTGGGATCTTCCTGAGAACCTTAAAGCTCTACAACGGTTTTTGGGTTTCGCAAATTTCTACAGAAAGTTTATTAAAAATTATTCAGTGATCGTTAAACCCCTTACTGACATGACTAGGAAGGGGACTGATTTTTCTAAATGGTCTGACGCCGCTAAAATTGCATTTTCCTCTCTAAAAGAGAGATTTACCTCGGCACCTGTCCTAATTCAACCTGATGTCTCCCAGCCTTTTATTGTTGAAGTTGATGCGTCGGAGGTGGGAGTGGGGGCTGTATTGTCTCAGGGTCCGTCTCCTGGCAAATGGCGTCCTTGCGCTTTCTTTTCCAAAAAATTATCTGCAGCAGAAAAGAACTATGATATTGGAAATAGGGAACTGTTGGCGATTAAACTGGCGTTTGAAGAGTGGCGTCACTTCTTAGAGGGAGCAATCCACCCCGTCACGGTAATTACGGATCACAAAAACCTTCTGTACCTAGAATCGGCTAAGCGTCTCACCCCTAGACAAGCTAGGTGGTCGCTATTCTTTACCAGATTTAACTTTGTAATCACCTATCGTCCTGGGGCAAAAAATACCAAGGCAGACGCATTGTCTCGTAGTTTCCCTGGAGGGGGTAATGTTAGTGATCCGGTACCTATTTTACAAAGAGGAGTGGTTGTCTCGGCTGTACACTCTGTTCTAGAGGGAAAGGTGTTAGAGGCCCAGGGGGACGCCCCGGCCTCTTGCCCCTCAGAGAAATTGTTTGTACCGTTAAACCTGCGTCTTGAGTTATTGAAGGAACATCATAATTCGGCACTTGCTGGGCACCCAGGTAGTAAAGCAACCTTGGAGCTATTGTCTCGTCGTTTTTGGTGGCCAAGGTTGCGTCAGGATGTAATAGATTTCGTGTCTACTTGTTCTACTTGTGCACGCGCGAAAGTCTCTCATACACGTCCAGCAGGGTCTTTATTGCCACTTTTCATCCCCAATAGACCATGGACACATCTATCAATGGATTTCATCACTGACTTACCTTTGTCTGCGGGTAAAACAGTTATCTTGGTAGTAGTAGACAGGTTTAGCAAAATGGTACACTTTATTGCGCTACCCGCACTTCCTAATGCTAAGACTCTTGCTCAGGTGTTTATCAGTGAAATCGTGAAGCTTCACGGGGTCCCTTCCGATGTGGTTTCGGATCGGGGAACCCAGTTTATTTCTAAGTTTTGGAAAGCTTTTTGTACCCGTTTAGGGGTACACTTATCCTTTTCCTCAGCTTTCCATCCTCAGTCGAATGGACAGACTGAGCGTACCAACCAAAACCTAGAAACATATTTAAGGTGTTTTGCGTCTGAAAACCAAGAGGTGTGGTCATCATATTTACCGTTAGCCGAGTTTGCCATAAATAATCGCCGTCAGGAATCCACTGGCAAGTCACCATTTCTTGGTGCATACGGTTTTCATCCCCAATTTTGTACTTTCAAAGAGGGGGGGTCTTCTGGGGTTCCCGAAGAGGAACGGTTTTCTTCATCTCTTTCATCGGTATGGCAGAAGGTGCAAGCTAACTTGAAAAATATGAGTGGTAAATACAAATGCATGGCCGATAAGAAACGGTCGCCAGGTCCGGACCTAGGAGTGAATGACTATGTGTGGTTGTCTACTAGGAATATTAAGTTGAAGGTTCCCTCTTGGAAACTGGGTCCTAGGTTCATTGGTCCTTATAAAATTGTAGCCGTCATTAACCCTGTGGCTTTTCGCCTGGAGCTACCTCAGACTTTTAAGATCCATAACGTCTTCCATAAGTCGTTGCTCAAGAAGTATGTTCCACCTCTAGAACCATCACCGCTGCCACCTCCTCCTGTTGTTGTGGATGGTAATCTGGAGTTTCAAATATCCAGAATTGTTGATTCTCGTCGGGTCCGCCGCTCTCTTCAGTATCTGGTGCATTGGAGGGGTTACGGTCCCGAGGAAAGAATGTGGGTTCCAGAGTCAGAGGTAAACGCCAACAGGTTGATTCAGGCTTTCCATGTCTCTCATCCGGAGAGACCTGGTCCTGAGTGTCCGGAGGCCCCTCGTGAAAGGGGGGGTACTGTCACGAGGGTGTCAAGAGCCACGTCTGACTCTGTTATACCCGGGGTCAGGAAGTCGCAGCGGGTGGCTGCGCGCTCTATGTCTAAAGATCACGGTGTTTCTTAGTGTTTGTTTTCTGTGTTTGCCTTGCTATCCTTTTTGTCTCACTCAGGGATCCGTAGCTTCTCCTCCTCAGCTGTTTCTTGTCTGCCACTCCCAAACTCCTTATATTCTCCTCTCACACTTCTCTTGTTGCCAGTTATAGAGCTTCCTGCCTGGACATCTATACTGACCCACTGGAGCTGAGAATCTGGTTGTTGTTCCAGAGTGCTACCCTCCGGATCCCTGTTGGGCTTTTGTTGTCTCCTGTTGTTGCCCACCTGGGATTATATGTTTAGTTTGTATTGTCTGTCCTCCCCTTGGTGTTTTCCTCTAGAGCTAGTGGTGCGGACTAGTGTTCCCACCGCCCTGTTCACTATCAAGGGCTCATCCTAGGGAAAGCCAGGGTTTTAGGCACGTGATCGGCGTACGGGTGAGGAACCCGTCTAGGGACGACAGGGCAGCCAGGTGCCAGACGCAAGGTGAGTCAGGGGTCACCACCTTCCCTCTCACTAGGGCAGGGCCTCCCTCTGTTCCTCCCTCCGTGTCACGTATGTGACAGTTACGCCGATCGTGATAGCACATCACCAAAAGAACAACATACCCACAGTAAAGTGTGTAACCCCAGTGTATAACAAAAATATTTCACATGAAAACTTACAATTACTTGACTTGGCCCTTGAGGATTTCGGACACCACTTCAACACTTTGGCCAGGGGCTCGGCAGAGCTGATGTGTTTTATCCTAATGAGAAAGATTTCATAATAAGGATTTGGAGAATGGGCAGAGGAATAGCAGAGCAGGGAGAGGCTGGTGCTGCTACTAGAGGGTTCATACCATGGGGGAGTAATAAAGCCCATCATAATGTCCCCCCCCAGTAGAAATAATTATCCTTAAAATACCCCCTTGTAATGCCCCCAGTTGAGCTAATGTCCCCATAAAATAACTAGGGGCACCATAATGTGCCAAAATAAAATACCCCTATATAGTGCCCCTAGTAAATTCCCCCATAGTGCTCCACACCCTCCTTCCTTCTAGTGCCCCCCATAATGTACTAGTATAAAATGCTCCAGTGTCCCCCAAATTTGCAAGTATAAAATACCCCTTCTTAGTGCCCCCTGTAGATGACCCTATAGTACTCCTCTCCCCCCTTCCCCATAGTACCCACCATAATGTGTCCCAGTATAAAATTGTACTATGTGCCAGTAATAACAGCCCCCCCTGTGCCAGTAATAACAGCCCCCCTATGCCAGTAATAACAGCACCCCTGTGCCAGTAATAACAGCCCCCCACGTGCTAGTAATAACAGCCCCCCCTGTGCCAGTAATAACAGCCCCCCTGTGCCAGTAATAACAGCCCCCCTGTGCCAGTAATAACAGCCCCCCGTGCCAGTAATAACAGCCCCCCGTGCCAGTAATAACAGCCCCCCTGTGCCAGTAATAACAGCCCCCCCATGTGCCAGTAAAAGTATTGTATATATAAAAATAAAAAAAACAACGCATACTTACCTCCATGTCAGCGATGCGATGCAGGCCTCTTCGGGCCTGTGTCCCGCGCTGTACGGCTCAGGCGGCGCGATGACGTCATTGCGCTGCCTGCGCCGGGCTCTCCCTCCCCTGCCGCAGCATAGACATCTGTATCACAATGGAAGCGCTCATCTCCCTGTGCCCCTCCGCCAGCTCGGGGGGTGGGGGGGCAATTGCCCCGTTGCCCCCCCCCTGGATCCGCCACTGACTTGCTAGAGAGTATTCTGAAAGCGCACTCAACATACCGACGGGCGAGAGTCAACAGGTAGTTGAAAATACGCCTCCTGACATTCAAACCACGCTTTGGGAAGGGCCGCATAACATGGTGAGTCAATGCAAACCCTTCATCCGTCACGATTACAAATGGAGCCGGAGGACCTGCATATCCGGCAGTCTTCTGGACAAGCAGGGCAAGCTGGTTGGCACGAAGCCGCTCACCCATTCTAGAAGCACTAAAGACGAGAGCATCTGCAGTGCTTCCATAGGCCCCGATATCAACCATTATAAACCGGCAGTTACTGTCAGCAACAGCCATAAATACTATCGAAAAATATTGCTTAGAATTGAAGAATCGGGTCCCTGAGTGAGGCAGCTTCTTCACACGAATGTGCTTGCCATCCATTGCCCCGATGCAGTTTGGAAACTGCGCAGCAACATTGAAGCCCTCAGCGATTCGAACCCAATCATCCGCCTTGGGCTGTGGCATCACCGTCTCTCGGAGTTAATGCTAGATGACATGGCAAGTGTGACGCACAATCTGAGAAATCGTTGAGGTTTCCAAAAGAAACTAAAAATGCAGGGATGCAAATGAGTTCCCAGTTGCCAGGAATCTGTAGACAAAAACAAAAAGGTGACATAGTTAGTAGTTAGTAGACATATGTTACACATTATATGTCCATTTTACTATCCTGAAAATGTTTAACATCAGCAAAATACTTTCAACAATGGGGGTGTGGGGCCAACTCCTACAAGCTATGTTATGCCTATTGTGGTCACGCCATTTCCATGCTGAATGTATGGGAAACAGAATGATGTGATCACTCAGCAGGATGATGGCGTTGGCATACACCAAACTTAAAAGCTATAAATGCAGCGCTACCGTTCATCTTTGCATGTTATTTGTCTGGGAATAAGAAATAAAGGAAATAGACAATGGCAGAAATAAATAAGGGACAAAGACTGGTAACTTGAGCTAACATTAACACATGTCTAATACCAGCCAGTTTAAGAACCTTGTTATTCATGAGAGAAGCAGTACACATTACTGTTAAACAATAAATCACTACATATTGCTTACCTCAACGTGACAATGAACTGTTCCTCAGGAGTAATGCTGTGCCTCATATTGGTGTCCATGAAGGTAAGGACAGTACGTAGAGACGACAGCAAGCAATCAAAGGTAGACACTGACATCCGACAGAACGCAAAGAACTTCTCTGGATGATGGTGAAGATCTGCGTAGAGGGTATGGAAGTGTCCTTTCCTGTAATGTTGGGAAACAATGGGATGGACCCAAAATTTCCTCCTTCTACTCGCGTTATCATCCAAAAGAATGGACCGCTGTCCCCATCGCTAAGAAATAAGCCAGTGCAGTACAACCTCATCCTCTGAGTCATCCGCCATGGTGAAAACAAGACGCACAACATTAGAATAAAAAATTAGTAAAGCCAAGGAATGACACTAAACTCTGTACCCTGGAAACACTGCACTGCACTGCAGAAAATGGCCACCAAACACTCAGATGACCAGCATATATACCTGTATCCTGGGTGTGGATAGTAAAATCACACAATTTCCTGCATTTCTTTTTTTTGCGGTCCGCAAAAGAAAAAACGGAAGATACACGGAAACTATAAAACGGAACAACGGTTCTGCAATTTGTGGACCGAAAAACACATACGGCCGTGTGCATGAGGTCTAATAAATATTAAGTTTTGTTTGGCTGTTATCCCTCGATGTTTTAAAGAAATAAATGGATTAAAATGGAAAATCTGTAAAAAAAAGTGAAATTTAGAAATGTCATTTCCATTTTCCTTTAATTATTGTGGAACACCTAAAAGGTTAACAAAGTTTGAAAAAAAAGTTTTGAGTAACTTGAGGGGTGTAGTTTCTACAATGGGGTAATTTGGGGGGGGGGGGGGGTTTCCACTATGTAAGCCCCACAAAGTGTCTTCAGAATTGAACTGGTCCATTTTTGTTAAAAATGTTAAAAATTGCTTAAAAAATTCTAAACCTTCTAACATCCTAAAAAAAATTACATTACCAAAATAATGCCCACAAAGAATACATATGGGGAATGTTAATTAATGATTTTTTTTTTTGAGGCATCACTATCTGCCTTAAAAGCAGAGAGATTAAAATTTTGAAATTTTTTCAAATTTTCGGTAACTTTTGGATTTTTTTTATAAATAAAGGTGAAATATATCGACTCAAATTTACCACTGTCATGAAGTACAATGTGTCTCGAGAAAACAATCTTTGAATGGCTTGGAAGAGTAAAAGCATTCCAAAGTTATTACAACATAAAGTGACACATGTCAGATTTGCTAAATTAGGCCTGGTCAGGAAGGAGATACAGTCAGGTCCATAAATATTGGGACATCGACACAACTCTAACATTTTTGGCTCTATACACCACCACAATGGATTTGAAATGAAACGAACAAGATGTGCTTTAACTGCAGACTGTCAGCTTTAATTTAAGGGTATTTACATCCAAATAAGGTGAACGGTGTAGGAATTACAACAGTTTGCATATGTGCATCCCACTTGTTAAGGGCCCAAAATTAATGGGACAATTGGCTTCTCAGCTGTTCCATGGCCAGGTGTGTGTTATTCCCTCATTATCCCAATTACAATGAGCAGATAAAAGGTCCAGAGTTAATTTCAAGTGTGCTATTTGCATTTGAATCTGTTGCTGTCAACTCTCAAGATGAGATCCAAAGAGCCGTCACTATCAGTCAAGCAAGCCATCATTAGGCTGAAAAAACACAACAAACCCATCAGAGAGATAGTAAAAACATTAGGCATGGCCAAAACAACTGTTTGGAACATTCTTAAAAAGAAGGAATGCACCGGTGAACTCAGCAACACCAAAAGACCCGTAAGACCACGGAAAACAACTGTGGTGGATGACCGAAGAATTATTTCCCTGGTGAAGAAAACACCCTTCACAACAGTTGGCCAGATCAAGAACACTCTCCAGGAGGTAGGTGTATGTGTGTCAAAGTCAACAATCAAGAGAAGACTTCACCAGAGTGAATACAGAGGGTTCACCACAAGATGTAAACCATTGGTGAGCCTCAAAAACAGGAAGGCCAGATTAGAGTTTGCCAAACGGCATCTAAAAAAGCCTTCACAGTTCTGGAACAACATCCTATGGACAGATGAGACCAAGATCAACTTGTACCAGAGTGATGGGAAGAGAAGAGTATGGAGAAGAAAAGGAACTGCTCATAATCCTAAGCATACCACCTCATCAGTAAATGGTGGTAGTGCTATGGCGTGGGCATGTATGGCTGCCAATGGAACTGATTCTCTTGTATTTATTGATTATGTGACTGCTGAAAAAAGCAGCAGGATGAATTCTGAAGTGTTTCAGGCAATATTATCTGCTCATATTCAGCCAAATGCTTTAGAACTCATTGGACGGCTCTTCACAGTGCAGATGGACAATGACCCAAAGCATACTGCAAAAGCAACCAAAGAGTTTAAGGTAAAGAAGTGGAATGTTATGCAATGGCCAAGTCAATCACCTGACCTGAATCCGATTGAGCATGCATTTCACTTGCTGAAGACAAAACTGAAGGGAAAATGCCCCAAGAACAAGCAGGAACTGAAGACAGTTGCAGTAGAGGCCTGGCAGAGCATCACCAGGGATGAAACCCAGCGTCTGGTGATGTCTATGCGTTCCAGACTTCAGGCTGTAATTGACTGCAAAGGATTTACAACCAAGTATTAAAAAGTGAAAGTTTGATTTATGATTATTATTCAGTCCCATTACTTTTGGTCCCTTAACAAGTGGGAGGCACATATGCAAACTGTTGTAATTCCTACGCCGTTCACCTGATTTAGATGCAAATACCCTCAAATTAAAGCTTGTTTGTTTCATTTCAAATCCATTGTGGTGGTATATAGAGCCAATGTTAGAATTGTGTCGACGTCCCAATATTTATGGACCTGACTGTGAATGGCCTGGATGTGAAGTGGTTAAAACAGCTGACAGGTTCCATTTAAAATGTAGCATTTGATCCTTTTTAAAAGCACCTAGTTTCACAGAAAAGTTTACAGCTCTGCTTTCAATCCAATGTAACCTTCTGTTTCACTTTCTAAATAGACAATTAATGTCAGAGTTCATTATTCTTTTGAGTGGTACAAAATAAAAAATAAAAAAATGATCCAATATCCGAAGTCCCTTCCTGTTTTCTACAACATGGTTCAATACATTGTCACAACAAGGAGACACTGTAATTCTCTGACTGCCAGAGTTTCCAGACTGTCTGCAAGGTGTATATTTCCTATATGCATTGATTTTGTCATAAAACATTGGCTTTGATAATAGCTTAGCCACAGGAATGCACAGATATTTTTTTCCTCCTGTATATCGTGAGCAGTAGAAAAATGGCAGAATTGAAAGATAGTCACCAGAAGTCTCTATAACTTTTAAGCTGCACTGATCTGAACTATCTGCCTTTAAAGAAAAAAAAGAAAGTTTGTATTTAACCCTTTCAAGACCCTGCAATTTTCTGTTATCGCATTTTAATGTTTTATTCCTTGCCTTCCAAGGGCTATAACTTTTTTATTTTTCTGTTCACATAGCTGTATGAGGGCTTGTTTTTTGTGGGGCAAGTTTTACTTTCTAAGGCCCCTTTCACACGGGCGAGTATTCCGCGCGGGTGCGATGCGTGAGTTGAACACATTGCACCCGCACTGAATCCTGACCCATTCATTTCTATGGGGCTGTTCACATGAGCGGTGATTTTCATGCATCACTTGTGCGTTGCGTGATAATCGAAGCATGCTCTATATTCAGTGTTTTTCACGTAACGCAAATTAATGGAAAACGTATAGAAATGAATGGAGTTGCGTGAAAATCGCAAGCATCCGCAAGCAAGTCCGGAGGCGGTGCGATTTTCACGCACGGTTGCTAGGAGACGATCGGGATGGAGACCGATCATTATTATTTTCCCTTATAACATGGTTCTAAGGGAAAATAATAGCATTCTGAATACAGAATGCATAGTAAAATAGCGCTGGAGGGGTTAAAAAATAAAATAAAAAATTTAACTCACCTTAGTCCACTTGTTCACGTAGCCGGCATCTCCTTCTGTCTTCATCTTAGCTTTGTGTAGCAGCAAGGACCTTTGGTGACATCACAGTCATCACATGATCCAACACATGATATTTTACCATGGTGATGGATCATGTGATGACTGTGACATCACCAAAGCCGGCGAGCGTCCTTCCCTCACCGCGCCTGCGCTGAATACTGAACGGCGCAAGATTTCCCCAGCGCACAGGGGCAGCAGGAGGATGCGAATGCTGCCTGGCCCTGTCAATCAAGACTTGGAGGGGGTGTAATTAAGTGAATGAACAGAGCCTCTAGTAGCAGAAGCAATGCCCCCACTGCTCCAAGAGGCATATTTGCATATTATAAAAGAAGGAATTCTGCAGTAATGGGGGCATGAATAATCACAAGAATAGCATAGTTAGGTGCAGCTGACAGTAACACATCACTAATGTCGGCCAGTTTATTAGTGAAAATTCTAGTGACAGAAACCATTTATAGACCCCACTTCTGCTATACATGTATGGGTGGAGGTCAGGAAAGCGTCTCTCCTCTTCCGGACACTCCTATAGGGATCAAGGATCAAGGATTTGCCACAATAGGGAAGTATTGTCAAACGCTGTGAATATTAAAGGGTTAATTCTACTTACAAACGCATTCTTGTTAAAAGCATATCAAGTCATAAAACCGCATGCACATCCACGCCCGATATATATTGCTGGCCCTGTCGTCTATCTATTTGGACCCAACTACAAAACAAGCCCACTTTTAGAATTTTCTTCCGGGCCATTTTAAGTTCCCAGTTGGCCCTGGTGCTATTGCAGATTTTCATGGTTTTTGTGCAATTTTTAAGGTTTTTTCATGCTTTTTTTTGCACTGCTTTTATGTGTTTTTAGGTTTTCTGTGTGCATTTTTGGAAAAATGTAGAAATCTCTAGATATGGTGTTTTTTTTCAAGTATTTTCCCATAGAAAACTTGTAACACTGGATGGACAAATGTCTTTTTTCGGCCTTATGTACTATGTTACTATGTTACTTACTTCTGGAAAAAAAATCTAGCAAATACTGCCCTTAATAGACATGTACAGTGGATAGAAAAAGTCTACACACCCCTGTTAAAATGTCAGGTTTCTGTGATGTAAAAAAAGAGACAAAGATAAATAATTTCAGAACTTTTTCCACCTTTAATGTGACCTATAAACTGTACGACTCAATTGAAAAACAAACTGAAATCTTTTAGGTGGAGGGAAGAAAACAATTATGTGGTTGCATAAGTGTGCGCACCCTCTTATAACTAGGGATATAGCTGTGTTCATAATTAAGCAATCACATTCAAAATCATGTTAAATAGGAGACAGCATACACCTGCCATCATTTAAAGTGCCTCTGATTAACCCCAAATAAAGTTCAGCTGCTCTAGTTGGTCTTTCCTGGAATTTTCTTAGTCGCATCCCACAGCAAAAGCCATGGTCCACAGAGAGCTTCTAAAGCATCAGAGGGATCTCATTGTTAAAAGGTATCAGTCAGGAGAAGAGTACAAAAGAATTTCCAAGGCATTAGATATACAATGGAACACAGTGAAGACAGTCTTCATCAAGTGGAGAAAATATGGCACAATAGTGACATTACCAAGAACTGGACATCTCTCCAAAATTGATGAAAAGACGAGAAGAAAACTGGCCTGAGAGGCTACCAAAAGGCCTACAGCAACATTAAATGAGCTGCAGGAATATCTGGCTGTGTGGTACATGTGACAACAATCTCCCGTGTTCTTAATATGTCTGGGCTATGGGGTAGAGTGGCAAGACGAAAGCCTTTTCTTACACACAAAAAAAAATCCAAGCTAGGCTACATTTTGCAAAAACACATCTGAAGTTTCCCAAAAGTATGTGAGAAAAGGTGTTATGGTCTGATGAAACCAAGGTTGAACTTTTTGGCCATAATTCCAAAAGTTGTGTTTGGTGCAAAAACAACACTGCACATCACCAAAAGAACAACATACCCACAGTAAAGCATGGTGGTGGCAGCATCATGCTTTGGGGCTGTTTTTCTTCAGCTGGAACTGGGGCTTTAGTTAAGCTAGAGGGAATTGTGAACAGTTCAAAGTACCAGTCAATATTTGCTCAAAACCTTCAAGTTTCTGCTAGAAAGCTGAACATGAAGAGGAACTTATCTTTCAGCATGACAACGACCCAAAGCATACATCCAAATCAACAAAGGAATGGCTTCACCAGAAGAAGATTAAAGTTTTGGAATTGCCCAGCCAGAGCCCAGACCTGAATCCGATTGAAAATCTGTGGGGTGATCTGAAGAGGGCTGTGCACAGGAGATGCCGTCGCAATCTGACAGATTTGGAGTGTTTTTGCAAACAATAGTGGGCAAATCTTGCCAAGTCAAAATGTGCCATGCTTATAGACTCATACCCAAAAAGACTGAGTGATGTAATAAAATCAAAAGGTGTTTCAACAAAGTATTAGTTTAAGGGTGTGCACACTTATGCAACCATATTATTTTATTTTTTATATTTTTTCTTCCCTCTACCTTAAAGATTTGTTTGTTTTTCAATTCAGTTGTACAGTTTATAGGTCACATTAAAGGTCGAAAAAGTTCTGAAATGATTTATCTTTGTCTCGTTTTTTTACATCACAGAAACCTTACATTTTAACAGGGGTGGGTAGACTTTTTATATCCACTTTATATCTAGTTGCTTTAAATATGGTCTGTAAGATCTGTGTGAGAAGTGTGTGTGTAGCTCATAGTGGTTAGTGAGAGAATGAATCCTTTTTGAGTATGATGTAGATTTTTAAGTTTGTAAAAGGACCTACATGTATAAGCAAATGTCCTAATAGGCAGGGGTCCCTACAAACCAAAGCAGAGTCACAGCAAGGAAGAGCTCTGACTTTGTGGGGGTCATGTATTATAGTATATGGTCACCTAAAGTTGTCTATGTATATGGCCAGCTTTATAATTCATGACTTTACAGAAGCTTTTTTGAAAATATCCCGTTGAACTATCCAATATTTTATAGGTCTTAATTGCAATCCAAATGCCAAATAAAATGAGATTATGATTCTTGGAATGATACAGTCATTTTTTGAGAAACATTTTAATTAGTTTATTGCATTTCATATTGAACAACTGTTAATCTTAGGGCTAGGTGGACTAAAATTAACTGAAAATCAATCAACTGTAATTAAATTAAATCAATAGTCTTTAGATTTACATATCATTATATACTAGATTTGCTTCTCCAAAGCAGAATTGTCCTAAAAAAACCTTTTTGTAAAGTTGTGCAAATGTTTATTTAATGCACATGTAAGCTATTCAGGCCCCCAAAACGGTGTCCTATGCGGAATGGGTTATTAACCTTTTGTCACCACCAGATCTTTGAGAAGTTCTGTTAGATGTTCTTCAGTACCTTCTGCATAATCTTCTTTTGTTTTGCTTTCGTTTTGACATCTCTCCTCCCTCTCCCAGCTGTCATCTATTAGCAGTGATTGCCTCCCTATATATCTCCTCCCCATACTGCCTTACCTTGCGGTTTATACAACTTCCTGGAGTGTGCTGATGCTAGAAGCTGTTACTGCTGCATCCACAAGATAAGTCTGTTTCTTTATTTCTTTTTTCCTGTGGGCTTGATCCTAGGTGACCCTGACTCCCTCTGTATTAAGTGTAGGGAGCCGGTGGTCGTGTCCCCTCACTATTATAGGGTGTTCAGGTGTTGTACAGTTGAGGAACGAGGGTATGCAATTTTCTACCATTGAGATTTTTGCATAGGCTGAGCAGTAAGGGAGAGAGCTAGGGCTGTTACAGGGCTTACCCTTTTGTTCCTTAGTTTTGGATCAAGTCAGTCGGATCTTCATTTGTGTCTTCTAGTTTTCTGTAACACCATCCGTGACACCTTTTCAATATATCTGCTTGTGGTTAGAGAAATAATGTTGCTTACATCCAGGGGTGGGAAAACCTGTTCTGATGATGTCCAACTGCAAAATCTGCAAAGCTTTTTAAAGGGGCTCTCCAGGCTTTTCTTTCGTATGCTCTGTGAAAGATGGTTTAGTTGATGCCGCCATTTCCTCTGCACTCAAACAGGCTGCAGACTCTTCTGCTCAGGTCCCGATCAAATTTGAACACCGCCTCCCTGCCATATTATGTCTAAAGTCAGCACCACATTTCTTTGGTACCAGGTTTAAAGGGGTTTTCCAGGCTCTTGATATTGATGACTTATACATATCTTATCAATATCCAATCTGTGGAAGCCCAACACCCCATATACCCATGATCAGCTGTTTCCTGCATCCTCCGGCATTGTAACTAGCACTCTGAATAGAACAGGAAGCACACAGCTCCGTTCAAAGTGTTGTGGCCATGCCACTTCCATGGGAGCCAAGCTGCAGTAACCCAACACAGTCACTATACTTTGAATGGGTTGTGCTTCCTGTTCCATTCTAGTGCAGTAGGCTACAGGAAACAGCTGATCAGTGGGGGGGATGTGAGATGTCAAACCCTTAGGCCCCTTTCACACAAGCAAGTTTTCCGCGCGGGTGCAATGCGTGATGCGAACGCATTGCGCCCGCACTGAATCCGGACCCATTTATTTCAATGGGTCTGTGTACATGAGCGTTGGTTTTCACGCATCACTTGTGCATTGCGTGAAAATCGCAGCATGTTCTATATTCTGCGTTTTTCACGCAGCTCTGGCCCCATAGAAGCGAATGGGGCTTCAGTGAAAAACACATTGCATCTGCACTTGTTTTTAACTGATGGTTACTAGGAGATGTTGTTTGTAAACCTTCAGTTTTTTATCACGCTCGTGAAAAACGCATCAAATCGCATTGCACCCGCATGAAAAAAAATTAACGCAATCGCAGACAAAACTTGACTGAACTTGCTTGCAAATTTTTAACTGAACGCATCCGGACCTAATCCGTATCATTCGTGTGAAAGGGGCCTTACTGACCTATCCTGAGAACAGATTATCATTCAATATTAAATCCCAAACTAGAACTCAAAATAAATTCAGACCCCAAACCATACTTATCATCATTGCTCCTGGGTTATTCTAAGGTATACTGTATGTCCCTTAATCTAAAGATAAGCATGGAAGCTAGAAAGGCGAGTATTGTCGGTCACTATTTATTGCATTAAAAAGGTTGTCTCAGAGCCAACAACTCCTGGGGTCCTCCTTTCCTCCCCTGAAAGTAAAAAAATGCCACTCACCTGTTCTAGGTCCCAACGCTGCTCTGTTACCATCAGCTTCTGGTCCATGTTGGACCAGGAAACAGCTGGGTCCAGTGACCACTGCAGCCAATTACAGACCTTGGTTGTCGCAGAAATTTGAATGGTACTTCACTGCTGTGGTCATGGGACCCAGTCGCCTGGAAGCGTTTAGGAATAGAGCATTGGCGGGACCCAGGACAGGTTTATTGTCAGCTCTGTATGAACACAAGGGTAGGACAAAGTTGCATAGGGGGAGGGGTTTAATACTGCAAGTAGTTGGAAGGGGCTCTGAGGATAGTTAACCCAAGAAGTAAGCTGTCAGGAGGTATGTGTGTAGTGCCCTGGGGCAAGGGTACTTTGAAGTATGAATGTTTGTGGACATTTGTCCCTATTACTGCTATGCAAAGCCATCAACTCACTACTTTATTGCACTTTGAAGGGTTAACTTGCACTATGATTTATGCCATTGTTTACACTA
This sequence comes from Bufo gargarizans, assembly GCF_014858855.1. NCBI lineage: Eukaryota > Metazoa > Chordata > Amphibia > Anura > Bufonidae > Bufo > Bufo gargarizans. Next base: position 391,931,107 of record NC_058083.1, on the reverse strand, counting down.
TGCTGTTTTATATTGCGAACCACAAGACACCTACGAATGTCTGAATGGACCCTAAGAGGAGGAGACAGCATGGAGGAAGTGTACTGTACCTGCTCCTCACTGGGCCAGGACCTTCAGTGGGAGAAGCTCCAGAGCCTAAATTTATTTGTATCGCTGTCCTTCGGATTGTGGTACAAATGAATATGAGCCTATGGCTCTCTGCTCTGCTGTTGACACTCAGAAGCCAAAGGCCACTATATGAGACAGTGTACAAATAGCGCAGTGACGCAGGCTGGATGAGGCCTATCATCTGCAACACAGATTGTGGCTTGGAACAGGACTCAGGTATTTTATTTCTTCTTTCCTTGGCCACTTGGGGAGCGTACTACTGGGGAACTATAGGGGTTAATACTAGGGGAAGTCCAGGCAGTATGCTGAAGATAGGGCTGGCTTCATGCTGTGGCCCGCATATTACCTCCTAATCAGTGATGGCCAGTTCGAGTGTTCGCCAGCGAACACATGCGAGCTGCCATCTTGACTCACAAGTCCGGTGATGCACAGGTAAGCCTATACCTGTGCCGGGAGCCGGTCTGAAACAAATGCGGTCACCGGAGCAGGCAGTTCCGAGAACAGCCCAATGAAGGCCCCCGGCGGCTGTTCTTGGAACTGCCTGCTCCCGGTGACTGCATTTGATTTCAGACCAGCTCCCGGCACAGGCACAGGTTAGGGCTTACCTGTGCATTGCCGGACTTGTGAGTTAAGATGGCAGCCCGCATGTGTTCGTTGGTGAACACTGCGAACTGGTCATCACTGCCTCCTAATCCCTCTCCTCCATAACTGGAGGAGGAGGACAGAATGTGGCAGCTGGTGCTGGCCACCACAGAATGACAGCTTCTTGGGAAGTATTTTGCACTATGGCATTACTGATCCCGCCTATTTCAGTTGCCCTGTTTTTTTTTGAGTTTGAACTAAAATCTATACAAATTTTTTTTCCATGAAACAATTACAAAAATATTTAGAATCAGGTGCTGGTTTGAAGAATGTAAATTTTTTTTCATGGGACAAATCCCTTCAGGTTCCCAGTCTGCCCCTGCATTTATTGTATGACGTTGCTCTAACGCGTAGGTTTTTATATAGTGTTTTCTGCACTTTTGCGTTTATTGTGGCAATTTTTGGGGCTCTTTGTGTGTTTTTTTATGTACAAATGCTAGCTCGAGGTGTTGGCTGAAGGTCTAAGGTAAATATGACATGCAGGACACAAAAGCTTATTTTTTTTAGCTCCTGGTGTTTTTTTAGGTGTCTTTTTTCTTTTCTTTCTGACTTCTTTTGAAACAGTTAACATGCTGGAGCTCTTGCCAATTTTCAGGCATTATCACATCATCTTCTCTATAGAGAAAAAAGACCATTAAAGAGGATCTTTCACTAGAACAAAAAATCTAAACTAACTATACAGACATGGAGAGCGGCGCCCAGGGATCTCCCTGCACTTACTGTTATACCTGGGTGCTGCTCCGTTCTCCCGGTATAGCCTCCTGTATCTTCATATGTTAGGCTCCACCCAGTTGAACCTGCCGGCGTCTCATTCTCATGCTGTAGCGCTGGCCAATCGCAGCGCTCAGCTCATAGCCTGAGAGAAAAAAAAGCCTCTCAGGCTATGAGCTGAGCGCTGCAATTGGCCAGCGCTACAGCATGGGAGAAGGAGACGCCGGCAGGTTCCACTTGGTGGAGCCTAACTATGAAGATACCGGAGGCTATACCTGGAGAATGGAGCGGCGCCCAGGTATAACAGTAAGTGCAGGGAGATCCCTGGGCGCCACTCTCCATGTCTGTATAGTCAGTTTAGATTTTTTATTCTAGTGAAAGGTCCTCTTTAAAAAACGCTAGTAGCAAGACACGCTGTGTAAAAAATGCCTGCAAACAATAACAAAAAAATAAATAAACACAAAAAGCACCTAAAAAAATGCATTCTGGTGTTTTTGGGTGGTAAAAAAATGCTGTCCAAAATTTGGAGGAGCAATAAAGTCGTTACCTATAATAAAGCAACAGTATATAAAAATGGAATAACTAAGATAATGGTCAGCATTTATTAAGAATAGCTTGTTTTGCAACAAATAAATTGGAGAAGGTAATTTTCTGAGAATTTCACCTAGTTTATCAAAGGATGCACATGTCTTATAAATCTAGTGCATCATCTATTTACATCTGCTCTCTACGGCCGTACCTTTGTACATTTTATATATTATTTGCTCATAGCCCCTAAAGATACTTCATTTTACTTTCTCTCTGCACTAGTTTTCATACAAGGGATTTATTATGTCCTGCACATCCACAAGACATCATAAAATGCCACAGACGCTTTATGACAACATAAAGCTGTAAACTCAAATATCTTCCAGCCTATTAAATGAAGGGTATGGAATAAGTCAACGAGGTTGGCAATAAATAATTGATTAATTTATTAACGTTTGATAGCTTGTTTTCATCCGATTAATAGATAACACTAGTTATGTGTATTTCATTAGAGCAGTAAAACGTTACAAGCCATAAAGGCGATATAAAGGCTCTTCAGAGAGATGTTATTATTTCATAAAGCTTTGGGAATGTTTGGACTGTTTTGTATAAAAATGTCAGGATAAATTGCATATACAGCAGATAGGGGGTAACAGGTCCCCATAATTGCAGAACTCGGCGATATGTGAAATATCCGTGTTGTAGAGAATGCCTAAAACATGAAGGCACTGTATAAAATAAATTTATCTTTGGTCAGTTTATATGTATTCTGCAGTGTAGGCAATAACATATGTCTTCTGTGTTTTTGAATTCGAACATTTGTATGGTGTATGACTTGATGAAACCCTCTCTTATTGAGATGTATATCTTGTGTATTATTTCTATATATCTAGCAGAAGGCAGTAGGGCAGATCTATTAACACAAGTGCACCGTGCCAGTGCAGCAGCCAAAAAGCAAGGCGTAAATGCATTCATAAATCTTGCTTTTTACATGGTTGATAGTATTGGACCTAGTGCCGTATATATTTTGTCACTGTATATAGTCTAGCAATGTTTTAAGCTTATTAAATGCATTATGTGCTGTTTTGGACTCATTTTATCAGAATATTAGTTTTAAAACTGTAAAAAGCTTGGCAAGAACTTGAGCAGGTAATAATGAAGATGTAGGAATGCATTTGTTTGCTGCTACATACAGAAATGTGCATTGTAAATCATATTTATATCTAGAGTACTTACTAAAACAGAATTTCCACAATGATGCTGTTCCTTTTATTGCTGCTTATATGTATCTCAATTGAATTACATGGCCGAAGTGGATGGAATTTAACCCCTTCAGGACCAGGTGATTTTTCAGTTTTTGCATTTTTGTTTTTTACTCCCTGCCTTCCATGATCCATATCTTTTTTATTTTTCTGTTCATATAACCTTACGATCGCTTGTTTTTGCTGAACGAGTTGTACTTTCTAATGGCATCATTTTATATAGCAAAATTCCAAAAATGCAATTCCAACATAGTTTATGGTGATCGGAACAAGGTGCCTGCTCACTTCAGACCTGCAGTTTGCGGCTTTTACAGGTTGTGGCAGTGCCATCGGGTCTCCGTGGGGCTGTAGGGGGGACCCGATGGCATAGAAGGCAGTGCGATGCCTTCCTGAGGCATCGGCACTGCCTTCCTGTGATCAGCCTGTGAGATCCAGCCCCCTGGATCTCACAGGCCGGAAGCTGTATGAGTAATACACACTTACTCATACAGCCAATGCATTCCAATACAAAAGTATTAGAATGCATTGTAAAGGATTAGACCCCCAAAAGTTGAAGTCCCAAAGTGGGACGAAAAATAAAGTGAAAAAAAGTTGGAAAAATAAAGTTTTCCCCCCCAAAAATTAAAAGTTTCAAGTAAAAATAAACAAAAACATAATTTTCTCTAAATAAAGTTAAAAAAATTGTAAAAAATAGGGAAAAAATGTATACATATTAGGTATCGCCGTATCCATATCGACTGGTTCTATAAACATATCACATGACCTAACCCCTCAGATGAACACTGTAAAAAAAAAACTGTGCTAAATAAACAATTTTTTTGTCACCTTACATCACAAAAAGTACAACAGCAAGCGATCAAAAGAAGGCGTATGCCCACCAAAATAGTACCAATCTAACAGTCACGTCATCCCGCAAAAAAGTAGCCCCTACCTGAGACAATCGACCAAAAAATAAAAACACTATGACTCAGAATATGGAGACACTAAAACATTTTTTTGGTTTTAAAAAGTTATTGTGTAAAACTTACATAAATAAATAAAAAAGTATACATATTAGGTATCGCCGCATCCGTATCGACTGGCTCTATAAAAATATCACATGACCTAACCCCTAAGATGAAAACTGTAAAAAATTTAAAATTAAAACTGTGCTAACTAAACCATTTTTTTTGTAACCTTACATCACAAAAAGTGTAATAGCAAGTGATCAAAAAGTCATATGCACCCCAAAATAGTGCCAATCAAACCGTTATCTAATCCCTCAAAAAATGAGACCCTACCTAAGATAATCCCCCAAAAACCGAAAGACACTGGAGTGGAGACACTGAAACATAATTTTAATTTTTTTTGGGGGGTTTCAAAAATGATATTATTGTGTAAAACTTACATAAATAAAAAAAAAAGTATACATATTAGGTATCGCCGTGTCTGTAATAACGTGCTCTTTAAAAATATCACATCATCCTCTTATCCCCTTTATTGTTTGACCTGGCTGTGGAGCCACTGGCTCGTCTGCTAAATTCGGGTGGGATTTTTGAGGGTATAAGAATAGGGAACTCTGAACTGAAAGCCATTTTTTTCGCAGACGACATACTCTTATTTATGGGTAACCCCATGTCAGAGCTACAGGCAGTACTGATTGCAAAATTTGGTCAGTTCTCAGGATTTACGATAAATACAGCCAAGTGTGCTCTTCTACAACTAGGGAGGGGGGAAACGAGATTGAAGCCTGGGAGTAATATAGAGGGGATACCGGTGGCTAATGACCACATTACATACTTAGGAATCAAGTTAGGTCCTAGGGCAGAATCTCTGTATGGTCTGAATTATACCCCCTTATTAAGCAAGGTGACTAGTGAGCTGCGTAGGTGGCAGAACCTGCCCCTACCCCTACTAGGTAGAATTCATTTAGTCAAAATGATCAGCTTCTCCAGACTTCTTTATCCTCTCCAGATGTTACCCTTGCTGATTAAGCATGTGGACGTCAGCAGGCTTCATGGTGAGGTGACATGCTTCATCTGGAAGGGGAAGAGACCACGAATAGGTCTGAGGAAGCTGATGGCCCTTAAAGGGAATCTGTCACTAGCGATTTACCAATTTTTTTTCCCCATGAATCCATGTTTAACAGAGTACCTGTTTTCCATCTGTGTTCTTCTTTTGATTGTGAGTCTTGTCATTTCTTCAAAAAAGCGATTCTTCTGATATGTAAATGACGCTGTAAGGAGCCCAGATGGGCGTTATTCTTTCTCCACGGTGCCCAGGAACGCCCCTCTGAATGCAGTGCCCGTCTAAGTTTGAAAACGAATAACGCCTCCCAGTTCATCTAAATCGCCTCCCAGAGGCGAGGCTAAGTGCTCAACACCCGCCCCCCCCCCCCCCCAGCGCCGCGCTCTGCAGCAAACACCCCAATCCTCCTCTCGCCGGCATCCCAAATCCTGCACAGGCGCAGTGCCGGCGATTGCCTGCGCTATGATAAGATGACTGACGGCACTGCGCCTGCGCGGGATTTGGGATGCCGGCGAGAGGAGGATCGGGGTGTTTGCTGCAGAGCGCGGCGCTGGGGGGGGCGGTGTTGAGCACTTAGCCTCGCCTCTGGGAGGTGATTTAGATGAACTGGGAGGCGTTATTAGTTTTCAAACTTAGGCGGGCACTGCACTTCAGAGGGGCGTTCCTGGGCATCGTAGAGAAAGAATAACGCCCCTCTGGGCTCCTTACAGCGTCATTTACATATCAGAAGAATCGCTTTTTTGAAGAAATGACAAGACTCACAATCAAAAGAAGAACACAGTTGGAAAACAGGAAAAAAATTGGTAAATCGCTAGTGACAGATTACCTTTAAACTGAAAGGGGGAATGAATATGCCTGACGTTAGGATGTATAACCATGCATGTCTTCTCAGGCACATTATTGACTGGCTGCGTCAAACGTGTTTCCACTCTGATTATACCTTAGAGAGGGAACTTTGCGCACCTTGGGATCCTTGCACTCTGTTATACACGGCCTTGAGAGCCCTACCCATGCATTTGCGGAATTCGATTATTTTCCGCCACACGTGGGCAGCGTGGAGAATTATCAGGAAGAATCTGCAACTCTGTCAGAAAGTCTTGAAATTTTTACCTTTGTGGGGGCATCCGGAATTCGAGCAGGGAAGGAGGAATGCTCTGTTTAAGGAATGGAAGCAGAAAGGAATACTGACGGCCCAGCAATTGTTGCATAGGACTGAGAATAGATGGTTATCATGTCAAGAGGTTAAGGATGTTTATCACCTGAGTCCTTTTCAAACTCTTCAATACTCCCAGGTTAATAAATTCTTAACTGATAGGTTGAGGGATGTCTCTAATAAAATGTCGACGAATGACTTTGATAAGATAGTAATGAAGGGTACAGGCCCACAATCCATTTCTTTATTATACACCCAATTACTGGAGATTTTGGGGGACGGCCTTCCACACCTGGCTTTTCGCCCGTGGGCCCGTATATTGGAGGACAGCGAGGCAGGGAGAAGATTTTAAAGGGATGGTGGGCTATGAGGAACTCAGTCATAAATGAAACCTGGAGGGACACACATTTCAGGATAATGCATAATGCCATTTATGCTTTTAATCTCCCGGCAGGTCCCAATAGGTCGGACAGGATCACTAGCTGCCCAAAGTGTGAGGAAATGCACACTGACCTATTCCATGGTCTATGGTCCTGCCCCCAAATACAAGATCTATGGAAACAGGTGGCCCAGATATCAAAGGATAGCTGGAATCTGACAGCCCTGCTGAGCCCTGTGACCTTTCTTTTTCATTACTGGGAGGAGCTAAAGGATGGGGTCCCTCTGGAACGTAGGCTACCGACCCTCTTCCATGCACTCTGCATGGTAACTAAAAGGAGCATTTTACAGCACTGGCTCCGGCCCTCGGTTCCCTCTAGGGATGACATCTTAGCTTGTCTTAGAGAGTTACTGACTTTGGAGCGAGGGGATGTTATAAAGCATAAGGAAGGGAAGGGAGGCAAATTTCTAAAGAAATGGAGAGGCTTTCTGACACAGTTTCTCTCTGATTCCGAAATTGAGCATGTCATGAGACCCTTCACATTAACAAAGTGGTATCTGGAGGAGCAGTTGAAAGGGACGCTAGGTCGCTTGGCACAGTAATAGGCTTCTGATAACAGCCTGTGACGTTACTAGTATGTTGATATCATACTCCTAGCCCATGTCTGTCGAAAGGTATGGTGAATGTTCTGGCAGGACGACAGTTAGTATTGGTTTGGGGTGAGGAGGAGGGGGGGAGGGCGATGGGTTTTTCCCGAATCTGGGGAGGGGGGGGGGCTTTTAATTGAAGGGTTTTGAGAATAATTAAAGTAGAGGGCATATTGTCTTGCGTCTTTACTGTATACATAGGCACCAATGTCTGTTTTCTGAAAATGATCTGTAACAAACATGCAATGCTTTGGATTTGTACTTTATTTATGTCCTTTATTTGGAAAATAAAATTTTCTTGGAAAAAAAAAAAATCACATTAACTAACCCCTCAGGTGAATACCGTAAAAAAAAAAAAAAACACTGTAAAAAAAGCCATTTTTTTGTTACCTTACATCACAAAAAGTGTAATAGCAAGCGATCAAAAAGTCACACACACTCCAAAATAGTGCCAATCAAACCATCATCTCATCCCGCAAAAATCATACCCTACCCAAGGTAATCGCCCACAAACTGATAAAACTATGGCTCTCAGACTATGGAAACACTAAAACATGATTTTTTTGGTTTCAAAAATGAAATCATTGTGTAAAACTTACATAAATAAAAAAAAGTATACATATTAGGTATCGCCGCGTCCGTGACAACCTGGTCTATAAAAATACCACATGATCTAATCTGTCAGATGAAAAATGTAAATAACAAAAAATAAAAACGGTGCCAAAACAGCTATTTCTTGTTACCTTGCCTCACAAAAAGTGTAATATACAGCAACTAAAAATCATATGTACCCTAAAATAGTGCCAACAAAACTGCCACCCTATCCCGTAGTTTCTAAAATGGGGTCACTTTTTTGGAGATTCTACTGTAGGGGTGCATCAGCGGGGCTTCAAATGGGACATGGTGTAAAAAAAACAGTCCAGCAAAATTTGCCTTCCAAAAACCGTATGGCATTCCTTTCCTATGCCGTGTGCCGGTACAGCGGTTTACGACCACATATGGGGTGTTTCTGTAAACTACAAAATCAGAGCCATAAATATTGAGTTTTGTTTGGCTGTTAACCCTTGCTTTGTAACTGGAAAAAAATCTGCCAAAAAAGTGAAAAATCTGTTTTGAATACCTTGAGGGGTGTAGTTTCTAGAATAGGGTCATTTTTGGGTGGTTTCTATTATGTAAACCTCACAAAGTGACTTCAGACCTGAACTGGTCCTTGAAAAGTGTTTTTTTGGAACATTTCTGAAAAATTTCAAGATTTGCTTCTAAACTTCTAAGCCTTGAATCCCCCAAAAATAAAATGTAATTCCCAAAATGATCCAAACATGAAGTAGACATATGGGTAATGTAAAGTAATAACTATTTTTGTAGGTATTACTATGTATTATAGAAGTAGAGAAATTGAAACTTGGAAATTTGCAAATATTTCCACATTTTTTGCAAATTTGGTATTTTTTTTATAAATAAAAATAATTTTTTTATACTCCATTTTACCAGTGTCATGAAGTACAATATGTGAAGAAAAATTATCTCAGAATGGCCTGGATAAGTCAAAGCGTTTTAAAGTTATCACCACATAAAGTGACACATGTCAGATTTGCAAAAAATGGCCTGGTCCTTAAGGGGAAAAATGCCAGGGTCCCGAAGGGGTTAAATTTAGCTCCCTCTGTCAGGCATTGGCATATAAAAAAATTATAATACTTTTTCCATTGAAAAAATTATTTCAATGGAAACATTTCAAAAATAAAACCACATCCACATATTTGGTATTGCCACACCCATAGCAATCTGCACTATATAATTATCACGTAATTTATCCTGCATGGTGAATGGTGTAAATGGTGTTTTTTGCTTATTTGCCACCAAAGGAATTGAATAAAAGTGATCAAAAAATAGAAAGAAAAATAAAAAAGTTTGAAAGTGGCAATAAAAAATGGTTTGGTCTCTAAGGCTAGGGCTACAAGGCGACATGTGTCACGCGACAATAAGTCACGTGGCAAAAAGGGAGCAACCACGCAAAACATTTTTTATAGTGATAGTTAATGGTGTCAGACTGCGACTTGCGACATACTATGACTGCGATACAACAGTCATAAAAAAAATCCAACTTGGATAGATTTTTCAAAAACTGTCATGTCGCAGTTGCAGCATGTCGCAGTGTGACACCATTAGCAATATAGAAAATGTTGCGCAACTTTTCGGCAACAAAAAGTCGAGTGACACATGTCGCTGTGTAGCCCTAACCTAAGGCTCAAAACAGGCTGGTCACTAAGGGGCAGAGAAAAACCTATAAATGATTTAAATAAAAAGTGTATGTTTTCTTTTCCTCTCTAATTTGGTCAAAGAAAAATACGAGTATTTCTAGGTAGGCATTAGAAAATATTTATATAGATAGTGTAGTGAAGTACATGATAGAGGTGTGCTGAGGGTGTGTATGTCACCCGGGTTTTCAGTTTAGCTGGGTGAGATAACTGGAATCCAGAAAATGGTGCTGCTTCAGCAAGGCATAGTTGCTGGAGATCATTTTGTTTAAAGTTGTATGGGCTGGATTTCTTTGGACTGGGAGACAAGTTGATATTGGAAGTCTTTCAGTCCACACCCCTAGTTCACTATTCCCTTTAGCTGAGATCACAGGTGAGAACTAGAGATGAGCGAATCAAAGTTGACAAAGTGGAATTCGATCCGAATTTCAGGAAAAATTTGATTTGCACCAAATCCAAATTTCCTAATTTTTTCCTAAAATGGCTTGTGCATGTGTTAGGACATGGAACAAGGAACTCTGGGAATGAGGGATCACCCACAATTTAATGCATGCAGCCAATCAGCAGCCAGCCAGCCCTGTCATGTCACAGCCCTATAAATAGACCCAGCCATCTTGGATTCAGCCATTTTCCAGTGTACGTAGTGCTGGGAGAGACGTCAGCAGGCGCTAGGGACAGTGGTATTTTGCTGTATAGAAGTTCAGGGAAAGGATAGGGAGGAATCATTCCACAGTATTGAAGCAGAACAGGGTTCAGTAGGGGAGTTTACAGCCTGGGTAATAGGAACAATCCTATTACACCTTACTGCACTGACTGGGGATCCAAATTGTAATTACCATTATACAGCTCTGTAATTCCAGCAAACTGTTCTGGTTATTGGGGTGCAAGTGCTGTTTGATACAGCCATTAACAGGGTTTATTACAAGGAAATATTTATATCTCTTATTTGCCCTTGTGCGGTTCAGTTATATGTTCGAAAGCATTTTTTGGCGTGTATTAGCGGCAAAACAAATATATTATTTGGCATTCAGTGGTGCAGTTATATATTCTAAAGACTTTTGTGGCATGTATAAGTAAAAAAAAAAAAAATGCCTATTTGCAGTTCAGCTGTGCAGTTATATGTTCTAAAGCCCTTTTTGGTGTGTATTAGTGGCAAAAAAAATATATTATTTGCCATTCAGCGGTGCAGTTATATTTTCTAAAGCCCTTTTTGACGTATATTAGTGGCACAAAAAAATCTATATTTTTTCCATTGTGTGGTGAAGTGAGAAAATTACAACCCTTTTTGGCGTGTATTAGTGGCAAAAAAATATATAATTGCCGTTCAGCGGTGAAATTATATGTTCTAAAGCCCTTTTTGGTGTGTATTAGTGGCACAAAAATATATATTATTTGCTGTTCAGCGGTGCAGTTATATTTTCTAAAGCCCTTTTTGACGTATATTAGTGGCACAAAAAAAAAATATTTGCCATTGTGTGGTGAAGTGAGAAAATTGCAACTCTTTTTGGCGTGTATTAATGGCAAAAAATATAAGATTACACTCACCGGTAATCACTTTTCCATGAGCCCATGAGAGCACCCTTGAGAGACCACCTCTATCACAGACAGATACTTAAGGAGGGACCCTGTATCTATCCACCAGTTATTTGCGAGAACCTGTCCCAAAACATATAAACCAACATATAAACCATCCAACAACTCTTTTTATTATTATTATTTTTTAAATATTATGTAAAATTTATATATTTTTTTTAATAATAATATATCTATATATATATATATATATATATATATATATATATATCAAATAAAGGTTTGCAGCACTCCTTGAAAGATAAAATGTGCTCTTTTATTCACACATATCAAGTGACAACGTTTCGGTTCTCTCACAGAACCTTTCTCAAGTCAGGTATATCATTTTCTCTCACAGAAAGGTTCTGTGAGAGAACCGAAACGTTGTCACTTGATATGTGTGAATAAAAGAGCACATTTTATCTTTCAAGGAGTGCTGCAAACCTTTTTTTTGCTGTCTTCCGTCCTGAATCGAGGGACCATCGCGGGCACCCTACATCCTATACAGCTTTCTTATGGATATATATATATATATAGATATATATATATATCTATATATATATATATATATATATATATATATAAAAGAAGAAAAGTCCAGCGGGAGCACCAGCCGAGGTGTGGGTGCAATGTCCAGCACGGGGTAGCGGCAATACCCTAAGTATTGTAGAGATGAAAGAATCCGGACTGCACTCCAAAATAAACGTGAAATAGATGATTTATTCACCCATAAAAATGGCAAAACTTGCTACGTTTCGGCTCACAAGAGCCTTCCTCAAGCATGGGAGCAGTGAAAGTGAGAGCATATAAAAGACATTTCATAAATGTGAGACCAATCAGATAGAGGTTGCAATTAACATCCAATTACATACACCTGTTGCAAAAAACATATAAAGTGCACGTGCATAAAATTACATGTAGTCTATATTCTCAGAAAGGAATTCCTTTTATGTGAAGATAATGCCAATAAAGATCATAATAAAAACAGTGATATAGTGAGGAATTTGGATCATGGAAATAATACCTAAAGAAGCAATAGCGCCCACATAGACTATCACGTTCGTTGGGAGTCTCTATCTCTTCAATGCGCATGTCCAGAATGACGTCATCCTATGAGTCATAATGCAGAAAGTGTGGCGCGTGTGTTCTATGGTATCAAACAAAATTCGCCATCTTAATTAAGGGCAGATTGCCCTATATGTTTATGTAATATACCGATGTGTGCTGTACCAAATATCACCCAAATAAGGTAAGTCGCCGTAGTAGGGATCTCCTACATAAGTCAGTGGATGGACAGGGATCCCACCCTACCGTGAAGGATACCGAACCAAGGAGCCGTGGGTGTCGAAAAGGGACATTCCAATGTACCACATCGACACCGATAGCCTGACCACTGACAGAAACCAGCTGCAGGGAGATCATCCCTGAAAATGGAACAGCATCACACCTAAACGATGATCGAAAATCTGAGTCTGCAAATAGGAATTATAGATCTGGACCTGCGCATAAAGGGGAGAACAAAGATGTCAACTCTGGTCTCCGTTGCTTCCAAGGGATATAGTTCACGGATCCGCATCCATCACCATGTGAGTTAAAATGTTCTAAAAGGCAAAGAGAAAATACATATATTACTTTTTGTATACATTGTATTACAATTATATATTAATCTTTCACAGTTCTCCTGCACTATTATACTTTTAAAAGAAAGATGTGTCGCGCATGGGGAGAGGGGGGGGGGGGGCGAACCACGGATCTCAAGACTCTCACCTAAACTCAACATTAAGGCCTCTAGGGTATAAGCTATCAAGGTCGTAGATCCATCGCAATTCTCTTTTCTTAAGCATTGCTGAGCGATCCCCTCCTCTCCTAGGGACCGTAATCTGATCGACGATCCAGCACCTTAGATCCCGTTCACTATGTTGTAGGGATCCAAAGTGCCTGGCCACAGGTAAATCGGTGCGTTTTTTTCTGATAGAATTTCTATGATTGTTTAACCTCACTTTTAATTCTGTTGTTCAACAATCCAGAGGATAGATCATCAGTTAAATGAAAGTGCAGAACCCCTTTAAATATGGCAGAGCAGGCATCTGCTTACCCTGATGGCAGGTGCCTGCTCTGCCAGTAAAATACCGGAGGAGAGGAGGTGGGCGGCAAGGGAGGCTGTTCTAGCAGCTCCCCACTCCTCCCTCGTGCGCCCTCTGTGATGCCGGAATATGACGTCATTACGGCCCCGGAGCTGCACCACACTGGACCCCAGGGAGGTGAGTGTTTAAGTGTTTGACTGAGTGAGTGTTTGCCTGTGTATTTATGTCAGTGAGTGAGTGTATGTATGTCTGTCTTTCTGTCAGTAAATGTATGTGTGTCTGTCATTGAGTGTCTGTATGTGTATCAGCGAGTGAGTGTATGTCAGTGAGTGTGGATGTCTGTCGGTCAGTAAGTGTCTGTGTGTTTGTCAGTGAGTATGTGTATGTTTGTCAGTGAGTATATGTGTGTGTTTGTCTGCCAGTGAGTGAGTGTCTGTCAGTGAGTTTGTGTGTGTGTGTGTTTAATTGGGTAGGTGTATTTCTGTCAGTGAGTGTCTGTAAGTGAGTGAGTGTGTGTCTGTCTGTCAGTGAGTGTATGTGTGTCTGTCAGTGAGTATGTCTGTCAGTAAGTTTCTGTGTAGGTCATTCAGTGAGTGTCTGAGTGCGCGTCTGTCTGTCAGTGAGTGCGTGTCTGTCAGTGAGTGTATGTGTATGTGATTCAGTGAGTGTCTGAGTGCGTGTCTGTCTGTCAGTGTGTGTCTGACAGTGAGTGAGTGACATGAGGGGGAGAGAAAATGGATCTTTGCCTAGGGGGGCAAAAATCCTTGCATCGGCCCTGCTTGCGATTTCACTGCACTGTTTTTGATTGGAACGCAGTGGAAGCCCCCTCCTTCTGCCTAATCCCACAATTGCCCCGATCATCTTTGATCCTTGTCATTGCAGCTGGGTGCCTGAAACTTCTATGTAGACCAATTTGAACCAAGATTTTTTTTTATTGCAAAGCTTGAGTCACCAGAATGTGGAAAGTTGGTATTAAAGAAGTCAATGGAGATGATTACTACACATATCCCCTGTCATTGGAGATAGAATAGTACAATTATTTACACGCACTCCACTTGAGAGAGTAACTTACTTATGACTATCAATAGGGTAGTGTCAAATATCTAAAGGACAGCATATTACACCTACAGGTCTATACTACTAGTAGCCAAAAAGGCACAAAAAAAATAAATAAACTGTTGTGCCATTTAGCTACTATGAGTCCTAAAAGAATTTACCGGCCTCATTATTATTCATATTCAGAGTCTCCCCTGCCTCCCCTAGCCTCTCAATATGCTGATTGATGGGCTGCTGACTATGCATACCTAATAGGCAGCCTGTCAGTCAATGGCCTGAGGGGCAGGGAGAGGCGCGGAGGTGCTTGGTTCATGAATACAACTATCTGTCCAGTGTATTCTTTAAAGGGGCACTAAATCCTGAAAATACATAAACACCACAAAAACATTTCAGGGGTCATTTATCAAATCAGATACGTCAGTTTTGTGCTCTAAAGAAGTCAAAAGTCATGGCAACTGTGACATTTTCTGCAACACATTGCAAATATTCTGTCTCAGCATTGGTTGTACCTGCGACAAGCTTCTTGTAGACCTAGTCTGTAAGGATGTGTGCGGCAGGTTGAATGATCACTTTAACAGATAGCTTACTCAATGAATAAAGACTCCAGAGGTGTTTTCCAATGCTTCTTTATGCTTCAAGGTAGCAAGAATATGAACATAGAGGCTTTTTCATAGGTAAATATCTAATGAAGTTACACAGCTCCCTCACTCTGCAGTCTCTTCACAACAAATATACAAAATGGAGTTACAGCAGGAAATGGAGGGTGGGAACAACCAACTAGCCAGAAACAGCAGGGGTGTAAGGATAATACCAAATAATATAGTAAAATAACATGTAATAACAACTGCTAGACAGTAAAAGCTGCGTGGCAGCACACTCCCCGCCTGGTATCGTGAGATACCACTATACACTACATTATTTTATTTTAACATACTATTAACATTGCACACAGTAACATGCTATTTAACCTTCTCAAGTATATAATCTAGCTATATTAAAGGTCTTAAGTGACTCCTTCACATAACGCTGAATCCGAATTTTTGGAAGCAGGCATAATTAGGACTGTCTCGGTGACTGGTCTCAGGAAGGTTTTTGATGCCCCATCCTTAACGATCCTGACTTCCACACTTCGGACTCTTCCATCATCACTGGTAATGGCCTTTGTAATAAGACCAACTGGCCACTAAATCCGGTGAGCTTGCTGGTCTTTTTGCAGGACCAGGTCCCCTTTCTTTAAGTTAGGCTTCTGGGTTTGCCACTGAGGTATTCCTTCCTCCATCTGTCCCAGAAACAATCTGCAAGGTATTGAGCGTATCTCCACTGACGTTTATATATGTCCTTTTCATCGAAGATACCCTTTGGCGCTGGAATCTGTCCAATCTTCCGGCTCAATAATGTAGCTGGAGTTAAGATAGTCAGAAATTCTGGGTCTGTAGATACGGCGGTCAACGGTCTTGAGTTGATTATTGCTGCAACCTCAGCAAGAAATGTGGTGAGCACTTCATGGGTAAGGCGTGAAGAACTCACATCAAGCAACATTGAATCCAGTATGCGCCTTGCCATCCCAATCATGCGTTCCCGTACTCCGCCCATGTGTAAAGAGTGTGGTGGGTTGAATTTCCCCACGAAGCCTTGATCACTCAAATAACTTCCAACTTGTTGTTGGTCTATCTGTAACTCTCTACAAGCACCAATGAAGTTAGTTCCACAATCCGATCTCAACATCTTCACGGGACCTCTTAGAGCAAGAAATCTCCTTAGAGCATTGATAAAACTCAAAGTGTCCATTGACTCGATTACTTCGATATGTACGGCTCTTACACTTAAGCAGGTGAACATTACAGCCCATCTTTTGCTGTTGACTTGACCACCACGAGTTCTTCTAGCCGTTACTGTCCATGGTCCAAATATATCGATTCAGACATATACAAAAGGTGTATCTTCACTCAGTCTGTCTGCGGGTACGTCAGCCATCTGTTGATACTGCTTTTTTCCTCTTAACTTCTGTCATTTGACACAGTTGTGAATGATCGTGGCTATTTGTCTTTTCACTCCAACTATCCAGAACCCTGCAACTCTGATTGTACCTTCTGTGTAGTGTCTTCCTTGATGTCTGACTCTCTCGTGGTTATGCCGGATAATCAAGGTTGCCAAATGGTGGCTTTTTGGCACTATCAAGGGGTTCTGTTCTCTTCTTGGCAAGTTTGACTTATTTAGTCGTCCACCGACTCGTAGCATGCCCTCATTGTCGATTATTGGGTTCAGTTTGAATAGTGGGCTACTCTTTGAGACTGGTCTATTGCCTCTCAAGCACTTAATCTCTTCTGCAAAGACTTCTTCTTGCACACACAAGACGTATGACGAATAACTCTGCCTTCTCATACTCTAACGCATTGGGTGACTCCTTGCAGGTGTGCCATCAGTGACAAGACGATGTCTGATTAGACTTGCAGAAAGTCTGCGCAATATGACTCAATCTTGTTATAGTCTTCACCAATCTTTTCCAAGAAGAGAAACGTTCAAAACGTCTCACTTCCAAGTTTCTTCTTGAACAGATGTTGGAACTTAATGTTATTACTTCAGGGATGTTGGAACTTAATGTTATTACCAGATCAGTATCTGGATCCACCAGGTGGAAATCAATATCTTCTTTTGAGTTTGTAGAAGACTGGTCCGTTAAAAACGTAAAAATATCTGCAGGATTCAAACCAGTTGGGACATAGTTCCATTGTTCAGGTCTACTGATTTTCCTTATTCGTTCTACCCTGTTAGCCACATACACATAGAACCTCCTTACACTGTTGCATATGTAGCCAAGTACGACTTTGCTATCAGTGTAGTACTTAACCTGATCAATTTCAGCATCTATTTTATTTTGCAGGAATTCTGCGACTTCGACAGCTAGGGTTGCGCCACACAATTCTAATCTTGGAATAGTGTGAGCAGGTTTTAGCGCTAACTTGGCTCTTCCTAGTAGAAAACCGACATAGGATCTCCCAGAGGGATCTATGATCTTGAGATAAGCTACAGCCGCTATAGCCTCGGCAGATGCATCACAAAAGATGTGAATCTCTTTCCTCAGACTTCTTGAAATTGAAGTGGGTAAATAGCAGCGCGGGATATTAAGTTCTTCCAGTACTTTCATGGAGTTTCTCCATTTCTCCCATTTAGGCAGTAGGTCTATTGGCAGAGGGGCATCCCAATCTGTCACTCTCTCAGTAAGCTGGCAAAGTATGGATCTCCCTTGAACGGTAACTGGAGTCACAAAGCCTAGGGGATCGTAAAGGCTACAAAAAGTTGACAGGACTCCTCTTCTGGTGAATGGCTTCTTGGCGTCAGAGACCTGAAAGGTGAATGTATCTGAAGTTATATTCCAGAGAAGACCGAGACTCCTTTGAGTGGGTAGGGCATCTACTCCCAAGTCCAAATCCTTCAAATCCTTAGCATGATCTTCTGGATTGAAAGACCTCATTACTTCACTGCTATTAGATGCATTCTTATGAAGCCTTAAGTTAGCAGTCAACAGGAGCTGTTGAGTTCTTTTTATCAGATTTACGGCTTCTTCTGGTGTTGAAAAGGATTTCAGGCCATCGTCTACATAAAAATCTCTCTCAATAAATTGCCTGGTGTCAGATCCGAATTCCTTTTCACCTTTCTGCGCTGTTCTTCTCAGTCCATAAGTTGCCACGGCAGGAGATGGACTATTTCCAAAGACATGGACTCTCATGCGATAATCTATCACCTGATCATTAATGTCATTGTTGCGGTGCCACAAGAACCTGAGATAATTTCTGTGGTCCTCTTTGACTATGAAACAGTGGAACATCTGTTGGACGTCAGCTGTCACGGCAATTGGTTCCTTCCTGAACTTCATCAACACTCCTACAAGGTTGTTCGTTAGATTTTGACCAATTAGAAGAACGTTATTTAAAGAGGTTCCCTGGAACTGAGCGCTTGAGTCAAAGACTATTCTGATTTTCCCCAGTTTACGAGGATGGTAGACTCCAAAGGATGGAAGGTACCAGCATTCTTCACCTTCCATAAGTTCTGGTGCTGGCTCAGCGTGAAGGTTATCTAAAATCTTCTGCATAAATGCTAGAAAGTGCTCTTGCATCTCAGGTTTATTACAGAGCGTTTTCTTAAGTGCAGCAAATCTGGTTAAAGCTTGTTGTCGATTGCTAGGGAGAGTAAGCCTTGGTACTCGGAAGGGTAATGGAGCTACCCAACTGTTGGAATTGTCCTTGAAGAACTCTTCATCCATAATCTTGATGAACTCCTTGTCTTCGACTGAAGGGGCAATCTTGTTGTCATCACAAGTAGTCTGGTACACTGAATCACCAAGGTCCTTCTGAGAAGTGAGCTTGCAGTTTATACCTTGGAGTGCTTGATATGGAACTTCGTTTTTAAAATCAAGTCTTTCCTTCACATAATAGTGCAATGGACAATTCATCGACCGATAGGCAACATTAGTTTTGTAGAAGGCTACGTCCAAGAGCTCGAGATTGATCTAAACAGACTTCTCCTATTATCACCCATCCAAGATCAAGTTTCTGGGCCTGAGGAGCATTATCT
Source organism: Bufo gargarizans (assembly GCF_014858855.1). Lineage (NCBI taxonomy): Eukaryota > Metazoa > Chordata > Amphibia > Anura > Bufonidae > Bufo > Bufo gargarizans. The sequence goes on along the minus strand of NC_058083.1, from coordinate 391,912,131 downwards.
GGACCGTTACATAACTCTCTTATTTTATGAACTCTAGGAATGTCTCTCCCTAGTAGAATCAAAATCTTAACATCCTTGTAAAGAGGTGGAATGTAGTCAGCAATGTGGCTCAAATGAGGGTGATGACGTGCAATCCTCTGGTGTGGGGATTTCTTCTCTATTGTTCGGTAGCTGATCACATTCAATTAGAGTTGGAAGAGGAAACTCTATGTCCTCATATTCTGATGCCACTATGAAGCCATGGGCTCTTCTTCCAGAAGTATTGATCTTTCCTGCACATGTCTACAAGGTATAGGACCAGGTCTCTCCATAAATGTTGAATAGGTCAAAGAATTCTGTACTGGCCAATGAGCGATTGCTCTGATCATCGAGCATGGCATACATTTTTATGGAATTTTGTGAACATCCTTCAGGAAAAACCCTTACAAGACATATCTTGCTACAGGATTTGCTATGAAGCCCTTCTCCACATACCTCTGTACACCTTGTGGTTACGGGGTTGGCACGTTGCTCAGTTCTCTCCCCGCCATCATCTGATGTAGTCTTGGGGTTGCTGCCGGGTGAAGGTTTCCTTTTGAATAGGTCTGAATGAAGAACGTCCACATGTTTGGCACTGTTACACAGGGAACATCTAATGGCGATCTTACAGTCTCTAGCTAAATGATCGGAGGATGCACAACACTTGAAACAGATATTATGCTCTTTGAGAAATGACTTGCGTTCTTCAATAGGCTTGTCCTTGAATGCATGACGCGGTCTTCCTCGCGGCAATAGAATGCTTTAAATTCTTAAATTTACTGTTGGTGGCAATACCCCTTGAAGTAGTTAAAGGAATGGTGGTTGTATCTGGATAAAAGAAGCTTGGGTCATTCTTGTATCTTGCAACCTTCCGCATGAAAAAAGGGAGGGAAGGAACCATGATGTTCATACTTATACTTTGATCCTACACTAGTCCACGTTCCCTGAAGATGAATAGGCAACTTTGCTACAATAGGATTTACGCCCTGAGCAGTGTCTAAATAGCTAAGACCTGGTAAACTAGGATCTAACTTAGCAATTTCAAGTTCATGAAGGAGGTCACCTAACTCTCTAAGCTTATGATTGTCCTTAACAGAGATCTTAGGAAAGTCGTTTAGTCTCTGGAATAAGGCAGATTCAATGACTTCGGGGCTCCCATAGTCTTGTTCTAGACGTTCCCAGGCAGCATCACGGCCTGCTATAAAGTTATAAATGTAAACAGATTTAAGCCTCTTTACTTGTTCTGAAGATTGATGCCCCAACCACTTTATTAGTAAGTTTGAGTACTGCTTGAGGTTCAATGTCCAAGTTCTTGGTTACCGCCTTAAATGTAGATCTCCAACTTCTGTAGTTCTCTGGGCGGTCATCAAATCTAGACAGTCCAATAGTAATCAACTCTCGTCGAATCATATACTTGCTGAACTCTGCAGCATCATTGCTTTCGGTTTTTATAGCTACAGGGGATACTGATGGTGCGCCGACTTGGAACATGGTTGGTATCAGATGTTGGCTGGTAGGTGGAGAGAAAGGTGTTGCAGATGGGTTCAAACTAGGTAAGGGTCTGTCGTCTGAAGGTCTCTGAGCATTTGAAGTTGAAGAGAGCTGTATCACAGGGGGTATAGAGTTCATTCTGTAGTCTTCTGTTGTGCCTTTGTAATCTCTATTCACATAGGGTTGTGGTGGCACATGAGCTGCGTAGGTTGATTTTGTGACAAGCAGTAGTTGTGGAGTGTCTCTGTCAGTAGGTGTGTGTAGTTGACCAGCTTGATTTGGCAACACGTTGCCTTCTGATCCATGAGAAGAATCTCCAACTGTAGGTGGGACTGTATTGTTATGGTTCTGGTTTAAGACAAACTGTAGGGTCCTTTCAACAGGGTCTTGACAAGCAGCCAAGCTGGGACAAGCTGCTTCTTCTTCTTCCAATAGGGCTTGTTCCAAGACTGATAATTCAGCTAAGGCTACTTCTTTTTCTTTATTCTTCTGAAGGATTTCTAGCTGAGCCTCTGTTTCTGTTTGAATGTGTTTAGCTTCTGCTTTGATGGCTGCTTCTCTTTCAGAACAGGCGGCTTGAACCTGGGCTGCTGCAACCTTCTGGCGAGCTTTGACTATTTGGTCGCTCAGTGTTGACCTTACAGAGCAGGACCGCAGTAACTTAGAAGAGGATTTATGATAGGAGCGGGCAGATCTAGATGATTTTCCTGAGTGTCTGGAAGAAGCAGGTTTACAGGATGTATTTTGTGCCTTTGCTTCAAGATATGTGCTATGCCTCTGCTGGTCAGTAGAAGCAAAGTCCTTTAATTCCAATGCAGCTTCCTCTATGTTAGAATGAGACAATATGGAATAGTACTTCTCAGAAGGTCTTTTATAATTCTCAAATGCCTACTTAACCCTTGAGAGAGCATCGTTCAATTGCTCAGAATTGTTGCTAGTTTCATTAGTGGCTGTTATACAACTTAAAGTCTTCTCCCATAATGCAGTCAGGTTACTAGATGTTTCTTCCTTACTTGCTTCATAATCCTCCCTTGCCTTCAAGGATGGATGAGGGGCTCTAACAGGATGAGCAGAATGAAGTAAGGAGTCTGCTTTATCTTGATTAAATAGAGGTAACTCTGTGGGATCTCTGTCAGACATAATGACAAGTGCTGTAGTTTTGGTGTCTTGTTAGAAATCTGCCAGAGCTCAGCTCTGTAGGTAGTGACGTCTGTTAGTAAGCAGGCTGAGCTGAGGAGCTGGATATTTGTGACAATGAGCCAGCTAGTGCTGCAACTGGTTCAGACTGAATAGCTCAGCTCAGCACAGTTCACTATCACTTTATACAGGCAGGAATATACAGTATTTCAGTAGATTCAGGTATTGGATTCACAACCCAAACAGCTTGACAATGATGAATCCTTGGGACTTGATATAGCTATGGTACACAGTCCTTGCACAGTTCAAAAGGTACTTATGGCTTCCCAATAAAGGCAAAACTTGTATAAGCTGGTATTACTAGAGAAATGGGTCCACAGCACAGACCAGCAATCCCTGGCAGTAAAGGCTGTAACAGTTATGGAGCATTCAGTAGGTGGCTGGCTTCATATGCAGAGTAATGCTTCTGGTGACTGCGGCAGTAACACACAGGCATTGAACTTTCAGCCTGAAGATGGCTTCCTGTCTTAGGGAGTTAGTTCTTCACACAGGCGCGTGGTTACTCACGTTTCTGAGGCTGCAGAGAGAGCCAGGTGATGGATTCTTCTAGAAATGTACTATTCTGTCTCAGCATTGGTTGTACCTGCGACAAGCTTCTTGTAGACCCAGTCTGTAAGGATGTATGCGGCAGGTTGAATGATCACTTTAACAGATAGCTTACTCAATAATAAAGACTCCAGAGGTGTTTTCCAAAGCTTCTTTATGCTTCAAGGTAGCAAGGATATGAACATAGAGGCTTTTTCATAGGTAAATTTCTAATGAAGTTACACAGCTCCCTCACTCTGCAGTCTCTTCACAACAACTATACAAAATGGAGTTACAGCAGGAAATGGAGGGTGGGAACAACCAACTAGCCAGAAACAGCAGGGGTGTAAGGGTCATACCAAATAATATAGTAAAATAACATGTAATAACAACTGCTAGACAGTAAAAGCTGCGTGGCAGCACAGCAATAACAAGAGAAAATAAAGACACAAGGAGATTATGTTACGTTTTGTTATTTTTTTTTGTGTTTGGGTTCTGGTTTCAGTTCCCCTTTAATAGTATTTATTAATAACATTTATTAATATAGCACAACAATATTGTGCAGCGCTTTTGGGCTCACAGCTACTAAGTGGCACATGAACCTGTAGTTATAATATGCTTGATATTAAGATGGCAGATACATATTAGAAAGCCTCCATAGAATAAAATATACATATAGCTCTATATGATATGTAGGTCCATAGCTTTCACTTTGACTAAACTGTCAATGTCAAGGACACTATAAACTCCCAAACTGTAGACTGATCTGCTTTAGAGTGCCTTCACACGCTGCAGATTTTGTTGCAGAATTTTCCGCAACTGAAATTAAATTCTATTCACTTGAATGGAACTGATTTTAGGTTGTTGAAAATTCTGCAACAAAATCTGCAGCTATTCTGGAGCTCATCAATACAAGGTGAAGATCTGGTTAGCTTACTGTATTTTAGGTGCCAGGTAACAACATATTCACCATCAGTGATGGTCAGTTCGCAGTGTTCGCCAGTGAACATATGCGGACTGCCATTTTTAGTAAGGTAGACTCACCCGTCCAGTGATGCACAGGTAAGCCCTTACCTGTGCCTGTGCCAAGAGCCGGTCTGAAATCAAATGCAGTCACCGGGAGCCGGCAGTTCCGAGAACAGCCGCCAGGGGCCTTCATCGGGCTGTTCTTGGAACTGCCTGCTCCCGGTAACTGCATTTGATTTCAGACCGGCTCCCGGCACAGGCACAGGTAAGGGCATACCTGTGCATCGCCGGACGGGTGAGTCTACCATACTAAAGATAGCAGCTCGCATGTGTTCGCTGACAAACACTGCGAACTGACCATCACTGTTCACCATACATCAACCTATACAAAAATCCTGTAACAGGGAGGAAAGTAAGCAGGACTCAGAACCTTGTATATAAAAAGTATTATATTCTTCATTGCAGCATATATAAATAAATATGTAGACGTAAATTATGTAAAATGGGGACAAAACAATGTCCACAAACGCCGTACTGAGTATGGTTCCCAAAGCATCCACATTGCTCTCACAAAAGACGGAAATATATGTACATAACATAAAGATAGGTTAGCCTGTACCAATCAAAATAATGTCAGATCTACATAGCAAACCTAATGCTACAGAGGGGATGAAGTAACATACCCACTCAAAGGGTTAACCACCCCTAAGTTGCTGTAGGACCAGGAGAAACATAAGGAAAAAAATATATAACACAAACTGAGGTCAGGACAATAACCAACCTGTGGACATGTTTGAGGGTGAGCGGTGCAAGGGGTCTAAGAACACACGCGTTTCGCCTTGGCTTTGTGAGGAGGCGGACAAGAACATGTATTCAAAAACCCTGGCATGGATTACATAGATGTTTGTTCTATGCAGAAGAGCGCCAAAACACATCAGAATGGTGTCTAGATAGATACTACACAAGCTAGTTTTCTTCATTTTGGTGGAAAGCTATTCTTATAAAATGTTTAATCGTCGGTTCTACTCCCATACCTTTTTCAGTAGGAGATTTACTACTGAAATGTGAATTTGGAAAGCCCAAAAAATAGCAATGTTATCAAACACACATCAAATAAATGTATCTGACCTTTTGGAGGCAAAATAATAAAATTAAGTTATTTATCATTTTACCAGCTGTCAGACTATGACCCAAGCCAGGGAAGTGTCACACATTTCTCAGGGATGTTATTAACACCTAAGGATGAAAGATCAGCCATTCAGCTCATCGCTAGAAGCGTTAGATAGTATGAGGTATAGAGAAAAAGGTCAGCAGGAGATTTACTAAATCTAACCTTATATTTGCTCACTTTCTCTCGATGAGTCATTATGGTCAGGTTTCCATTTCCTAGGCAGTACCAGGAACAAAGTGCATTTTTACAGAATGATGCCCCACATCAAACATCTCCTCTGTGTACGGCAATCAACTTCTCAGAGTTCATTTTATTTTGTCAGCAATCATCCCAATCTTGAAGCAAAGGACATACAATGTGTTATCAAGAGTTGTTAGGCACTGAGATCAAAGAACTTCACATACAGAAAAGTCACTGTACGTCTTTTTGTAAATCTCCTTTGTTCTAAGTTTTTGTATTCAGAATGTGACACATTTATCACTTACAGAGCATAGATATTATTAACCCCTTCAGGACCTTGCGATTTTCCATTTACATTTTTTACACTGTCTTCTTGAAGACATTACTTTTTTATTTTTCCGTTCCCATAGCCATACAAGGGCTTGTATTTTTGTGGGACAAGTTGTACATTCTAATGGCACCATGAAATATTGCAAATGATGTAGTGGGAAGCTGGAAAAAATAGTTCTAAATACAATGAAATTGGGAAAAAATGCAATTCTGGCACAGTTTTTTAAATCCCCCTAGGGGACTTGAAAAAAAGATCATCTGATCACTTGTCCCATAAAGTGATGAGCAGCATAGGCAATATTCGTTTTCAGGATATTTCACGAAATTTTGGCCTAATATTCGCCATAAATGTAATGTAATATGCGCGTATTGCGCGCTCAATACAGGCGTGGCTCACTTTTGATCTCTTTCTCAAGCTGCTAGAAGTTTCCTGAGACTGGAGAAAATGGTTGGCAGCAACTTTCATGACTGTGAGGAAGAACTTCTGATCACTGTAAGGCCCCTTTGACACGAGCGAGTTTTCCGCGCGGGTGCAATGTATGATGCGAATGCATTGCACCCGCACTAAATCCGGACCCATTCATTTCAATGGGTCTGTGTACATGAGCGTTGTTTTCACGTATCACTTGTGCGTTGCGAGTAAATTGCAGCATGTTCTATATTCTGTGTTTTTCACGCAACCTTGGCCCCATTGAAGTGAATGGGGCTGCATGAAAATCTTATCCGGATGCAATGTGTTGCGTTTTCAATGCAAGTAACTTGGCAACAGTGAAGTTATTTTAGACAGGATTTTGTGTTTCTCAGCGTCTGGCTCCAGGCTGCACGTGAGGCAGGAGTTTGCTGCTGAATTTTCCAGCCCTTGTGGGCCATTTTTATGCCATGCCAAAGACACCACGGGCAATCGATTTTAGAGGAATATTTTTTTAGGAATTGTTCGTTCCTGTATATTTACTTGTATATAAAGTGCAAGCACTGCCAAAGATTACAAGCAAGAGGCATTCCGATACAACTTGTATATGACACGAAGGAGGGCCACATTCACATTGTGGTACAATTGTTCAGGTCGTGGGACTCCTACACTCATAAAGCCTATGCACTAAGTGAAAGGGATGCCAAAAATTACAAGGAACAGGCACTACAATACACCCTTTATTATACATAAAGAAGGGCATCATACACACCCTTAAGAAATTATGATTGATCGCCTGCTGGTGACCCTCAAAAACTATTGGAGCAAGGGCCTGCTGATCTGACCATCTAAAACATTAGGGGCGAGGGCCTGCTGCTGATGTGACCATTTAAAACATTAGGGGTGAGGGTATGCTGCTGAGCCGACGATCTAAAACATTATGGGTGAGGGTATGCTGCTGAGCTGACCATCTAAAACATTAGGGGAGAGTACCTGCTGCTGATCTGATCATCTAAAACATTAGGGGTGAGAGTCTGCTGCTGAGCTGATCATCTAAAACATTATGGGCGAGGGCCTGCTGGGGACCCTCTAAAACATTATGGGCAAAGGCCTGCAGGTGACCCTCAAAAACATTATGGGCGAAGGCCTCCTGGTGACCCTCAAAAACATTATTGTTGAGGGCCTGCTGGTTACCCTCAAAAACATGGACGAGGGCCTGCTGGTTACCCTTTAAAAAATTATGGGGGAGGGCCTGCTGATGACCCTTTAAAACATTATGGGGGAGGGCCAGCTGATGACCCTCAAAAATGTTATGGGCGAGGGCCTGCTGGCGACCCTCAAAAATGTTATGGGTGAGGGCCTGCTGCTGAGCTGACCCACTAAACATTAGGAACGAGGGCAGTCTAATAAGCGTGTTGTTATGATGGAGGAGGAGGAGGACGAGAAAAGGGAGATTGAACCATATACCCTTTTTATTGGTGACAGGGATGCATGGGAATACAGTGTATTCAATACACCATAAAAGCCACATTTAGATTGCCTTTATGTTCAGCCACTTTCCTCTGGTGGAGTAGAGAAGTCAGGCGCAATCCAGGCCTTGTTCATTTTTATAAGCGTCAACCGGTCAGCATTTTCAGTTGACAGGCGGATGCGCTTATCAGTTATTATGCCCCCAGCAGTACTAAATACACGCTCTGACAAAATGCTGGCGGCGGGGCAGGCCAACACCTCCAGGGCGTAGAGCGCCAGTTCGTGCCACGTGTCCAGCTTGGACACCCAGTAGTTGTAAGGCACAAAGGGATCATTGAGGAAGCTGAGAGTGAGAGGCCTTGGAGAGTGTTGCCCTGCCTCTGTTGGAACTTCTGTGTCCTCCCCTCGGCTCCCCTCCTTGGTTGGCCAAGGAACTAAGTACTATGCAGCAAGAGTTGTCAGCTGGAAATTTTTGGAGCAATTTTTCCACCAGGACCTTCTGGTATTGCACCATTTTGCTCGTCTTCTCCACCACAGGAATGAGAGGTGAGAAGTTCTCTTTGTAGCGGGGGTCGAGAAGGGTGAACAACCAATAATCAGTATAAAATAGTATCTGACGCACAGGAGTGATAAAGTCAGGTGGAGGTGCTCACAGTAAAGAGGATTCGCCCTTCCTCTGGAAGGTAAAAAATAAAAAGAACAGATACTGGGCACTCTCACTATATATGAAACCGTATGTTTTATTAACATAAAATCAATGACATAAGATAATAAACTTCGATATAGACCTAAAATTAATATAAATGGCAATAATAAATGTTCTAAACTCTAAAACGGAGATATTATTATTAGATCTCTTAATACATACTAGATAACATTTGGAGATAATAAAATCGCTTGATACATATAACAACGACTATTGGTCTGCGGCAGGGGCGATGCTAGGGTCTGAAAACATCTGGGGCACAAGCCCATTGCATCACGCCCCTGTGAAGCCACGCCCCAGCCCATGAAGCCACGCCCCCATGGGCCCTTCACAGTAGTTATTAACCCCTTTCAGCAGTCCCCCCCTTCTCAGTAGTTAATAACCCTTTTCAGCAGTCCTCCCTTCACAGTAGTTATTAAGCCCTTTCAGCAGTCCCCCCTTCAGTGAATGGAGGACTGCTGAAAGTGGTTAATAACTACTGTGAAGGGCCTAGCCGTCTGGGCAACCCAACAGATCATCCCCTCAGTAATCCGTATCCTGCAGTAACTGAACTTTAAATCAGTGCACATCTCATTACTATCTTGACTTAGACACTCAGCTCCAGTAACAGGCAGTGCGGGCGACGCTCACTCACTGATGTCACGCGCCTGCGCCGCCTAGTGGGAGGAGCAGGCGCGTGACGTCAGTGAGAGAGCGCCGCCAGCACTGCATGTTTCCGGAGCTGAGTGTGTAAGATAGTAATGAGATCATAAGCGCTGTTTTAAAGTTCAGTTACTGCAGGATACGGATTAGGATGGCGGGGCTGCGCAGCACAGGAGAATCAGAGCGGCCGGCCCTGCCAGCCAGGGGCATAGCTAGAACTGACTGGGCCCCACAGCAAAATTCTGTATGGGGCCCCCCCTCCATGACTATCCTGGCATCCTATATGTGCATATGTAAGGGAGAGTTCACATCACATTTTTGCCATCTGTTTAATGTTTACGTTGGAAAATGGGATACAAAAGCGCAGCACACTATGCTTTTGTATCCTGCAAAGTCTGTTAAAAAAAAAACGTATACATTAACGTATGATTTTTTTTATGGTGTCAGTCTGTATACATTACCAGGGGTCAGCAACCTTCGGCACTCCAGCTTTTGCGAAACCACAATTCCTAGCATGTTCCATTAATTTCTATGGGAGTTATGAGAAGAGCAGAGCGATAATGCATGCTGGGAGTTGTAGTTTCACAACAGCTGGCTGGAGTGCCGTAGGTTGCCTACCCCTGCATTAGACGAATGGCAAAACATGATGTGAAACCGGCCTTAGTGTGCCATGATAGTGCCAAGTGGCAAGCACTAGAGACAGAGAAGGGAGGTTGCAATGTACAGGGCACAGTATAGTATAGGGGGTACAGGGCAAGGGGGGGACGCACAGTGCAGCATAGGGGGTACAATGCAGCATAGGGGGCACACTAAAGGGCAGGGGGGACAGTACAGCATAGCAGGCTCAATACAGGGCAGGGGCACACACAGTGCAGCATAGGGGGCACAGTGCATTATAGGGGGTACAGTACAGGGCAGGAGGCACACACAGTGCAGCATAGGGCAGGGGGCAGAATACAGCATGGGGTGCACAGTACAGGGCAGGTGGCAAAATACAGCATATGGGGTACAGTATAGGGCAGGGGGTATACACAGTACAGCATGGGGGTACAGTACAGGGCAGGAGGCACACACAGTGCAGCATAGGGGGTACACTAAAGGGCAGGGGGGACAGTACAGCATAGCAGGCGCGATACAGGGCAGGGGGCACACACAGTGCAGCATAGGGGGCACAGTGCATTATAGGGGGTACAGTATAAGGCAGGGGGCACACACAGTGCAGCATAGGGAGCACAGTGCATTATAGGGGGTACAGTACAGGGCAGGAGGCACACACAGTGCAGCATAGGGCAGGGGGCAGAATACAGCATGGGTGAACGGGGCAGGGGGCAAAATACAGCATATGGGGTACAGTACAGGGCAGGGGGTATACACAGTACAGCATGGTGGTACAGTACAGGGCAGGAGGCACACAAAGTGCAGCATAGGGGGTACAGTACAGGGCAGGGGGCAGAATACAGCCAAAACATGCACCTAGAAATGCTCCATTCACATGTCCTACCTCAGGAGTTGATAGTTCCTAGTGGGCAGAAGGACCTTTCATGTTGTCAGGAGCACATGATCAGTCACATGAGTGGGCGGAGTCAGGCTCCGGGCTGTGCAGGAGATTGTGTGGAAATGACTGCCAGCATAACATTCGGGGCACTGGTCAAAACATCCGGGACTCAAGCCCCGAATGTTTTGACCTAACGACGCCCCTGGTCTGCGGTAAATAGATAAATATAAAATGCTCTATATTCTAATGCACCCTCTGTCCAAGTTTCCCTTAATGACTTGTCAATGTCCTCTATGGATCCTATAAATATCAGAGTTCTTTGAGATATAGGGATAGTGGAATTTGTGCAGTAAGTTCTAGTGAGTGTTTGAGCGACGTCCCACTATACTCACTATGATAAAAAATATGCTGGAATCGCACTCACCAGAACTTGAGGTCAACCGGTATGCAGCAGCCTACCTGTAGTCCAAGATTCATCAGGGCTCCTTCATGATAAGTCCAAGAAAAGAGATGGAGGCAGCATGACCGGTAGAAAAGTCCCTTTAATGGGAACAGCCAAGTGAACAAACGTGCAGCAGTTGTGACGTTTCGGCTGCTTCACAGCCTTTATCAAACACAATGTGAAATCTAAAAGTACCTGTTTAAATATATTAAAACACACCCACTCACACTGGAGTGGCCAATAACACAGTGTAGGAGATGCTGATGTCATCAAGGATGCGCCCACAGGTGCTCCTACTAAGTGTCTCAATTCTAAATGTCAGATCCATTATCCCACATACCTTCAGGGCACACATGAATCACGGCGTACCCAGGCTCTTGGCCAGGGCCACATCGACGACATTCAATCCGTATGTGTGTTCTATGGAGGTGTATAGAGAGACTACATCGAAACTGACAAGAATGGGGTCGGTAGGTAGGCTCAGCTCTCTGAGCTTCAACAGAAAGTGGCTAGTGTCCCTGATATAGGAGGGGGCGCTGGTGGCATGGACCCGCAACACCCTATCAAGAAATATAGCTATATTGCTAAAGATTGATCCCCTGCCCGACACAATGGGCCGGCCCGGGGGATCAACCAAGCTTCTATGTATTTTGGGAAGCACATAGAACAGGGGAGCGACCGGGTGTTTGATCAGAAGAAACTCCCTGACTTCCTTATCGATGATACCCTCAACCAGGGCTTCGCCGATAATCGTTTCCAAATTACGTTTGATGTCCCATTTGGGGTCATTCTGAAGCTCAACATACACCTCCCGGTCACCCAGCTGTCTATATATAGCTAGGTGTGTCCATCACCACCACCGCCCCTCCCTTATCAGCAGATTTAATCGTCAGGGATTTATCCTCTGTCAGTTGTTTGAGTGCCTCTTTCTCCCCTCTCGTCAGGTTCGATGTAGTCCTCCCTTCCTTCCGCTCTCTCTCTGTTTAGAAACAATCGCAATGTATGCTTCCACAACGTGATTACTACGCGGTGGAACAAAGTCACTTTTGTTCCTCAAATCCAGCGTCTTCAGAACAAAGTCAGCGTTCACAGCTCCATCAGAAGCTGGCACCGCCTTCCTTTCCTCCTTATCAAGAAAGAAGGATTGTGCGAGAGGACGCAAGGGATAAGCTGGTGAGTCTTTATGACCGTGCGGCCCGATCCAGGTTCTGTCCGCTGGCACTGTGGACGTGGTGGTGTGGAGCGATCGCATGTAATTGGCGGGGATGGATCGACTCTTAGGCGTCCCTGGCAACGGTGCGCATGGCGGGAGTGTTATGATGACGTGAGAAGGTGGGGCGGAGTTGCCTGTGATCAGCTGGGTGAAGCGGCTGGTGACGCTGTTCCTTCTCTCCTGACATGCGCACCAAGAGCCTGGGTACGCCGTGATATATGTGTGCCCTGAAGGTATGTGGGATAATGGATCTGACATTTAGAATTGAGACACTTAGTAGGAGCACCTGTGGGCGCATCCTTGATGACATCAGCATCTCCTACACTGTGTTATTGGCCACTCCAGTGTGAGTGGGTGTGTTTTAATATATTTAAACAGGTACTTTTAGATTTCACATTGTGTTTGATAAAGGCTGTGAAGCAGCCGAAACATCACAACTGCTGCACGTTTGTTCACTTGGCTGTTCCCATTAAAGGGACTTTTCTACCGGTCATGCTGCCTCCATCTCTTTTCTTGGACCCACTATACTCACTATTCAGCGGCGTCCCGCTATACTCACTATTCAGCGGGGTCCCGCTGAGTTTTTTGCTGTTGCCGACTTTGTACTGCTGCTGTTACGGTACACTGTGCAACTGCCGCAAAATGTGGTTGATGTCTCTGCCGTCCCCTCGATCACTCTGGATACCACTCCGTTTACAAATAAGAAGCCGGTGGCCTCCAAGCCTTTATTCACCTTCTCCCACGCCTATACAGCTCTGCATGTATGCAATCTTTTATGTGCTCGTGCTGTGTTTGAAATGATCAGCGTGTCAGGTCTCCAATGGTCGGGGTTACATCGGCATCAGGTCTCCAGCGGGTCAGCTTACAGTCCATACGGGGGTCTTGAGTCAAACGTGTTTTGGGGCTTACTATCGCCCCTTCCTCAGTGGTAATCAATCCCCCCTAAGTTCTCCCTTTATATAACATTCACAAATTCAAATCCTTGGATCCGGTGTGGGTTCTACTTTTTCCACAAAACCTGGTGCAGACCTCCTAAGTATCCAACACAGACTCTTAAACGATATAGTCTTTTTAAAGCTTACTATGTGCTTCCCATATTTATTAAACCCTACATACATCTATATGACCATACAGTACTTAATTCCCAGATTACATATTCTTGGTGAGAGGTCAAATTGCCACATAGGGTTCTATTTGTATATTCCCTCCTCCAGATGGCAGAGGAAAACGCAAATTGCCGCAGTGCGGTATCAATGCGATTTTATCGTATTCCCTGCCATCCAGAGTGGGTCCAAATTAATGCCACTCGGCCTTTCACCATATGCTGGGTGTATTACATACCCTATTATAGGGAACAAGTTCAAATCCCAATTAACCCTCTAACTCCTATTTAAATATAATTGTACATGAAAGTCACTCTCATACATCCCCAATAATACGTGAAAAACACTAGGCAATTCATTTATGCATTACAGTTTACTTTTTCTTTCTTCATTTCCATATACCCCTTTTTTGTCTTATTTTTATATTTAAGTTTTGTGCTTGAATTTTTCTATTTAATATTTTTCATATGTTTACTTATTTACAGTTTTACAAAATAATCCTATACGGTTGGGGGGGTTTTGAATGGTTGAGAAGACACGGCCCAGGGATAAGATGGTCCAAACATTCTTGTCCAAACATTTTAAACTAATATATGGTAAAAACCCTTCAAGCATGAAGTTTGCAGTGATCGACAAAGTGAACAAAGAATGGAGGGGTGGGAACCACATAAGTTAAATGTCAAGATTGGAAACTCAAAGAATATATGAGTTGAATACACTGGTACCAGGTGGATTGAATGCGGAATTCAAATTATTCTGATTTTTGTGAGAGGGGAGGATGCCCCCCGCAGATGGCAAAACCCTGTCCAGGTTATTTAGCTCTGGAGGGGTTTGGCCCTTTGCTGGGGGCCTCCTTCTGACCATCTTATCCTTGGGCCGTGTCTTAGTAGTGTTGGCCAAAATGCGTACAACACGAGGGTCACAGGAAAGGCAACCTAACAAAGTCATCCATGTGTGCCAGAGTCCCAACAGACAAGACTTTGATGACTCTCAATCTCCTCATCCACGCTTCACAGATGGAAAAAAACTTCCATGGGTACTACCCTCTGTAGTGGATGCAACCGTCTCCTGCTTCTCCTCCAATTCGCGCTGAGAAGATATGGGGGCTATTGGCACATGATATGGGGGCTATTGGCACATGATATGGGGGCTATTGGCACATGATATGGGGGCTATTGGCACATGATATGGGGGCTATTGGCACATGATATGGGGGCTATTGGCACATGATATGGGGGCTATTGGCACATGATATGGGGGCTATTGGCACATGATATGGGGGCTATTGGCACATGATATGGGGGCTACTGGCACATGATATAGGGGCTACTAGCACATGATATGGGGGCTATTGCTACATGATATGGGGGCTATTGGCACATGATATGGGGGCTACTGGCACATGATATGGGGGCTATTGGCACATTTTATGGGTGCTATTGGCACATGATATGGGGGCTCTGGCTGCTGGCACATGATGGTAGGGGGGCTCTTATTACTGGCACATGATTGGGGGCATCTTACTGGCACATGATTGGGGGCATCTATGGGGGCACATCTTACTGGCACATGATAGGGGCATCTATTTTATATGGGGGGCTCTGTATAGGGGCATTTTATACTGGGACATATTATAGCAGGGGAAGGGGGGAGAAGCACTATGGGGTCATCTATGGGGGCACTGAGAAGGGGTATTTTATATTGGCACATTATGGGAACATTAGCTTAACTGGGGGCATTACAAAGGGATATGTTTTGCACATTATAAGGAGAATTATTTCTACTGGGGGGGGGGGCATTATGGTGGGCTTTATTACTCCCCCTTGGTATGAGCCCCCTAGTAGCAGCACCAGCCTCTCCCTGCTCTGCTATCCCTCTGCCCCTTCTCCAAATCCTTATTATGAAATCTTTCTCATTAGGATAAAACACATCAGCTCTGCCGAGCCCCCAGCCAAGTGTTGAAGTGGTGTCCGAGATCCCCAAGGGCCAAGCCAAGTAATTGTAAGTTTTCATGTGAAATATGTTTATGTTTGTAGTTGATCTTTATTATCGATTTTACATTACAGATTATTATTTTTTGCAGCATATGGGTGAGATTTTACAAATATTTTTATTATTTGGTCGAAAGGCTCATTGGGGGGAGGGTGGATTGTGAGAGGCCAACAAAAAAGGGACGGGTCAAAGGGCGTGGCAAAACACTGTCTGAGCATGCTGAGAGTTGTAGTTTTGCAACAGTTGGAGGCATCCTGGTTGGGAAAACACTGTGATAATATGAACAATGGGGGTTCTACAAAAGAGCTCGTGGGGCAAAGTTCATATTCATGTTTACACACGTGTTTTAAAATTAATGCTTTCTCCTATTATAAACAAGTAAATAATGAGGCAATGCTGTGGGGCTGGTATGCAACTTTTTCCAGGGCTTGTTTTTATCCCCAGTCTGGCCCTGCTTCAGTGGCCAAAAAATTGCAAGCTATTTAGCGCAAGTTGCCAGATACAACTATAGTCCATAAAAGGACTTTTGGGTCTCTAACAATTCCATGCAATTTAGAGCAGGTTGCGCTAATAATTATATTGCTGCCAGATACAACAATAGTCCTTAAAATGAATTTTGGGTCTCTAACAAATTTTTTCAATACAAATATTTGTATTTCACTCCCTACACTATCTGTCCCTTCTTCAGCACAGCTCTCCCTGACTAAGACTGTGTGTACTATATAGCACCCGATGACGCGTTCCGGCCAGCCAATCACTGCAATGCCAGTAGTTAACATGGCTACAGCATTACAGTGAAGGGCAGTACTTACCTGCACATCTAATAGCTGCGTAGCAGCCAACAAACGTGCAGGGAGGATACTCGAGCATCGCGCTCGAGCACCCGCGGTGTTCGGCAAAACACTGTGATGTGGCAAGCATCGCGATGCTCGAGTAAAGTTTGTGTTCGGCCAAGCATGCTCGCCCAACTCTAGTACGTATCTTATGGGAATAAAAGGTTAAGGAACAAGAATAGAATATAGAATATATAAAACAATTAAAAGCAGCCAAACGAAAGACCGAGAGATTAATCGCAAAACTAACCCTGAAATGTTCTTTAATTACATAAATGGTAAAAAGTATAAATCTGAAGATGTCGGCCCGTTATAGAGTAATGAGGGGGAGTTGAAGAGAGCGATGAGGAGAAAGAAAAGCTATTAAATAATTTTTTTCTCCACTGTATTCACTGAGGAAAATAAACTGTCAGATGAAATGCAGAATGCAAAAGTCAATTCCCCATTAAAAGTGTCCTGTCTGACCCAGGAAGAAGTACAGTAGCGTATTAAAAAGATTAAAATAGACAAATCGCCAGGACCGAATGGCATACACCACCGTATTCTAAGAGAATTAAGTAATGTCATAGCCAGACCCTCATTTCTTTTTCTTTTTTTTTACCTTTTTATTTCCATTTCATAAAGACATGTACATTTGTACCCAAAACACATCAATTCAACAATAGAAAAGTCCATATTAACAATAAATAATTACAGTTTCAGGTTTATCAGAACAGCTAAATTTTCTGTGCTTAAAAAGCTATTTTCAAATTTTCAATTACCCACCCACCACCCTTAGGGAGAAGGAGGGGGACGAAACAAACAAACAAAAAAAAAAAACCCTAAAGTAACCATTTTTTCCATACTTCAACAGCATATTGTGATTTTTTGCTATGGCCCTCCATCACCTATTCTTCTTTAATCAAATTGTCCACTGCTTTTCTCCACTGTCCCACTGTCGGAGGGTCTGCCTTTACCCATTTCTTAAGTATAAGGAGTCTAGCTTGGAATAATACTTTGCTCAAAACCAATCGTATATTTTTATTTACCTTCAGATGTTCAGTTACCCCTAATATACAAGTTACTTGATCTTCGGATAGTTGGACCTTCAAAAATAGAAATACAGTCTCTACTATTTCTGCCCAATATCTGAACAATCTGGGACATCTCCAGAAACAATGTATTAAATCTGCATTCTCTCCCCTACATTTTGGGCACTTGTCCGAGGCTCTCACGCCCATTCTTTTCAACATCCATGGGGATCGATGTAACCTATGAACTATAAAAAACTGTGAAATCTTATGTGAACCCCTATCCGAGACCCTAGCATAACTTCTAAGAGCATCGTTCCATTTCTCTTCCGTAAAAGATTGTAGTTCGTTTTCCCATTTTTTCCTGGCAAGTATTGTAATCCGTTTTTTCTTTCCCTCCATCAAAATCCTGTATCTTTTTGCAGGTTGTTCCTCCTGTTTGACCCCCGTCAGTAAATTTATACAATCTATCTGATTTTTCCCTTCTATATTTATCATCCTGTTCGACTGTCCGCAACGCATTCCTAAGCTGAAGAAATTTATACATATCCTTTTGGGGGATCCCAAACTCCCTAGCCAATGTATTAAAGTCTTTCAGTTTATCCTGCTCAAATATCTGGCCTAGATATTTCATCCCTTTTTTCCCAATCTTTATAAATCCTAATTGTTTGCAGTTCCTTTAAATTTAAATTTTTCCAAATAGGTGTAAAATGCAAAACCCCTTTAATCTCTAATATTATTTTAATTTCCACCCATATATAGTCCAGTGAATTTAATATTCTATTTCCTGCATAATGTTTCCCCAGTGTACCTGATTCCACCACCTCTAAGTGATTCTATTTATTTCCTGCCTACCCACTTAGCCATTTAAGCTACCTTTTATATGACCGTATTGTGTTATTAAATAATAATAAAAAAAACACCTCTCTCACTGGGAGCTGGAGCACCTCTTTCTTTATCCTAGGAATAGAACCCTTCCAAATAAAATCCCCCATTAGGCTATCGAATAACTTAAAAATATTCAGCGGTAGCCTCAATGGGGCATTTTGCAGGACGTAGAGTATTTCTGGGAGAAAAAACATTTTTATTAGATTTACCCGACCCTGTATTGACATTGGTAATCTTTTCCTAATGTGTATTTTGGTTCTAAGTTCTTTTATTTGGGGGAGTACATTTAGTTTTTCATATTCTTCTATATTTTCAGAAATTTGTATACCTAAATATTTAAAATTCTCATGTTTTTCAAGCACATGCACCCTTAAGTCTCCCTGTGATTGTGCATCTTCTAATATCAACATATGTGCTTTCCCCCAATTAATGTTTAATCCAGAAAAAAAGCCTAACTTATCTATTATATCTATCACTCTATTAAACTGATCCCCTGTATTGTGCATAAATAATAAAATATCGTCTACATTAACAGTTTTTCTACTCCTTCCGCATATTGAAAACCTTTAATCTCCCTGTAATTTCTTATTATACTTGCCAGGGGCTCAATCGCTATAGCAAATAGTAATGGGGAGAGAGGGCATCCCTGCCTAGTGCCCCGATAGAGGGCAAGTGGCAGGGAAAAGCTCCCATCCACCATCACTCTAGCCCTTGGATTATAATATATTAACTGGATCCATCTTATAAATCCCTCCCCTATACCAAACCTTTTTAATACTGCCCACAAATGCTCCCATTCAATACAATCAAATGCAATAGAAAACAGAGGGTGGTAATAGAAAACAGAGGGTGGTTATTAACGGTACACACTCAGATTGGGTCACTGTCACTAGCGGAGTACCTCAGGGGTCAGTATTGGGCCCTATTCTCGTCAATATATTTATTAATCATCTTGTAGAAGGCTTGCACAGTAAAATATAAATTTTTGCAGATGACACTAAACTGTGTAAAATAGTTAACACTGAAGAGGACAATATACTGCTACAGAGGGATCTGGATAGACTGGAGGCTTAGGCAGAGAAGTGGCAGATGAGGTTTAACGCTGACAAATGTAAGGTTATGCACATAGGAAGGAATAATGCAAATCACCCGTACATACTAAATGGTGCAACACTGACATGGAAAAGGATCTAGGAATTTTAGTGAACAGCAAACTAAGCTGTAAAAACCAGTGTCAGGCAGCTGCTGTTAAGGCCAATAAGATAATGGGTTGCATCAAAAGGGGCATAGATGCCCGTGATGAGAACATAGTCCTACCACTTTACAAATCACTGTGTACAGTTCTGGGCTCCTGTGAACAAGGCAGACCTAGCAGAGCTGGAGAGGGTACAGTGGAGGACAACTAAAGTAATAACTGGAATGGGGGGACTACAATACACTGAAAGATTAGCAAAATTAGGGGGAATCCAGTTTAGAAAAAAGACGATGAAAGGGGAGATCTAATACCTATGTATAAATATATCAGGGGTCAGTACAGAGATCTTTCCCATCATCTATTTATCCCCAGGACTGTTACTTTGATGAGGGGACATTCTCTGTGTCTGGAGGAAAGAAGGTTTGTACACAAACATAGAAGAGAATTCTTTACGTTAAGAGCAGTGAGACTATGGAACTCTCTGCCTGAGGAGGTGGTGATGGTGAGTTCACTAAAAGAGTTCAAGAGGGGCCTGGATGTATTTCTGGAGTGTAATAATATTACAGGCTATAACTACTAGAGAGGGGTCATTGATCCAGGGAGTTATTCTGATTGCCTGATTGGTTGGGAAGTGGGGAAAATTGGCTTCTACCTCACAGATTTTTTTTTTTGCCTTCCTCTGGATCGACTTTCAGGATAACAGGCGGATCTGGATGGACAAATGTCTTTTTTAGGCCTTATATACTATGTGTGGGGATTTGCTCTGGTAGTTGGGATAAGCGGGTGCAGTACAAAGGCGAAGTACAAGTTCGCAATACAAATTTCCATGTTTATTCACACATAAGGTCAAACAAAAACATTCTTTGCCAGGTTGGTGTTTGTTCACACCGAGTAGAAAGTTTGTGCATAAAAAAAATGTCACCTTGTCTGCGGTTCTGCCTCAAGCAGTCCAAATGCAGGCTTTAGGTGTCATGCACTCCCAACACACAGGTATCAGCTTTTCAGCCCAGCACAGAGCTCAGTTCCTACACCAGCCAGAGCTCCTCTGTCAGAGAGAGGTAATCAATCCCAGCTGACACTGCTGGCTGGGTTTTTTATAGGCCAGTTAAGACCCGGCCTGGAACGTTGGGAGTAGGCACCCACCCAGCAATTTGACTACTCCCAGTAAGAGCCTTCCTTGATCAGCTATACAGAAATACTAAAATAGCAAAGTGTCAATCAGCATTAGCTGCCGCTGACACCTGGAAATACTGGCTGTTAATTCACCGAGGCCAGGAACCTTCCGTCAACGACAGACCCTTGCGCCTTCCTACGTATGTTACTATGTTACTATATAAAGGCTACTAATGGCATGGCTGTGATTGGCCGGTGCATCATGTGACCCAGCTTCTATAAAAGCTGGATCACATGTAGCACCGCCCATCAGCTCTGAGTATTGCAGGAAGCAGGCAGATGAACTGAGTGAGAGAATTAGGTATCTGGCTATTTGTTTTGTGAGTGACCTACAGTATAAAGATTTTTTGTGGGTGCAATACACCAGCTTTGTACCCCTGACACAGAAATATAATACTAAATCTGGCTGTTAATTCTGTGGGTGACCTATAGCGATTTTTGCATCACTTGCATTGCATACGTGACAGGGAAATTAATACAGTTAATCCGTCTGTTAGTTCGGTGGGTGACATATACCCATTTTTTGTCTGAGGGTCATCTGCATTGCATTCCTGACAGTGAAATTGATATAGTTAATTCGTCTGTTAGTTCAGTGGGTGAAATATACCCAATTTTTGTGTGAGGTACACCTGCATTGCATACGTGACAGTGGAATTGACATAGTTAATTCGTTTATTAGTTCGGTGGGTGACATATACCCAATTCTTGTCTCAGGTACATCTGCCATGCGTACAAGGCAGTGAAATTGACATAGTTAATTCATCTGTTAGTTCGGTGGGTGAAATGTACCCAATTTTTGTGTGAGGAACACCTGCATTGCATACCTGACAGTGAAATTGATATAGTTAATCCGCCTGTTAGTTCGGTGGGTGACCTCAAAGAATGAGGAGAGCATCAAATAAGGGACGTGGCCCTGGTCGTGGTGCTGCTGGTATGGGTGGAGCTCCTGTTGCAGGGAGAGGATGTGGTCAATCTGTGCCAGCTATAAGCCCAAATGATACACCTTCCTCAGGTGCACGTAGACGACAAAACCTTCAGTGTTATTTTGTCGGCCCGAATACCGGTGTACGAATGGTGAGGCCAAAACAAGTAGAGGCGGTAGTAGATTGGATGAATGACAGTGCCTCCAGTTCCTTTTTGCCACTGGATCTTCCCCTCTGCACATAGTTTGTATTTTCTCCAGGGCCATAAATTTCAGACCCTGTCGGTTTTTACCGTGTATCTGTTTAAAGCATGCATAAACAATATGTTTATCTACACCTTTTTTATGTTCCATATGGGCTCTTGCACACGTGTTTTTAACTTCCTTAGTGTTCTCCCTACACACTGGAGGCCACAGGGGCACTCCAGCATGTAGATGACCCCCATACTCTCACAGGTAAGTTCTCCTTTTTATCTCAAAACATGAGACATTGCTCCTAGAGGTCACCTCCTCAGTTTTAAACTGTTTATTTTTCTTGGTGCGATTTCTGCAAGCTCCACAGAGCCTTGCCTGTGTCCGAGCAAGGGGAGAACTAACGCTCATTAGGGAGAGAGCACCTTAATCAGTGTGAGGAGACTTATAGGCCATACATGCTCCTCTGGAATTCTGGGAGGAAAGAAATGCAAATGAGCTCTTAACAAGCTTTGCCTCTAATGCCACCAGATGTAAGGCAGCTATCCTATAAGTCAATATTCAGCTCCTAAAATAAGCATTGAGACATGACTTGGATATTAAATAAGGCGGCACCTCACCTGCAGAAAGCTGTTTCGGGGTGATTGCCCTTCATCAGTGCTGAGCAGACTGACTTAACAGAGTACTGGCTTAACTGGGTAGGAGGCCTGTGTCTGAGCAAGGGGGATGTAGTGTCATTATATACGTCCATAAAACACAAGGGAGGTCTGGATGACGTCAATGTGGGGATGTGCTCCACCTTGTGCACAGCTGATCCTCGGACTGCTCGAGGTTGTCCTCGAGAGGAATTATTTCCTCTTTGGGGAGGACCTCTATTGGCAGAGAAGGGGGCACGGCAATGGGATTGAACGTGGCCCCGACTTATGCCAATATCTTTATGGGGTGGTTTGAGGATCAGTACGTGTATAGGTCCAGGTTTGGTGAGCGCATCCTGTGTTGGTGGCACTACATCGACAATATCTTTATGATATGGAAAGGAGAGGAGGATGAGCTAATTGACTTCTTTAACTTTCTGAATAAGTGTGGAAGGATTGTAGCACAGATCTTAAGACAAGATTGGGTCATGTTAGAGAGGGGATGCTCTGAGGTGATGGAGTTTAAACAACAACCATTGAGGTCGTATAGAAGGAATGAAAATCTGAAGGATAGGTTGGTAAAATATATATTGGGTCTATGAAAAAAGATGGACAGACATATTTAAATGACACCACGAAAAGGAAATTTTCCATGTTTGGGATGTTGTAATTGTGGAAATTTGGTGAAGGGTGATACATTTACTCACCCACAGATGGTGAAATGTATAGTATTAGCCGCCTCCGGACCGCCTAACGCTGTCCGGAGGCGGCATCTCTGCGCAGAGTGACGCATATACGCGGCATCTCGCGTGAGCCGAGATTTCCTGTGAACGCGCGCACACAGGATCGGAAGGTAAGCGAGTGGATCTCCAGCCTGCCAGCGGCGATCGTTCGCTGGCAGGCTGGAGATGCGATTTTTTTTAACCCCTAACAGGTATATTAGACGCTGTTTTGATAACAGCGTCTAATATACCTACTACCTGGTCCTCTGGTGGTCCCTTTTGCTTGGATCGACCACCAGAGGACACAGGCAGCTCAGTAATAAGTAGCACCAAACACCACTACACTACACCCCCCCTGTCACTTATTAACCCCTTATTAACCCCTGATCACCCCATATAGACTCCCTGATCACCCCCCTGTCATTGATCACCCCCTGTCATTGATCACCCCCCTGTAAGGCTCCATTCAGACGTCCGTATGATTTTTACGGATCCACGGATACACGGATCGGATCTGCAAAACACATACGGACGTCTGAATGGAGCCTTACAGGGGGGTGATCAATGACAGGGGGGTGATCACCCATATAGACTCCCTGATCACCCCCCTGTCATTGATCACCCCCCTGTCATTGATCACCACCCTGTAAGGCTCCATTCAGACGTCCGTATGTGTTTTGCGGATCCGATCCATGTATCCGTGGATCCGTAAAAATCATACGGACGTCTGAATGGAGCCTTACGGGGGGTGATCAATGACAGGGGGGTGATCACCCATATAGACTCCCTGATCACCCCCCTGTCATTGATCACCCCCCTATCATTGATCACCCCCCTGTAAGGCTCCATTCAGATGTCCGTATGATTTTTACGGATCCACGGATGCATGGATCGTATCCGCAAAACACATGCGGACGTCTGAATGGAGCCTTACAGGGGGGTGATCAATGATAGGGGGGTGATCACCAATATAGACTCCCTAATCACCCCCCTGTCATTGATCACCCCCCTGTAAGGCTCCATTCAGACGTCCGTATGATTTTTACGGATCCACGGATACATGGATAGGATCCGCAAAACACATACGGACGTCTGAATGGAGCCTTACAGGGGGGTGATCAGTGACAGGGGGATGATCACCCATATAGACTCCCTGATCACCCCCCTGTCATTGATCACCCCCCTGTCATTGATCATCCCCCTGTAAGGCTCCATTCAGACGTCCGTATGATTTTTACGGATCCACGGATACATGGATCGGATCCGCAAAACACATACGGACGTCTAAATGGAGCCTTATAGGGGGGTGATCAATGACAGGGGGGTGATCACCCCATATAGACTCCCTGATCACCCCCTTGTCATTGATCACCCCTCTGTCATTGATCACCCCCCTGTAAGGCTCCATTCAGACATTTTTTTGGCCCAAGTTAGCGGAAATATAGACTCCTTATACTCAGGAAATGGATCAAGGAAGAACCGCCCACAGTGGGACAGTGGCGTGAAGCAGTAGTTAATCTTATTAAAACTCAACGGGTTTCTGAGTGCGATACTAGAAATCCAGCAGGAGTTGACGAGATTTGGAATAAATGGCCATATTAGGTTGAGTTTTGAATTTTCATTTTTTTTTTTTTTTTTTTTCGTTCCTCTCTCTCCCCCTCTTCCCCCAGGAGTGGTGGGTGGGTTCCCGGGTGATAACTAATAATATTTGTTATAGTAGTAATATTGAATATGCTATATTATGTTATTGATATGATGAAAGATTATATGTTGTAAGAAAGAAAAGAATAAAGTCTATGAAAAACGATGGTACAAAAATGTGAATTTCCGCATTTTGAAGCAGCTCTGAC
This sequence comes from Bufo gargarizans, assembly GCF_014858855.1. Taxonomy (NCBI): domain Eukaryota; kingdom Metazoa; phylum Chordata; class Amphibia; order Anura; family Bufonidae; genus Bufo; species Bufo gargarizans. The sequence continues at coordinate 391,887,361 of NC_058083.1, read as the reverse complement.
TTTCTGAGCACCTGTCATGTTTCCTGAGGTTCTACAATGCCCAGACAGTAGAAACACCCCACAAATGACCCCATTTCAGAAAGTAGGCACCCTAAGGTATTCGCTGATGGGCATAGTGAGTTCATGGAAGTTTTTTTTTTTTGTCACAAGTTAGCGGAAAATGATTTTTTTTTCTTACTAAGTCTCATATTCCACTAACTTGTGTCAAAAAATAAAATCTCACATGAACTCACCATACCCCTCACGGAATCCAAATGCGTAAAATTTTTTAGACATTTATATTCCAGATTTCTTCTCACGCTTTAGGGCTCCTAAAATGCCAGGACAGTATAAATACCCCACATGTGACCCCATTTCGGAAAGAAGACACCCCAAGGTATTCCGTGAGGGGCATGGAGAGTGTTTTGGGGTGTCATTTTACATATACCCATGCTGGGTGAGATAAATATCTTGGTCAAATGCCAACTTTGTATAAAAAAATTGGAAAAGTTGTCATTTGCCAAGATATTTCTCTCACCCAGCATGGGTATATGTAAAATGACACCCCAAAACACATTGCCCAACTTCTCCTGAGTACGGCGATACCAGATGTGTGACACTTTTTTGCAGCCTAGGTGGGCCAAGGGGCCCACATTCCAAAGAGCACCTTTAGGATTTCACAGGTCATTTTTTACACATTTTGATTTCAAACTACTTACCACACATTAGGGCCCCTAGAATGCCAGGGCAGTATAACTACCCCACAAGTGACCCCATTTTGGAAAGAAGACACCCCAAGGTATTCCGTGAGGGGCATGGCGAGTTCCTAGAAATTTTTATTTTTTGTCACAAGTTAGCGGAAAATTATGATTTTTTTTTTCTTACAAAGTCTCATATTCCACTAACTTGTGACAAAAAATAAAAAAATTCTAGGATTTTGCCATGCCCTTCACGGAATACCTTGGGGTGTCTTCTTTCCAAAATGTGGTCACTTGTGGGGTAGTTATACTGCCCTGGCAATTTAGGGGCCCTAATGTGTGCGAAGTAGTTTGAAATTAAAATCTGTAAAAAATGGCCGGTGAAATCCGAAAGGTGCTCTTTGGAATGTGGGCCCCTTTGCCCACCTAGGCTGCAAAAATGTGTCACACATCTGGTATCGCCGTACTCAGGAGAAGTTGGGCAATGTGTTTTGGGGTGTCATTTGACATATACCCATGCTGGGTAAGATAAATATCTTGGTCAAATGCCAACTTTGTATAAAAAAAATGGGAAAAGTTGTCTTTTGCCAAGATATTTCTCTCACCCAGCATGGGTATATGTAAAATGACACCCCAAAACACATTCCCTAACTTCTCCTGAGTACGGCGATACCAGATGTGTGACACTTTTTTGCAGCCTGGGTGGGCAAAGGGGCCCACATTCCAAAGAGCACCTTTCGGATTTCACCGGTCATTTTTTACAAATTTTGATTTCAAACTACTTCTCACGCATTTGGGCCCCTAAAATGCCAGGGCAGTATAACTACCCCACAAGTGACCCCATTTTAGAAAGAAGACACCCCAAGGTATTTCGTGATGAGCATAGTGAGTTCATGGAAGGTTTTATTTTTTGTCACAAGTTAGTGGAATATGAGACTTTGTAAGAAAAAAGAAAAAATCATCATTTTCCGCTAACTTGTGACGAAAAATAAAAAGTTCTATGAACTCACTATGCCCATCAGTGAATACCTTAGGGTGTCTAATTTCCAAAATGAGGTCGTTTGTGGGGTGTTTGTACTGTCTGGCCATTGTAGAACCTCAGGAAACATGACAGGTGCTCAGAAAGTCAGAGCTGCTTCAAAAAGCGGAAATTCACATTTTTGTACCATAGTTTGTAAACGCTATAACTTTTACCCAAACCATTTTTTTTTACCCAAACATTTTTTTTTATCAAAGACATAAAGAACAATAAATTTAGAGAAAAAATTATATGGGGATGTCATTTTTTTTTAAACATTTTACAACTGAAAGTGAAAAATTTCATTTCTTTGCAAAAAAATTGCTACATTTTGATTAATGACAAAAAAAGTAAAAATGTCAGCAGCAATGAAATACCACCAAATGAAATCTCTATTAGTAAGAAGAAAAGGAGGTAAAATTCATTTGGGTGGTAAGTTGCATGACCGAGCAATAAACGGTGAAAGTAGTGTTGTGCAGAAGTGTAAAAAGTGGCCTGGTCATTAAGGGTGTTTCAGCTAGGGGGGTTGAAGTGGTTAAAGAAAGGTATACATGTAGGTCAGACTATGTGGTATCTGCATTAACATGCCCGTGTAGCTTGATGTATATAGGGGAAACGACTATGGAGGTTAGGGAGCATAAGAGTACGATTAGAAAGGAGATTGTGGAGTTGCCGATCCCGAAACATTTGAAGGAGAAGGGCACTCTGTAAACCAGTTGAGTTTAGGGTTATTGATTCTGTACCCCCACTACATAGAGGAGGGGATAGGGAGGCCCTTTTACAAAAGAAAGAACATGCTGCAGACATTACAGCAGAGGGGTTTGGATTTAGAATACAATGTGAGTCACCTGTGATGTCCCTGTTATCCTTATATGGGTTAGACCTGTGTATATGGGATTTTATGGGGGGATGTTAATGTAGCTTACATTATGGTATTATGATGTATTTTATTTAGCAATTTAATCATTAAATGAGAAGAATATGATGTAATATGATGTAATTTTATTGAATAATGTAGTCACGAAGGTTCATATACACTAATAGTGGGTTATATCTCTGTTTTACAGTGAGCTGCGGGTTGGTGGCAATATGCGCATGTCTCCATAGTAAATTCACTGAGACAGGGATATTTTAATATGTGTCATAACAAACATGGAACAGAAGGCAATATATGGACAAGGTCCGGTGGTATATAATCGCTGTGGAAGGAGTTAAAATCTGACTCCTTTGCGTTGCAGTGGATATGAAAACATTGTGTGTGATGCTGTTGTCCCTGTCAATAAAGTTGTGTGAGAGAAAAAAATGAGAAGAGGGGACTGTGATATGCCCAGTAGAAGAGATTGTGATGTAAGACGCAATGAGCGGAGACATGCGCAGTGAATCATCAGGGGCGCTGAGGAGACGGACGATGGCAACCACACTGCAGCTCACTTATGCAATAATATTGGTGTGAGGAAGATGTTTAAGGTGTGTTACCACATGGGATAATACTACATGATGACATACAGTACAGACCAAAAGTTTGGACACACCTTCTCATTCAAAGAGTTTTCTTTATTTTCATGACTATGAAAATTGTAGATTCACACTGAAGGCATCAAAACTATGAATTAACACATGTGGAATTATATACATAACAAAAAAGTGTGAAACAACTGAAAATATGTCATATTCTAGGTTCTTCAAAGTAGCCACCTTTAGCTTTGATTACTGCTTTGCACACTCTTGGCATTCTCTTGATGAGCTTCAAGAGGTAGTCATCTGAAATGGTCTTCCAACAGTCTTGAAGGAGTTCCCAGAGATGCTTAGCACTTGTTGGCCCTTTTGCCTTCACTCTGCGGTCCAGCTCACCCCAAACCATCTTGATTGGGTTCAGGTCCGGTGACTGTGGAGGCCAGGTCATCTGGCGCAGCACCCCATCACTGTCCTTCATGGTCAAATAGCCCTTACACAGCCTGGAGGTGTGTTTGGGGTCATTGTCCTGTTGAAAAATAAATGATGGTCCAACTAAACACAAACTGGATGGAATAGCATGCCGTTGCAAGATGCTGTGGTAGCCATGCTGGTTCAGTATGCCTTCAATTTTGAATAAATCCCCAACAGTGTCACCAGCAAAGCACCCCCACACCATCACACCTCCTCCTCCATGCTTTACGGTGGGAACCAGGCATGTAGAGTCCATCCGTTCACCTTTTCTGCGTCGCACAAAGACACGGTGGTTGGAACCAAAGATCTCAAATTTGGACTCATCAGACCAAAGCACAGCTTTCCACTGGTCTAATGTCCATTCCTTGTGTTCTTTAGCCCAAACAAGTCTCTTCTGCTTGTTGCCTGTCCTTAGCAGTGGTTTCCTCGCAGATATTCTACCATGAAGGCCTGATTCGCACAGTCTCCTCTTAACAGTTGTTCTAGAGATGTGTCTGCTGCTAGAACTCTGTGTGGCATTGACCTGGTCTCTAATGTGAGCTGCTGTTAACCTGTGATTTCTGAGGCTGGTGACTCGGATGAACTTATCCTCCGCAGCAGAGGTGACTCTTAGTCTTCCTTTCCTGGGGCGGTCCGCATGTGAGACAGTTTCTTTGTAGCGCTTGATGGTTTTTGTGACTGCACTTGGGGACACTTTCAAAGTTTTCCCAATTTTTCAGACTGACTGACCTTTATTTCTTAAAGTAATGATGGCCACTCGTTTTTCTTTACTTAGCTGCTTTTTTTCTTGCCATAATACAAATTCTAACAGTCTATGCAGTAGAACTATCAGCTGTGTATCCACCTGACTTCTCCACAACGCAACTGATGGCCCCAACCCCATTTATAAGGCAAGAAATCCCACTTATTAAACCTGACAGGGCACACCTGTGAAGTGAAAACCATTTCAGGTGACTACCTCTTGAAGCTCATCAAGAGAATGCCAAGAGTGTGCAAAGCAGTAATCAAAGCAAATGGTGGCTACTTTGAAGAACCTAGAATATGACATATTTTCAGTTGTTTCACACTTTTTTGTTATGTATATAATTTCACATGTGTTTAGTCATAGTTTTGATGCCTTCAGTGTGAATCTACAATTTTCATAGTCATGAAAATAAAGGAAACTCTTTGAATGAGAAGGTGTGTCCAAACTTTTGGTCTGTACTGTATATGACATATATGATATATGATGAGGCACAAATGTGAATAAATATTTTATTGGAGGAAAATTTGGCACAACCTCTTGTGGGAAGTATATATGTTCACGATTTGTAGATTTTAATATGGCTTGTGAAAGGCTTGTGTGAAGCCGAATTGTTGCCTGTCTGCTGTGTTGGTTGGAAATACAGTAAATCTTGCACAAAGGAAGACGCTGGTCATGCTTTATTTGTATTCTTATGTCTATTATTGACAGCGAGAAAGAGTCTCACTGCTGGTGACCGTGACACTTCTGAAGGTTTGGGGCATTGGTGCTGTCCTTGAAACATTTTGGCTATTCTCAGGATAGATCATCAATATCAGATCGGCTGGGGTCCGACACCCGGCACCCCCTCCTATCAGCTGTTTGAAGAGAAGGCGGCGCCGAGCCAGCGCTGCCTCCTCTTCACTGCTTACCCTTTTCACTGTTGCATCTGCAGCGGTGAGCAGGTGCAATTACACCCAAGCCGTCTTATTCATTTTAATGGTACGGATAGCACCTATACAAGTATATAGAAGCGATCCATACCATTTAAATCAATGGGACGGCTTCGGTGTAATTACACCTGCTCACCACTGCAGATGCAACTGCGAGAAGGTAAACAATGAAGGGGAGGCAGCGCTGGCACGGCTCACGCTTCAAACAGCTGATCGGCGGGGGTGCCGGGTGTCAGACCCCAGCCAATCTGATATTGATGACCTATCCTGAGGATAGGTCATCAATAAAAATAACTTGGACAACCCCTTTAAAATGAATAGTTTTTTATGGTTTTTATGTTTTTGAAGTGCATTAGTAAGGAGGAGTATAAGTAAGTCCAGACGTTCTTTTTGTGAAGCTGGATGAATGTCGATAACGCCCACATAATTATAAAAGGGCGGCTGGGAATTAAAACATAGAGTTGCCCCTAACAAAGCAAGCGAAAGTGAAACCCGGGTCGGACAAGTGTAAAACTGAAAAAATACTCCATATGATTTTATATGTGCTGATCAATTTTAACTTTGAGAGTATAACAATAAATGTGTGATTAATGAAATACTTGTGGTACTTCACTATATCAAGTTCTTTCCGTACAACATCTAGGAAATAGAGTGAATGACTGTTGGAGTCGGATCGCAAGCCCAGTGATTAAATACATGTGAAGAAGATTCTCTGCTTTAAGTCTGACTGTGTATATTCCCGTCGGTGGTGTATGAGCTGCACTGTCTCATTTATAGAACTTTGGACTTAGTGTAAATTGGAATCTACCTCACCATAGACCTGCTTTGCTCTGAGCAAGATTGTGGTTTGAGTTATTTTTTGATCTTTGATTCAATTTAACCTGTATAAGTGCATTGAGCTCTCTCTAGTCTTATAAAATACTGTGCGAGGGAAGCAGAGGATTTAGAACTGTGCAGAAGAGATTTATCAGTGTGTTTGTGCCATGTTGTCTGCTGCAAAATACATTGAGATTGTGTTCAGATTTATGAAGCACCTGTTCCACTTTTTCCGACATACTAGTTGTAAAAAGTTGGTGAGGAGGAGCACACCTTTTTATTAATTTTTTTTCAATTCAAAATGTCTTTCATTTAACAAAATAATGTAAATTCAGCTAAAATTTGTAGAGTCATGCTTTGAATTCCAGATTGTGTATTAAGAAACTGGGTGGGGAATTAGAAGTTTTTCTATGGAGTCCTATGAGATCTGTGTATGACCCTGGCTTAAATAAGGCCCAGCAGTTAAGCTGACTGCAATCATTTTGTGATGTCACAATAGGTGACCTGACTGGAAATCACTTGTGATGTCACAGCAATATGCCTGACAACAACACACTTGTGATGTCACAAACTGCTCACCTGATTGACACCCAATTGTGATGTTGGAGCAGTATCAACAAAATAATGTGAGGATAGGCGCTAAAACAAAATAATAATTACTTTATTATATATTCTGTTTAAAATAAAGGGTGTCCACCTGTCAGTGCAACCCACCTGTAGTTTGCCCTCACATGTTAGGGATACTATGGATGTGCTGGGACGGTTAGATGGTGTCCAATGTGACAAGGGGACTTTTTTGGCCAGTCTGGACGTGGAGGCTCTCTACAGCTCGATTCCTCATGAATTGGGCTGTAGAGCGATCCTTACGTTCCTCCAACAGAGAGGCGAACAGTGCAGGAACCATAACACCTTTGTTATGGAACTTCTGAGTTTCATCCTCAAACACAATGTGTTTTTGTTTGATGGTCGCATTTTCCACCAGCTCAGGGGGGTCGCAATGGGCAGTCCTTGTGCCCCAACTTTTACGAACCTCTACCTGGGCTGGTGGGAAAGGGAGGTGGTCTTCTGTGAGGATATGGAGCGGTTCACGTGTGTGGTCCCCCTCTGGATCAGATACATTGACGATGTGCTGATCCTGGGGGGGGGACTGTGAGCTGTTCCTAGAGTTTGTTGCAGTCCTGACTAAGAACAGTTTGGGACTTTTTTTCACCTCGGAAATTGATTCTACCACCATTTCCTTCCTGTATCTCGCCATTTCACTTGCTGCTGATGGGCGCATCAGTACAAATGTCTTTAGGAAGCCCACAGCTACCAATAATTTGTTGAAATGGGAGAGTGGACACCCCTTGGCCCTCAAAAGAGGAATTCCGAAGGGCCAATATTTAAGGGTGAGGAGGAATTGTTCCCAACTGAGTGACTATAGGGTGGCTGCGAAAGAACTTCAGCAGAGGTTTCAGCGTCGTGGTTATCCGCAGCAATGTTTAAAACAGGCTTACCAGCATTCACTGAGTACCAACAGGGACCTTCTGTTGTCCCCCAAAAAGAGGGACACCAGTGATAACATTGTGAGGATTATTGGGACGTATTACAGTGCCCATGAGACAGTACGCCAGGTTCTTGCTGAACATTGGGACATACTTAAATCTGATCCCGATATTGGCAGCATGATTCCATCTAGACCCTCAGTCACATATCGGCGCAGCAACAACTTACGGGATATGTTGACACATAGCTTATATGCTAGTCCCCAATCACAATCATGGTTACGGAACCCACTCACAGGGACATTTCCCTGTGGATCTTGCAAATTTTGAGGCTTCATCAATAAGTCAAAAAGTTTTGCCAACAGCACCTCAGATAAAACCTTTTTTACTAGGTCTTTTTATAATTGCAAGTCGGTGGGTGTTGTCTATTTAATGACATGCATGTGCAACATCAAATATGTTGGCAAAACCATTAGAGAGCTAAGAAGACGGATTGGGGAACATGTTCTGGACATCACGAATCTCAAAGACACCCTGATTGCACGCCATGTACTTGATCATCACAGAGGGAATACATCATCGGTCAAATTTCAAGTGATCGACTCTGTGAATTTGTCATCTAGGGGTGGCGACTGTGATCGCATGTTGTTGCAAAAAGAGGCAAGATGGATATTTTCATTAAATACCATCAAACCAGCAGGCCTCAATGATGCGATTTCATTTGTCCCCTTTATAGGATGAGTACACTGGCTTATTTTGGACTATGTCTATTTTTATAAGTCAACAATGAGAGGGTTAATAGGAGATTCATGTTCATGTCTTAATGCATGTGATGTTATGCAGTCGCTCCTTCTCATATCCCCTTATTGTTATCTCACCCCACTGTATATGGACGAATAGGTTTTGATGCTGCGGTGACATTATGTTAAGCCGCCTTTTGAATTCTCTTGTTTAATGCGGCGCTTTGCGCTTTCCCTGAGACCTATGTAGTTCCTCTGTTCAGCCATTGGTTTTCCTTGGACCGAGCCTCCTGGCCGGATTGGCTGTGAGACGGGGGCATGTCACCCTGTAAATCTCTGCGTTCTGTGGGCCGCTTCGCGGCCATTACAGTGCCGATCTGTATGCACACTAGCACGCTACGCCTCAATCTAGAGGTGTGTAGCTTAGGCGGGACAGTAGTCTGTTAGTGACAACACCGTACCTCACACTAGAGGAATCCGGTGTTAGGCAGGTTACTCTACTGTTCTATGTCATCCACTGCCTCGGTCTAACATCACTGTAGAGGCTGTGGGCTTTGTTCAAGTATGGTGCATATAGCTCCTGATGAAATTCATTGTTAATGCATGGAAACGCGTTGAGCTTATACCATAAAGGAGTATGCCAGGGCAATCCTTGCTCCATATACAACAATTGGAGTGACGGCTAATGCTCTGTCATAGTCCCGCACCGATACTACAGTGAGAGTATGCGCGCTGACACTCACTGTTAGGAGCGCTGCTTGGTGGTTTTCACAGCACCAGGAATCCTCCTAGATAGTATATTTCACCCGGGTTGCACACCTTGTACCCTGTGGTGTTTTGAGCCCCCTTATGTGTCGGTGGGTTTAGTTTGTGAGACTGACGTTTGCTCCAGGTGGTTGCCCTGGTTGCAGATGCAGGTTTACTCTCACAAATTCAGTATTAGTCAGTTGCTGACTGTTGCACTGACAGGTGGACAGCCTTTATTTTAAACAGAATATATAAAAAAGTAATTGTTATTTTGTTTTAGCGCCTATCCTCACATTATTTTGTTGATTATGCAAATAGACGTATATTCAGTACACCACAAAAAGTTTTTTGCTTTCTTTATGTTGGAGCAGTATACCTAATGGAACCGCACTTGTGATGTCACAGAAGCTTACTTGACTAAAACCCAACTGTGATGTCACATTAATGTACTGTACCACTTGTGATGTTGCAGAAGCTTACTTGACTGAACTCCATTTGTGATGTCTCTGTAGCTTACTTGATAAAAAAATAGAAACAAATTGTATCACTTCAGCTCACCTGACTAAAACCCTTCTGTGATGTCAAAGCTGGACTCATGACACAAGTACAGTATAAAAGCCTACTCAAAGGCAGACACTATATGCAGGGGAGCCTTGTAAAAGGACTTTAAATTACACCAATTTTAGTTCTAGATCATAAAGTCATGAAATCCAAGATTCATAGGCCAAAAGAGGTTTTGCTATTCTTCTGAATATAATTTTATGTAGTATGTGCAAGTGTGAATGTGTATTTGTGTAGGTGTGCACATATGTACAAATTATGTTATTGGTATATGTACAGTGCCTTGAAAAAGTATTTACACCCCTTTCCACATTTTTCACATTACAACCACAAACTTAAATGTATTTTATTGGGAATTTATGTGATAGACCAACACAAAGTGGCAAGTATGTGTGAAGTAAAAAGAAAATAATATATTGTTTTCAAAATGTTTTATAAATTAAATCATAAAAGTGTGGCGTGGGATTGGTGATGACGTGATGACGTAGGTCGTCGTGCTCTCCAGCCTCCCGCTGCTTCGCTGATCACTGTGTCCTGTTTCTGGATTCTCCGCTCTCCTCTCCTGCCTGGATTGCGGCTCGGCCGCTTGGTGTCTCCGCTCCTACCTCCTCCTTCCTTCGTGTGGGGCCACGTCTCCCCCTGTTCTCCGCTCCCCGCCTCCTGCTTTCCCGTCCTGGACCGTGATTGACGGCATCTGGGGTTCCGCTGGACTTCGGTTGTTTGGCGCTCCGCTCGTCTCTTCTGCCTCCTTGGGATCGGGACCAGGACCGCTTGCTGACCACTTGCCTCTCCACCCTCTGCTTCCCTCTGTGGCTACTGGTGTTGGCCGGTGGCTTGGGTGGTGTTTTCTCTCCCCTGGTTGGTTCCTGCTGTTCCTGCTTTTTCTCCTGGTGACCCCTCCGCAGTCTCTGCAGACCTTTGTCTGGTCCTCTGGTTCCCTGTGGCCTGCTGGTCTGCCTGGCTGCGCTCCACGTGTCTCCCAGCCGGGTCGGCTGATGGCCTGAAAATCGAATATGGGTGAGATTGCTCCTTTACTGCTTCTTTGATGACTAACTAACTATTCAACTAACTAACAAAGGCTACCATTGTATTCCTGATCTATGTGATACCATATGTAAAGAATTGAGAACTGTATATAAAAGAGCGGAGAAGGAAAAAAAAAATATGAATAGGAAAAAGGAGAAAAAGAAAGGAGAGAAAAAAAAAATAGGGGGAGAGGGAAAAGAAAAAAAGAGAGGTGAAAAAGGAGGAAAAATAAAAGGAAATAAGGCGAATACTAAGGAAAAAGAAGAAGAGAAAAAGAGAAAAAAAGAAATGGCTCCAAAGGCTAGTAGGCGCTCTGTGGATCTCTCTGGTCAGAAATTGGCCACTAAACCCTTTGAAGGAGCAAAAATAGATCAATTCCTGAGGTCCCCAAGGATTAATACGAGGGGCGGGCAAAAGGAGTCTAGCACAAAAAGAACTGATAACCCTGAAGTGAACCCTGAATTTGAAGTACAAAAAGCTTCTGGGTACCCTCAAAGGGAGGAGGGGATAGAGGGAGACGATGCGATCAATACCAACCCCCTCCCCGCTAAAAGAAATATTACTGGCGGTTAAACAGAATGGGAACCTAATTCAGGTCATCACAACCCAGCTTGGGGTAATCCAAGTCGATGTGGGATTGATTAGGGATGATCTGTCCAAAATCTGAGAGAGAGTTGATAAAGTGGAGAGCTCGATGGTTACTATACAGAATGAATCTAAAAAAGTAAATATAGAGATGTCCACCTTGAGGACAGATCTTAATCTCATTAAAAGAAAGGTGGTGGATCTGGAAGATAGATCACGAAGATATAATGTAAGAATCCTGGGGATCCCAGAGGGCGCAGAAGATAAGAACCCTACTCAACTCATACAGACGATGATTCTTGAACATTTTGGGAGGGAACACTTCTCGCCCTCGTTAGAAAGAGCCCATCGGGTCCCAGGTGGCAAATTAATTCCTGGGAGACAACCAAGGACACTCCTCGACAAAATGTTGGTTTCAAGGGACAGAGATATAGTATTAAGAAGGGCGAGGCCCTGTTTTATATGATGGAAATAGATTGGCCTTTTTCCCAGACTTTTCAAAAGATGTCCAAGAAAAGAGATGCTCCTTTATTACTGTTAAAAAGAGGTTAAGAGAAAGGGATATTAAGTACTCACTTGTTTTCCCAGCCAAACTCTGGATTATTTTTAAGGATACAACCTTTTTTTTTTTTGATACGCCGGACAAGGCTGCGGAGTGGCTTGAACGAAAAGACATCTGATGTTCTATACTTTTCCCTTTCTCTGTTTAACTGGCAGGGAGGTGATAAGCGGCGGGGTGTGGGGGAGGGATGGTCATAGGTGAAAGATCTGCTGCAATATGCGGTGGATTAATTGGTTTGGGGGGTGGTTGGGGGCTGTGATGCGTCTAATGTGGGGAGGAGAGGTTCCTTTTTTTTTTTTATTGCTGTCTATAAATGTCAATCAGAATTCTTACCTGGAATGTTAGAGGTTTGGGGGATAGAAGAAAGAGGCAAGCGGTTTTTGATGTGATGTGTGCACACCTCCTAGCTATTGTATGTTTGATAGAAACACATCTTACCGGGGAGACCTCCAGGGTGGCCACCAGGGAATGGGCTGCGCACACGTATCATTCTACCTTCTCTAGTCATTCTAGGGGAGTGACTGTCTTTATTCATAGAACGATTGACTTTATGTGCGAGGCATCTTCTGTTGACCACCAGGGGAGATTTGTCTTCCTATATTGTAAATTGGCCGGGAAGATGTGTATCCTAGCCTTTGTCTATATTCCACCTCCATTCTCTTTCTTAGTACTTAATTCTTTGCTAAAATTTATCGATAAATGGCCAGAATGTCCCACATTGATTATTGGAGACTTCAACTGTGTTATTAACCCTGCGGTAGACAGGGTCTCTATGGGTGTCACGGGAGACTCCTCTGTTCAGGGGTCCCCCTTGGCACGTTTTTGCTCTGAGGCTGGGTTCGAGGACGTTTGGGGAAGTCTGGGACAGGGGAGAAGGGTTTTCTCATGTATTAGTAAATCAGGTAGATCTATGTCCAGAATAGACCATGCCCTGATTAATAAAAAATATGTGCGATATGTAAAACGCATGAAGTACGAGATTAGGTCATTCTCGGACCATTTACCCCTACTCCTCGAACTTTGCCTGACTCATGATAAACAAATATGGCGGTCTCCATTCAGACTAAACCCCTATTGGCTATCAGTAATAAAGAAACATGAAATCATACAAAAGGAAATTAACCACTTTTGGGATACTAATTGTGGTTCAGCTAAAATCCAAGTAGTATGGGATACTTTTAAGGCCTATATGAGGGGAATAATGGTCAGCAACATTGTCAACTTGAGAAAGGAGTACAGGAAAAATGAGAAAAACTTAAAAGAACAAGCCTCCTCAGCTACACAATCTTTCTATATAAGTAGGACAGAGGAAAATAGGGAAACTATGCAGAAGACTACACAAGCATACTCTAACTTTTTTCTGGAGAAACCCCATCAGAGTCTATTTTTTAAGGGTAAAAAATATTTTACAGAATCGGGGCGACCGGGGAAACTTCTATCTAGAGTGATCTCAAATCAGGAGTCCAAAAAATATATAGATACAATTTGATTGGCTAATGGGAGGATAGTTAGTGGACAAGATTTCATAGAGGAAGCCTTCCTTGACAACTTCTCAGACCTTTGTAAAGCCAATTGTAAGATTACGGACAAAATTATGGATTCCTATCTCGATGGTATTGTTTTTCCTACTATTACCCTGGCTCAAAAGAAGGTACTGGAGGCTGACCTCTCAATTCAGGAACTTTAAGGGTCAATTAAATTATGCTCGGGTAATTCCACCCCTGGTTAAGACGGACTTCCATATGAATTTTATAGTAAATATAAGGAAGTTATTTTTCCTAGACTGTTGGGGGTCCTTGCTGAATCGGTAGAGGAGGGGAACTTGCCAGGCTCAATGATGGAAGCTGTAATAATACTAATTCCAAAAAAAGGTAAGGACCCCACAGATTTGGGATCCTATAGACCGATCTCACTGCTGAATGCAGTTATAAAGCTCCTGGCAAGAATTTTAGCCACAAGACTCTCTGGGGTCATCTCCTCCATTGTCCATCCGGACCAGAATGGTTTCATTCCAAATAAGGGTACTCATCACAATGTCCATCGGCTCTTCGCTAATATACAGGCTCCTGGGGGGTCTGCTCGCTCCAGCCTGTCATTGGATGCCTCTAAGGCCTTTGACAGGGTGGAGTGGCGATTCCTGTGGAGGGTTATGGCCAGGATGGGATTAGGGGAGAGATTCATTAATATGATTAAATTACTCTACAGATCCCCCAAGGCTAAGTTGAGTATAAATGGGAGCCTCACTACTAGTTTTGACTTAAAGAGGACCTTTCACTACAGCATAAACTAAAAACTAACTAGATCAGTGGGCAGAGCGGCGCCCAGGGGTCCCCCTGCACTTACTAGTATGCCTGGGCGCCGCTCCGTTTGCCCGGTATAGGCTCCGGTGTCTGCACTCCCTCTGACTGATTTCTTGTAGGAGGCGTGTCCCTTGCTGCAGTGCTGGCCAATCGCAGCGCACAGCTCATAGCCAGGCTATGAGCTGTGCGCTGCGATTGGCCAGTGCTGCAGATAGGGACACGCCTCCTACAAAAAATCAGTCAGAGGGAGTGCAGACACCGGAGCCTATACCGGGCAAACGGAGCGGCGCCCAGGCATACTAGTAAGTGCAGAGGGACCCCATGGCGCCGCTCTGCTCACTGATCTAGTTAGTTTTTAGTTTATGCTGTAGTGAAAGGTCCTCTTTAAGCAAAGCTACTCGCCAGGGCTGCCCACTATCACCACTCTTATTTGATATTTATATTGAGCCTTTGGCTCTGGCTATTAGGCAGGACGTACAAATTAAAGGATTTGGAATACTAGGCGCGGAGGATCGCATTTATTTATATGCGGATGATGTTCTTTTTTTCATAGATAATACAGAAATAACTGTCCCAAGAATCATCCGCATGGTTAAACAATTTGGTGAGGTATCAGGCCAAGATATAAACTGGTCGAAGACAATTTTGGTGCCATGAGATCCAGTGTCCCAAAAGGAGTGCACGATAACCCAACTAGACGTTGTCGACACTTTCCAATACTTGGGTATGATGATATCTCCAAAGGTTGAAAACTCTGTACAACTCAATCTGATCCCACTGATAACGACAACTAGGGCAAAAATAGGGATTTGATTGAGACTCCCTTTATCTAGAGCTGACCGAGTCTCACTGGTCAAGATGGTGATTCTACCTCAATTCCTCTATGCTCATAGAAATATACCTATTTGGATAGAGGATAAATATTTTAAACTTATGGAAAGATATGACCTAGTATAGATATGACCTAGTCTGGGGAAGAAAATGTGTGAGACTCAAATTCGAATATCTATATAAACCTCTGGAGCAGGGGGGTTTAAATCTCCCATGCTTCAAAGGCTATTGCATTGCTGCTCAGCTATGGATGTGTTTTGAATGGCAAAATAGTACTTTTTTAAGTAGTTTGGTAAGAAGCTCCTCACATAATAACATATTTACGCTCCTGGAAACTGTTCGAAACGAGTTTATATGAAAGTATGACAGAGATTTATGTTTATTTATTTATATTTTTAGGATGTGTATATTGTGATTTTCACATATTTTAAATTTTTATACTCATTAAAGTATTTTTTTTAACTTAAGTAATTCAGTATGGTACAATCCCGCAATGTGTTAGATGCATTTTCAGAAAAAAAGCAATAAAGTTGAAGAAACCGCAACTATACCGCATTAAAACCGCATTGAAGAAATTATATCCAAATAATCCAGAATCCAGAATTTCTGGATTACCAAATGGACTATAAAAGGTGGAGAGGTATGACTGGCGTGTTGACCAATGAGGAAGGCGTGTAGACGCCCCGAAATACGTCTGGTGAAAGAAGGAAAAAGCGCCCACCTAACCTACTGGACCGCCATTAAAATATTGCATGACCATGCGATAAAGACCTCTAGCTAAATTATTGATCCAGCTTACAGCAATGGACGCCGCTGATAAGGCATTACTCCTGCCTGCTGAATCCCGCGATACTGTGACGTCATCGGCCCGAGACGTGCGACGTGAGACGCCTAAGCAGCCGGCACCGCTCGCCTTTCGTGGAAGGACCGCAAGACACGATACAGCGGGACGCTATACCAGGAACCAGGTAGGGACCTGAATTATCATTCTGAACACGGAGTGATTTAAAACTTATCTGCCTTGGCGGTTACATTAAATAGCTGGAAGAGGTAAGACAACTTTGGAGGGACTTTTGTGCTACAGTGTCAGAACTGTTTATTATCTGTATGCACCGGAGACAAGTCACTGCCATAAGTGACCTGTTATAGAAACCCACAGGAGGCTCCCATTGATCTGCAGTTTGCGGTACCGAAAGCACTAATAGGGACCACCCACTGCAACAAATCAGTTGCTCAAAAGAGACTTTTGGAACACCAAATAATCCAAAGACTGTGGCAATAAGGATACCACCACGATATCAGTGCATTTTATTTTCGGTCATTGGTACCAATTGTATTTTTATTGTATTTTTTATATTGTGTGATTCATGAACTATGTGTGACTGTATTTGATTCATTTATTGGACGTAGCAGGTCCTATTATAATAAATATATCCTTATATTCCATGGTCCAAGTGTTGGGAGTGCTCACTCCTCTTTTTTAACTTTTGCAATAATTACCTTGGGGTCGGGCACCCGATTTGTGAGTTAGTAGCACCCGTCATAGCCACTAGGTGAGAGCCAACCACCTATTTATCTAGATATAAACTGTTCAAAGACAATTTTGGTGCCATTTGATCCTGTGTCCCAAAAGGAGTCCATGATAACCCAACTAGACGTTGTTGACACTTTCCAATACTTGGGTATGATATCTCCCAAGGTTGAAAACCCTGTACAACTCAATCTGATCCCACTGATAACGAAAACTAGGGCAAAAATAGGGATTTGATTGAGACTCCCTTTATCTAGAGCTGACAAGTCTCACTGGTCAAGATGATGATTCTACCTCAATTCCTCTATGTTCATAGAAATATACCTATTTGGATAGAGGATAAATATTTTAAACTTATGGAAAGAATAATTAATGACCTAGTCTGGGGAAGAAAATATGTGAGACTCAAATTGGAATATCTATATAAACCTCTGGAGCAGGGGAGTTTAAATCTCCCATGCTTCAAAGGCTATTTCATTGCTGCTCAGCTATGGATGTGTTTTGGATGGCAAAATAGTACTTGTTTAAGTAGTTTGGTAAGAAGTTCCTCACATAACATATTTACGCTCCTGGAATCAGGGCTATTGATTAACAGAGATCAGGGTCATAAAGAGACCACAAAATCATTATTAAAAATGTGGACTACCACTAGAGGATGAATAGGGGTAAAGGGATCACGTATATTCTTGCCTCTTTGGCATAATATTCACTTACACATCCTAGAGGGTATAGCAATGGATCAATTCTGGCAAAAGAATGGGATTCTTTATATCACACAGGTTGTTAAGAATAGAGAGAGTAAGTCGTTTGTAGAATTATCACATAATGTAGAGAACCATTCTTGGTTCCGGTATTTTCAGCTTCGGTCGGCACATTTTAGTCTGGATGATAAATCACTGTTAGAAATAGATAATTCTTCTCCGCTAAATGAGTGGTTAGGGAAGATATCACTAAGAATGAAGATTTCAAATATATATAAACTAGTACTTAAGTCACGATTTGGTGAGACACAAACGCCTGGATAAAGGGCCCGGGAGAAGGATTGCCCAAATACACAACTGGTAGGGTGGGGAAGCATATTTACTAACCCAGATGTACTATCTCACAGGGTGGGTGGGTGGTTAGGGGTAAATGGGGTTAGGGGTAAAATGGTATTAATTATGTTAGGTTTGAACTTACTTTGTGTATTTGGTTTGTATATCAAAGATGTTAAATTAAAAAATAAAAATAAAAGTGTGGCGTGCATTTGTATTGAGCCACCTGTACTCTGATACCCCTAAATAAAATCCAGTGTGGCCAATTGCCTTCAGACGTCACCCAATTAGCAAATAGAGTCCACTTGTATGTAATTTATTCTCAGTATAATTACTGTTCTTTGAAGGCCTTAGAGGTTTATTAGTGAACACTAGTGATCAAACAGCATCATGAAAACCAAGGAACACACCAGACAGGTCAGGGATAAAGTTGTGGAGAAATATAAAGCAGGGTTAGGTTATAAAAAATATCCAAAATTCTTAACATCTCACGGGGCACTGTTCAATCATCCGAAAATGGAAGGAGTATGGCACAACTGCAAATGTAACTGACAGCCCAGGCAATAAGAGCACTGAGATGCAGTCGATAGGACCATGGTCACTTTAGGGGAGCTGCAGAGATCCACAGCTCAGGTGGGAGAATCTATCCTCAGGATAACTGTTAGTCTTGTACTCCACAAATCTGGCCTTTAAGGAAGAGTGGCAAGAAGAAAGCCACTCTTTGAAAGCAAGCTATAATAATTGCCATTTGCAGTTTGCCACATTCCATGTAGGGGACACAGCAAACATGTGGAAGAAGGTGATGAGAACAAAGTTAAACTTTTTGGCCTAAATGCAAAGCACTATGTGTGGCAAAAAAACTAATACTTCATATAACCCTGAGCACACCATTCCCACCGTGAAACATGGTGGTGATAGCATCATGCTGTGGGGATGCTTTTATTTATCAGGGACAGGGAAGCTGGTCAGTATGAATGGATGAATGGAGCTAAATACAGGGCAATCCTGGAGGAAAACCTGATAGAGGTTGTAAAAGACTTAAGACTGGGGAGGAGGTTCACCTTCCAGCAGGACAATGACCCTAAACAAACAGCCAGAGCTTCAATGCAATTGTTTAGATCAAAGCATATTCATGTGTTAGAATGGTCCAGACCTAAATCCCATTGAGAATATCTGGCAATACTTGAAAATTGCTGTTCACAGATGCTCTTCATCCAATCTGACTGAGCTTCAGCTATTTTGCAAAGAATGGGCAACAGCTGGTAGAGACATACCCCAAAAGACTTGTAGCTATAATTGCAGTGAAAGGTGGTCCTACAAAGTATTGACTCAGGGGGGTCCAAATGCAAATGCATGCCACACTTTCCAAAAAAAATGTCATGAATTTTTTTTAAACCTATGTATCATTTTCTGTTCACTTCACACATACTTGCTTCTTTGTGTTGGTCTATTACATAAAATCCCAATAAAACCTGAACAAATGTCAAAGTTTTCAAGGAGTATGAATACTTTTTCAAAGCACTGTATGTAGTGAGCACACGTGCCTGCTCACATGTATTAAGTACTAAATATAAGTAGAAAATGGTTGCATATTTGCTCATCCACAGTGAATGTATCTATTGAAAAACGGACCTGTCACCTCTCCTGACCTGTCTGTTTTCATAACTACTTGCATTCCCCATGTAATAACTATTCTGGAGCAGCTATTCTTATGACTTTTGTGCCATTCCTTTATTAGTCCTCGTAGAAGTTATGAATGAATTGCTAGCCTTTTGCAATGGAGAAATAGACAGGTGTTACCAGTTGGGGGTGTGTTCTTGCACTAACCAATCCCTGCTGCCATTGTCAGACTGTGTAGGGACATACCCTCAACTTGTAACATCCATCAGCACCTTCATTGCAAACTGCTAGCAATTCATTATTAACAGTCTAGCAGAAATAATAAAGGAACGTAACAGCATAAATTCACAAGAATACAAGCACCAGAATGGTCTTTACACGGAGAATGCAACTATTTACTAAAACAGACATATCAGTAGACATGTACTGGCATGCTGCTTTTCAATTTATAACAGAGTGACTGTAGCATCCTTATCACATAACTCCATCTGCTTTAGAGCCATAGAAGTGTAGAGACAATGCTGCACCTCTGTAGTCCTCCAGGAAGCATATAGAGGTTTTTTCTATTGAATTCATACGAAATCCAAAATATAAAAAAATGGAGCGTGCCCAACTGAATACAGTTTGTGCTGTAGAAACACTGCTTTAAGGCTCCATTCACATGTCCGCAATGTGTTTTGTGGATCCATGGATCTGCAAAACACGGACAGTGGCAATGCGTGTTCCGCATTTTGCGGAGACCGCACATTGCCGGCACTATAGAATATGCCTATTCTTGTCCGTAATTGTGGACAAGAATAGGATATGTTCTATTTTTTTCGGGAACGGAATTGCGGACCCGGAAGTGCTGCCACATAGGAATTAATGAGTCCGCAATTCCGTTCTGCAAATTGCGGAACGAAATTGTGGACGTGTGAATGGAGCCTAAGGCAAGAATATGTTTGTAAAGTGGAACCCTTGTATAGAGTCTGCAGGGATTCTGAGATTCTGCATTAAGGCTCTGTGATTTTATTCAAGAATTAACCTCTTTGCGTAAAATGTACACTGTCTGTGCACAGGGAATGTATGGAGTGGGCTCATAAAAAATATGTGTAACGGAGCCTCGGGTCAACAAAAGTTCTGTGTTCATATGTGCCTACATTGCTGAGAAAAATGATGTTTTGATACATGTAAATGAGCCTCTAGGAGCAACAGGGGCGTTGCCATTACTTCTGGAGGCTCTGCTCTGTCTGCAACTGCCGCACCCACTGCACTTTGATTGACAGGGCCAGACGGGATGATGTTTTCACTGCCTGACCCTGAAGAAAGTGTGGCAACTGCAGAGATTAGCATATATTGTTCTACAGCAATGTAGGCACATATGAACACAGGACTTTTGTTGACCCAAGGCTCTGTTCCACATATTTTTAATGAGCCCACTCCATACATTCCCTGTGCACAGACAGTGTACATTTTACGCATATGCGGACACATATGAACATTGGACCAACAAGGATGACTTCAGCTGCCAAGCATGCAACAGTTCAGCCAGTGTTAAAAGGTACAGATCTGCTGACAGATGCCCTTTAAAGTAAAAACAAAAATTTCAAAAAATATTAATAAAACCAACAAAAAGAACTAAATAAAACCACAAAAAGTACTAAAAACATGACCTCACCCATTTCCAATTTTACAAATAAAAATAAAAAAATTAATAATTTTTTTTTTCAATTGATACAAATGTAATAATTGGTACTATCAGAAAATGTCCAAACTATTAAAATAAAAAGTATTTATCCTGCATGGCCATATCACTGTTAAATGGTCAGCTTACTCAAAAGAATGAATAAAATGTGATCAAAATGTACCCTAAAAAAGGTACATGTAAAACAGCTCACCCACAAAACAAGCCCTCACATAGCTTTGTAGATGGAAATATAAAAAAAATATGGAAGTCAGAATATGGCAATGCAAAAAAAAATTGCAACTACTACCTTCAAGTACTACATTAAGTACAGTGAAGAGATATTGCAGGAGATAGTCAGGAGGTAGGCTGGAAGGTGGAAACAATACAAAAAAAAGGTAAGATTTGTTTGATTTAAATTTACAATTTTTTTTTTCTCCTCTTTAAAATGGCAGACTTGGTTCAGTGCAGGAATTGTTATGCATTTATTTCATGTTCCACTCTTTGGAGATTTGGATGCTGTCAGATCTGTAGACAGTTCTCCTTACTGCAGCAGGAAATTGCATTTTTGAAATCTGAGATATTTAAATTATCTGTTAAACAAACTCCAGCTAGGACTGCTGCAATGCCACTGCCACAGAGGACCCCCAGAAATGGCAGATGGGTTACTGTAGGTTCTGGAAGACTTAGAGTGGTGGATAGAAGACATGTCCCACAGTCGGTGGTTCTCCATAATTCATTTGCAGCACTCTCAGAATGTAAGGACAACATGGATATGGACTCAAGCACAGAGGGTGAGAAACCATCGACTCCTATGTCTAATGTATGCAAGACTGCAGCCAAGGACAAAAAAGACAAAGTGAAGTCTCAAAGAAAGCAGCTGTTGCTGGGAGATTCAATCATAAGAAGTGTGGAGCTTAAAGAAAATGGTTTTGTGAGATGTCTCCCTGGGGCTACTGCTAGAAGAGATAGAAGATGTATTATTAATATTGTTAAGCAAGCAAAGCAGGAAGGGGACGTGGATGTTCTTGTCCATCTAGGGACAAATGACCTGGCTTGCAATGAAGTGTCAGAGGTGAAAAAATATTTTATCACACTTGGTAATGACGTACAGGATTTTGCATCCACCATTTCATTTTCTGAAGTTCTGCCTGTGCATAAAGGAGTTCAACATATGGCTTGGTAAATGGTGTCAAGAGCAAGGATTTGGCTTTGTTTCTCATGATAGCTCTACTTGGAATAGAAAGGAACTGTACAAAAAAGATGGTTTGCATCTTTCTCTCAAAGGAACAAATGTACTTAGTGAACAACTCCAAAAATTTGCGAAAGAGTATTTAAACTAGGAAGGGGGGGGGGGGGGCAAAAGAGTCCAATTGCCCCCCGAAACAATGCCAGAACAGGTCAGAAGCACAGAGGTTAAGAAATGATAAGCTCAGAGTCCTGTCTACAAATGCTCGCAGTTTAGGTAAAAAAATCAATGAACTTGGATCAATAATGGCATCTTGAGAATGTAGATTTAGTGGCTGTTACGGAGACATGGTTTAATAAAAGAAATGACTGGGACATAACCATACCAGGGTACTCATTATACAGAAGAGACAGAGAAGGCAAGAAAGGAGGAGGAGTGGCCCTGTATGTGAAAGATAGCATTAAATCTAACCTAATAAAAGTTGGTGAGGCCAACATAGAGTCAGTTTGGTTTACGTTGCAGTTTGCTAATCATGCAGTAACTCGTGTAGGTGTGATATATAGACCACCTGGTCAAGTTAAAGAACTAGATGATCTACTAGTTGAAGAAATAGCTAAAATGACAATGAAAGGAGAAGTTATCATTATGGGAGATTTCAATCTTCCAGATATAAACTGGAAAACCAAAATAGCAAGTTCTACCAGGAGTACAGATATTCTAAATTCCCTACTGGGGTTATCCCTACAACAAATGGTTGAGGAGCCAACCCGGAGGGAGGCCATTTTGGATTTGGTATTCACAAATGGGGATTCGGTATATGATGTCATTGTAGGCGAAACCTTGGGATCTAGTGATCACCAGTCAGTGTGGTTTAATATAAGAACTGTGAAAGAGTCCCACCACACAAAAACAAAAGTTTTAGATTTTAGAAAAACAGACTTTTCAAAAATGAAATTAGTCATAAATGAGTCCTTATCAGACTGGAACGGATTACATGGAGTCCAGGAGAAATGGGACTACTTAAAAGGTGCATTATTGAAGGCAACAGAAAATTGCATTAGACTTGTCAGTAAAAGCAAAAAAAGGAAGAGACCACTGTGGTACTCAGCAGAAGTGGCCCAAATCATTAAAAATAAAAAGCTGGCATTTTGTAATTATAAAAAAAAACAGAGCAATGAAGAAAAGGACATCTACAAGATTAGGCAGAAAGAGGCCAAGCAAGTTATAAGAACTTCTAAAGCTCAGGCAGAAGAAAAACTAGCTCAGTCTATGAAAAAAGGGGATAAGACATTCTTCAGATATATAAATGAAAAAAGGAAATTAAAACAAGGAATAACTAAATTAAAAACAAAGGACGGAAGGTACGTAGAAGAGAATAAAGGGCTAGCCGACTGCCTTAATGAATACTTCAGTTCAGTTTTTACAAAAGAAAAAGAAGAAGAAGGACCTCCACTAGAAAGGATGACTAATAAATCGTTTGATGCATGTGTCTTTACAGAGGAAGATGTTCTAAGTTTGCTGTCTAAAGTGAAGACAAATAAGTCACAGGGGCCTGATGAGATACACCCAAAATTATTAAAAGAGCTTAGTGGTGAGCTGGCAAAACCGTTAACAGATTTATTTAACCAATCATTAGTAACAGGAGTCGTCCCGTAAGATTGGAAATTGGCAAATGTTGTGCCTATTCACAAGAAAGGTAGTAGGGAGGGGAATCGAGCAACTATAGACCAGTGAGTCTGACATCAATAGTAGGCAAATTAATGGAAACCCTATTAAAGGATAGGATTGTGGAACATCTAAAATCCCATGGATTGCAAGATGAAAAACAACATGGGTTTACTTCAGGGAGATCATGTCAAACAAATCTTATAGATTTTTTTGACTGGGTGACTAAAATAATAGACGGTGGAGGTGCAGTAGACATCGCATATCTAGATTTTAGTAAGGCTTTTGACACTGTCCCACATAGAAGACTTATCAATAAACTGCAGTCATTGAGCATGGACTCCCATATTGTTGAGTGGATTAGGCAGTGGCTGAGTGACAGACAACAGAGGGTTGTAGTCAATGGAGAACATTCAAAACAAGGTCATGTTACCATTGGGGTTCCACAGGGATCTGTACTGGGACCAATTTTGTTTAATATCTTCATAAGTGATATTGCAAAAGGCCTCGATGGTAAGGTTTGTCTTTTTGCTGATGACACAAAGATATGTAACAGGGTTGATGTTCCTGGAGGGAAACACCAAATGGAAAAGGATTTAGGAAAACTAGAAGAATGGTCAGAACTCTGGCAACTGAAATTTAATGTGGATAAGTGCAAGATAATGCACCTGGGGCGTAAAAACCCAAGGGCAGAATATAGAATATTTGACACAGTCCTGACCTCAGTATCTGAGGAAAGGGATTTAGGAGTAATTATTTCAGAAGACTTAAAGGTGGGAAGACAATGTAATAGAGCAGCACGAAATGCCAGCAGAATGCTTGGATGCATAGGGAGAGGTATAAGCAGTAGAAAGAGTGAAGTGCTTATGCCGCTGTACAGAACACTGGTGAGACCTCACTTGGAGTATTGTGCGCAGTACTGGAGGCCATATCTCCAGAAGGATATAGATACTCTAGAGAGAGTTCAGAGAAGAGCTACTAAACTAGTACATGGATTGCAGGATAAAACTTACCAGGAAAGGTTAAAAGACCTTAATATGTATAGCTTGGAAGAAAGAAGAGACAGAGGGGATATGATAGAAACTTTTAAATACATAAAGGGGATCAACTCGGTAAAGGAGGAGAGCATATTTAAAAGAAGAAAAACTACCACAAGAGGACACAGTTTTAAATTAGAGGGACAAAGGTTTAAAAGTAATATAAGGAAGTATTACTTTACTGAGAGAGTAGTGGATGCATGGAATAGCCTTCCTGCAGAAGTGGTAGCTGCAAATACAGTGAAGGAGTTTAAGCATGCATGGGATAGGCATAAGACTATCCTTCATATAAGATAGGGATAGGGACTATTCATAGGATTCAGATATATTGGGCAGACTAGATGGGCCAAATGGTTCTTATCTGCCGACACATTCTATCTTTCTATGTTTCTATGTTTCTATGAAACCCAACAGCGGCACCGTGTTTGACTCTAGTTGTAGCCGGAACCCAGGCGGATCTGTTGGTCCCAGAACCATCTCCCTGTGACCTTCTGGACTGGATCTATAACCCCTAAAGGATTTTGTGAGTCATTTGCAGCCAGTTCAGCAGAGGGGGGGGGGGGGGGGGGTGGACCCCTCCAAAAGGCCAGGAGGGGAGGGGCCAGCTACAGGTTAAAAGGCTTGTGCCAGCAAGCCGGCGTGTCTTTCTCTGAAAGGGGTCACATCGTGCAATGTGTTTAGAGGGACCTGCAACTGGCTGGCATCACTTCCTCTGACGTGAATACAGCCTAGAACTCATCACTACCCAAAGGACTCATATCTGGTAAACTGACTTATTGTTCTACTTAACCCTATTGTACCTATATCACCTGTATCTGTAACCTCAGGCCACTGTATATATTCTCTGTGTATATTGTGTTACATGTAGTGTTGCCTTAAGTCGATTAAATATGTAATTTAATCTTGTGCTATCTTGTATCATGATCACGAATCCCCACGTCCGTGTTTCAGCCTAGTTATAAGCTACCGCGGGTTGGCTTCTCACCCTATATAATCCTGTTAGAGGACCAGGCTTATATCAAACGAGAAGCTGGTGGCAGTATACCAGAACTGAGGAGGCGCTGTTTTCACTGCGGCAGTGAAAAGGCTCTCTCAGCTTATTGTCTCTCTGTGCCCGCGTGCACAGGAGGCATCTGTGTAAACTGTACCAAGCTGACCTTACCTGCTCCTCTGGAGGACGTAATGTCACGCTTTGGTAGCAAGTGACCATACTGCGTCTAGTGAGCTTGACCACTAGATGCAGGCTGTGGTATTCGTCACATCAGTGTTGAAATTAACAAAAAAGATATGACTCTTGGAAAGCAGGTTGGAAATAAATAAATAAAATAAAAATAAATGAAAATTGGCCTGGTCCTCAAGGGAGTACAAAGATCATGGTGGTCCTCTAACAAGATGCGCTGTTAGAATCAATTGTTTTGAAAGCAACCTCCCAATTTGTAGCTTAGCTTTTTTTCTGTGGAACAATCTGTGAAAAACATTTCTAATGAAGCATACTTTACTGACCATTTTGTGAATTTTTTACTTTAAGAAGACCAAGTTTTCCTGACCCATGCATAATTAAACTTTATATATAAATCCACATTTTATTACTGTATTCTGATTTTCATGAAAAACTTTAATCCAATTTTATATCAGAAAGTAATGTTACAGAATGTTCATTAAAAGTTCTCACTAATTGCATGTGAAACTGAAAAAAATATGTCTACATTTTCTTTTAAAGAGCACTGAACTCGACAAAGCTAAATATAATTCACAGGAAAATATAACAAGAGTAACCAGTATGCAGTAATTTATATCCTTTGATGAATATGTGCCTTTGATTTTAAACTTTAAAGCCTGAATCAAATAGTCATTAAAAGTCATTAAACAGATATATTTAGGTTATCTACCTGGATATGTAACAAGATGTTGCTAATTTCATTTTGGTAATTTAATAGCTTTTGGTAATTGCTTGGCTTCTTTCGGAGGTCATTTTAAATAATGCTGTTGCATTGCATTTTTACATTTATCTAAATGTAGCTCTGTCTATAAAAAGACACATACCTGCATTCTAGAAGGAGAAATACTCTGAAAACCCCCAGAAGATATCTGTTGGAGAATTACAGTCTTTAAGAATCAGAATGGCCATATGGACCAAGGTCTGCATTCACTGCCTCTGGGAAGCGATTAGAGAATAATTAAACATGGACTTTGTTGCCAATTCATCAAATTAGCCATGACAATCTGTTTCGCTCCAGTTTGTGCACATGGGCACAACAATTAGTTTTGTGCCTAATTGCTCTACTTTATTAACAAGTAATCCATGTAGAAGATGTATTTCAGTGAAAAAAAAAGTTTAAAATTTGTATATGTGCTTGTGGTTCCTCCTAATAACTGGACTCTTATGTTGGACTAATTCCTTGAACAAACTCATTACACTAAACTAAAACCTAGAAATACAGTAGAAGAGTTCATGAAAATGACCACTTTATAGACCTGTACAACCTCTTAGCTGTACAAGACTTTTATGGGGCCCTACTGTAACACTGCTTGCCTCTGAATGGCCCTACAGCTACAGTACAGTTTTTTTTTCTTACACCTTCTGATGCGTTTTTGAGAGGTATATGGTTTTGTATATTGTTTTGTTTGATGGACTT
The DNA here is from genome assembly GCF_014858855.1 of Bufo gargarizans. Lineage (NCBI taxonomy): Eukaryota > Metazoa > Chordata > Amphibia > Anura > Bufonidae > Bufo > Bufo gargarizans. Next base: position 391,860,039 of record NC_058083.1, on the reverse strand, counting down.
TGAATTAAAAAAAAATGCTTCTAGTTGAGAATATCAATATGGCATTCTATGGGGCATCACATTTTTTGCCTATGGCCAAAGTGACTAGAACTCCATGAGCCTATTTACAAGGTTGTGTACACATAGCTCTTAAGCGTGCCTGACACTTGCTTGGAGCAAACAAATTGTTAATACTCTGTTTCAATATTTACATGCATGGATTAACATCCACTGACAGAAAACCTTTTATATGTAAAATTGAGAAGCTGGGTGATTTAAATTTTTAATATTTTTGTGCATTTTTTGTTAAAACATTTTTTATATTTTTTATTGTGATTTTAAGTTTCCTTTAATGTGCAATCCTCTGATCGCTTATACCATAGGCTGCAATAGCTTACTATTGCCGTCTATGGGAATTTTACTAGCTTAAGGCCTCATGCACACGACCATTGTTGCGTCCCGTGTCCGTTGTTCTGTTCTACGTGATTTTCTGCGGACCCATTGACTTTCAATGGGTTCGTGGAAAACTCGGCTAATGCACCGTTTGTCATCCTCGTCCGTGATCCGTGTTTCCAGTCCGTGAAAAAAATATGACCTGTCCTATTTTTTTCACGGACAACGGTTCGCGGACCTATTTAAGTCAATGGGTCTGTGAAAAAACACGGATGCACACAAAATTGTCATCCGCGTCCGTTTTTTTTCCTATCATTTGCATGGCAAACTAAAATTAGATTTTTTTTTTACTTTCCTGCATGTTTGGAGATCCTCCAAAAATAAAGGAAGAGACACGAAAACAAAAACGGACACGGATCACGGAACAACGGAACCCCTTTTTGCGGACCGCAAAAAAAATACTGTCGTGTGCATGAGGCCTAATAGGCAGATTGCTGTGGCAGACCTGGGAGCCTTCACAAGGCCCCAGGCTGCCATAGCAATGCCCTCCTTCTGTCTAAGATGCAAAGGTCACAGTAAACATCTGGGATCGTAGTCATCAGTGATCCCACTCATTGCAGCCGGGTGTCAGCTGTATTACACAGTCAGCACCTGCCCCATTTGCATCAGATTCAGCCTGAGACCCACCCCATATATTTACTGCTCATCAATGATAAACAGTTATGTTGTGGTGCCATTGGCTAGAAATCATTTTTGGAATTTGACTGCATTAAAAATGTTAAGCTGTTTGGTTGGCAGCCTGCATTTATTTTCATACATTTCAGGCCGCTCAGTCGTGTCAGTGTGAAATCACTTTCATCTGTCTGCAAACGTTTGATCTGATAGCTGACCATGTATGTATACCATGCTTTATTGTTTGAGTACATAATGTCTCATTAAAGGGGTTATCCAGGTAAAGATAATGATGATCTATCCTCAGGATAGGTGATCATTATCACATCAGGGGGGATGCGAGTCCCAACACCCTAGCCAATCAGCTGTTTCGGGGAGCCACAGTGCTCTTCACAGCTCTATTGGGCGCCATAGGCTTCCAGCAGCTTTCCAAGCACAGCACTGTACATCGCATAATGGCAGTGCTTGGTATTGGGCTCAGCATCATTGATTTGAATAGGGCTTAGCTGCAACTAGGCCATGTGACTGATGTATGGTGATGTCAAATTGCCTAGGAGTGCCCATCCTCTTCTAACAGCTGATCGGCGGTGGCGAGAAGATAGGCCATTTCTGTAAAACTCCTTTAAAATTGTCAACCTTCTGACTTATGATTAAGAAATCTTTGCTAAGGGGTGTCATACATAGTTTTTGGTATTGTTTCTAATGTTTTGCGGCATCATAAAAATAAAAAAAAATAATAAAGTATTTTTATGTAGCTAGGTGTTACTTTAAAGTCTATAGTGTATTATGAAATGTACTAGATAAAAATCATTGACATTTTTGCATTGCGATAGGAAGTTTTTAGCATTATGACCATTGTTTTTTAATAGGCAGCAAGCTCCAGCTATGAAATTTTTTCTTATTTTTTATTTTTATTTATTTTTAGAGGCTAACCTATAGGACTTGAAAAATGCCAAAGAAACAGACCTTTAACATGTTAAACATAAAAAGCAATTAAAAACTATTATAAATACAGGACATATGGCACATTTCTTTTTAACCAGATACAAAAAAGCTATTGAACCAGTGTAGTTTAATTTAATAACTGTTAACTACAATACTGTCAATGTCTACAGATTGTGACAGATCACCATTAATGTAACCATTCTTTAAATAATGCTTCATGATAATTAAAGTTACATTAAAATTACTTATTCATATAGATGCAAATATATTCAGTTAACAGATTGCTAATTTGGGTTTTTACATCATTGTACAGGATGCATAATTTATATTTAGAACATAAAAATTAATTATTAATATGCCTAGATTTTCTATTTAAAGTGTAGATTTACTTGGAGCTACACATTTTGCTATTTGAACAAAAATGGTTACAGGATGACTGACCTGTAATTGATAAGGTTGAAAAAACATCAAGTCCAAACTTTAATGCTACCATGTTGTTCCAGGCAGATTGCCCCATATCAGGGGGAAAGATTCCTCGTCAATTCCAAATATGGCGATCATAATAAATCACTGGATCAGCATCCTCCTGAAATTAGTATCCTTAACCCTTTCATGACAGGGTCTAAAAAAAGCCTCAATGTCCAGGCAAATGTTTGTGATTTTGCGCACGTGGTTGTATTTTTTTTAACTTATATTTACATTTATTTTTGGCACATAATATGTCACCCAGGAGGTTAATAAAAGACCTCTGGAGGACACTAACTTTTTATTTTTTCACTGTTTCCCCTGTAATTGGGGCATCCACAGGAGCTTCAGTTATAGAGGAAAACAGCCCCCTGTGGGGGCATGACACACAGGCAGAGCTGATCAGGGTCTCCTTAGACCCTGCAGCTCTGCCCCTGACACCCCCAGCCAGGACTAAAAGAGGAAGCGACTCGGTCGCTTCCCCCTCTCCCCTCTGTGCTCCTTCATGGATTTTCTGCCGCCACAGGAGAAGGCAGAAGTGGTAATAAACCGCTCCTGTCTTCTCCTCAGGGTCCCCTCTGTGTCTTTCAGCCAGAACCAGACCTGCTCCTGCTAGATTGCAGGAGCAGGAGCTTTAATCCCAGCGCTGATCAGAACTGGGATTAAAGCGCTGCCTGCACGTGTATATACAGTGTAAAAAAATGAGATAAAGATAAATAATTTCAGAACTTTTTCCACCTTTAATGTGACCTATAAACTGTACAACTCAATTAAAAAACAAACTGAAATCTTTTAGGTAGAGGGAAGAAAAAATATTAAAATAAAATAATATGGTTGCATAAGTGTGCACACCCTTAAACTAATACTTTGTTGAAGCACCATGTGATTTGATTACAGCACTCAGTCTTTTTTGGGTATGAGTCTATCAGCATGGCATATTTTGACTTGGCAAGATTTGCCCACTCTTCTTTGCATCTCCCGTGCACAGCCCTCTTCAGATCACCCCACAGATTTTGAATCGAATTCAGGTCTGGGCTCTGGCTGGCACATTCCAAAACTTTAATCTTCTTCTGGTGAAGCCATTCCTTTGGATTGTATTGGATGTATGCTTTGGGTCGTTGTCATGCTGAAAGATGAAATTCCTCTTCATGTTCAGCTTTCTAGCAGAAGGTTTTGTGCTAATATTGACTGGTATTTGGAACTGTTCATAATTCCCTCTAGCTTAACTAAGGCCCCAGTTCCAGCTAAAGAAAAACAGCCCCAAAGCATGATGCTCCCACCACCATGCTTCACTGTGGGTATGGTGTTCTTTTAGTGATGTGCAGTGTTGTTTGCCAAAAAGTTCAACCTTGGTTTCATCAGACCATAACACCTTTTCCCACATGCTTTTGGGAGATTTCAGATGTGTTTTTGCAAACTGTAGCCTGGCTTGGAAGTTTTTCTTTGTAAGAAAAGGCTTTCATCTTGCAACTCTACCCCATAGCCCAGACATATGAATAATACGGGAGATTGTTGTCACATGTTCCTTTAAAGGGAACCTGTCACCGGGATTTTGTGTATAGAGCTGAGGCCATGGGTTGCTAAATGGCCGCTAGCACATCCACAATGTTCAGTCCCCATAGCTCTCTGTGCATTTATTGTGGAAAAAACCTGATTTGATACATATGCAACTGAACCTTAGATGAGTCCTGTCCCTGAGATGAGTCCAGCACCGCCCCGCATCCTCAGAATCTCCTCCTTGCTCCCAGACGTCAGAAAGCTAGAGAGCTGTAATCTCGCCATGCGTGAGCTAGCACATGTGCAGTTCGTTCCTTGAGGCCGATGCCAGCACAGGGAAGAAACACTATGACGACACTGTGCATGTGCTCGCTCGCGCATTGTGAGATTACGACGCTCTAGCTTTATGACGTCGGGGAGCAAGGAAGAGATTCTGAGGATTTGGGGCAGTGCTGGGCTCCTTCACACTGGACACATATCAGGGACAGGACTCATCTCAGGTTAATTTGCATATGCATTAAATCGTTTTTTTCTTACACAATAAAAGCACACAGAGATATGGGGACTGGGTATTGCGGATGTGCTAGCAGCGATCTAGCAACCCATGTCCTCAGCTCTAATCACAAAATCCTGGTGACAGGTTCTGTTTAAATCCTTAAGGACACAGCCTTATTTGACCTTAAGGACCAGGCTATTTTTTGCAAATCTGACAAGTGTCACTTTAAGTGGTGATAACTTTAAAATGCTTTGGCTTATCCAGGCCATTCTGAGATAGTTTTTTTGTCACATATTGTATTTCATGACACTGGTAAAATAAAGTTAAAAAAAATAATTTTAATTTATAAAAAAAATACCAAATATACCAAAAATTTCAATTTCTCTTCTTTTATAATACATAGTAATACCTACAAAAATAGTTATTGCTTTACATTCCCCATATGTCTACTTCATGTTTGGATCATTTTGGGAATGATATTTTATATTTTGGGGATGTTACAAGGCTTAGACGTTTGGAAGCAAATCTTGAAATTTTTCAGAAATTTTCAAAAACCCATTTTTAGGGACCAGTTCAGGTCTGAAGTCACCCTAAATTTCAGAATTTAGATTTTTTGGGGCAAATTTTCCATTTTAATCCCTTTTTTCCACTAACAAAGCAAGGGTTAACAGCCAAACAAAACTCAATATTTATTGCCCCGATTCTGTAGTTGCAGAAACACCCCATATGTGGCCGTAAACTACTGTACGGGCACACAGTAGGGCGTAGAGGGAAAGGTGCGCCATATGGTTTTTGGAAGGCAGATTTTGCTGGACTGTTTTTTTGAGACCATGTCCCATTTGAAGCCCCCCTGATGCACCCCTAGAGTAGAAACTCCCTAAAGGTGACCCCATCTAAGAAACTACACCCCTCAAGGTATTCAAAACTGATTTAATGAAAATTTTTAACCCTTCAGGTGTTGCACAAGAGTTATTGGCAAATGGGGATGAAATTTGAGAATTTCATTTTTTTGCCAAATTTTCCATTTTAAACCATTTTTTTTTTACTAACAAAGCAGGGGTTAGCAGTCAAACAAGACTGTATCTTTATTTCCCTGACTCTGCCGTTTACAGAAACACCCCATATGTGGCCGTAAACTACTGTACGGGCACACAGTAGGGCATAGAGGGAAAGGAGCGCCGTGTGGTTTTTGGAGGGCTGATTTTTATGGACCAGTTTATTTACACAGTGTCCTGTTTCAACCCCCCTGATGCCCCTCTGGAGTAGAAACTCCATAAAAAATGACCCCATTTTGGAAACTATGGGATAAGGTGGTGGTTTTGTTGGGACTATTTTTAGGGTACATATGATTTTTGGTTGCTCTATATTACATTTTTGTGAGGTAAGGTTACCAAAAATTGAAATTCTGAAATTTCATCTCCATTTGCCATTAACTGTTGAGGAACACCTAAAGGGTTAATAAAGTTTGTAAAATCAGTTTTGAATACATTGAGGGGTGTAGTTTCTTAGATGGGGTCACTTTTAGGGAGTTTCTACTCTAGGGGTGCATCAGGGGTGCTTCAAAAGGGACATGGTGTCAATAGAAAAGGCCATCAAAATTGGCCTTCCAGAAATCATGTTGTTCCTTTCCTTTTGCGCCCTGCCTTTTAGTGATACAGCAGTTTACGACCACAAATGTGGCGCTTCTGTAAACTGCAGTATCAGTGTAATAAATATGAAATTTTTTTTGGTTGTTAACCCTTGATTTGTTACTGGAAAAAACGGATTGAAATGGAAAAGTGCCAACAATAACTGTTTGGGCACCATTTATTATTTTGTTTTTGACCGTGTTAATCTGGAGGGTTAGGTCATGGGGTATTTTTATAGAGAATATTCTTACGGACGCGGTGATACCTAATAAGTCAACTTTTTTACAATTATTTAGGTTTTAGACTATATTATCCTTTTTGATACCCCAAATTTTTGGGGGTATCTCTAAAGTCTAAGAGTCATTTATTTTATTTTTTTAAGCCGATTATCTTATGTAGAGGCTCTTTTTTTGCAGGATGAGAGGACGGTTTTATTGGCACTATTTTGTGGGCTATTTGACTTTTTGATCACTTGCTATTAAACTTTTTGTTATGAAAGGTGACAAAAAAGTTATTTTTCTTTTTTCTGGACCATGTTAATCTGGGGGGTTAGGTCATGGGGTATTTTTATAGAGGAGAATATTACCGAAGCGGTGACACCTAATTTGTATACTTTTTTTAAAATTATTTTTGTTTTCTTAAGTCTGAGAACCAGTTTTTTTATCCGATAGTCAGTGGCTAAATTGGGATATAAATTTAGTACTCCATGGAAGTGTGGTACTCCCTGAAGCAACCGTCAATGCAGAGGCCCAGGTGATCGGGCCACGTGTCGCACTAGTAGTGGTGTCCTTCCGTATTCCCCTCCTGCAAAACACTCTGCACTTTTTTTGGGTTCATCCCTTCTTTCCAGTATGGAGGACCACACCTGGAAAGTGTTGGCCAGGGACGATCCGGGCGCCTACAGTTCCCGAGGTACTCCGGCCTGCTCTTTTCCAGTCCGAAAAGATCAGGACCTTGAGGACTGCCTCATAGAACTGAAGGAATGTCCCTGTGTTGCCATCGTTCCAGGACAGCACAAAAGAGTTGTACGAGGCAACCTGGACCAAGTAGACCGCAACTTTTTTGTACCATACCCGGGTTTTGCGCATCGTGTTATATGGCTTGAGGACTTAATCAGAGAGATCAACTCTTCCCATATACCAATTGTAGTCGACGATACAATCGGGCTTGAGGACCGTTGCTGCGGTACCTCGCACAGGGACAGGGGTGATGCCTTTACCAGGACATCCCTATTGTCCTTATATCTGAACAGGATTTCACTGGTAAGGGCATGGGTCTCACCACTGGGGATAGGTACCTGGAGGGGGTGGGCAGGGAGGCCGCATTAATTTTTCCGCATGGTCCCACAAGCGGACGTGGATCTGGCGGTGAGGGACTGGAACAAGTGGATACTAGTATAAAAGTTATCCACGTACAGGTGATAACCTTTATCTATCAGTGGGTGCATAAGGTCCCACACAAGTTTCCCGCTAACACCCAGAGTGGGGGGACATTCTGAGGGTTGAATAAGGGAAACTTGTATGTGTACCCTGAGGTACGCTCACAAAGTTCGTACAGCTTCACGCCATACCTCGCCCGCTTTAAGGGAACATACTGGCGGAAAATGAGTCTCCCCTTGAACGCAATGAGAAACTCATCAACCGCGACCTTCCTTCCAGGTACATAGGCCTGTACAAATTTGGCCCCAAAGTGATCGATGACCGGCCGAATCTTATACAGAAGGTCATTGGCAGGATCACCTTGGGGGGGACATGCTGCATTATCTGAATAATGCAGGCATTTCTGGATGGCCTCAAACCGGGTACGTGTCATGGCCGTACTGTAAAGTGGGGTCTGGTAGAGGACGTCCCCACTCCAGTAATGCCTGACACTAGGTTTCTTGACTAGGCCCATGTGCAGCATGAGGCCCCAAAATGTCCTCATCTCGGCTGCACTGACCGGGGTCCAGCCACCGGGCCTAGCCAAAAAGGAGCCTGAGTGTTGAGCAACAAACTGTTGGGCATACAGGTTCGTCTGCTCCACCATTAGATTTACCAGTTGGTCACTGAAAAAAAGACAAAAAAAGTCATATTCATTGAAGCCCACTGTGGAAATCTGGATTCCTGATTGGCCTACAAACTCTACAGAATCACAGACTCAAATCGCTCTGGGGTACACTAGACAAGTTCACCGGCAGGGGGCTCCGGTGGATTTAACTGGTGGGCCGGAAAACTAGTACGAGCCCCAGAGCTGCTCGTACTAGGGTGGGCCACAGGGTCCCTAGCATGGCGGTCCCCATGGGGGCTCATCATCATCGCTAAATGATAAATAGGACGCGGAAGACAACAGGAAAGTGGGGTCATCCTCGTCCTCACTAGGACTCTCGGACTTATAGGCAAGCTGGGCGTATGCCTCCTTGGCCGAGAACATCCGGCGGGCCATAGGGGAGTGTGTGTCTGCGTGTGTGTCTGTGTGCGTGTAAATCTTTATTCAGTGTGCGTGTGTGTGGGGGCACAGGTGTTAATGTACTTATTCCTAAAACTAACAGGAAAAAAAAGACTAACTAAAAAAAGGGGAAAAATGTGAAAAAAATAATAAAAAAATTCAAAACAGCTGATTAACCGTCTAAAGTTGATCAGTGGTGGGGTGTGCGATGCGCTAACAGTGGCCGGATGCTAAGAGTGCCGGCCACAGTCCGGGGGGGTCTAGGGTCACATAGCTGTGCTGTGGACCCCAGACACCCTACTTAGGGTGATGCAATAAAACTTTTTTTTCACACAAACTTTCCCTTTATTATTCCAGCCTAGCCCAACCTTTCCCTATATTTTCCCTAATTACCTGCTGATCATATGGGGGGTGCTGGGGCACAGATCTGGTCCTGGGGGCAAGGATGGGTGCTGGGGCACAATAGGGTGATGCTCCACACATGCAGGTAGCGCTCCTCTCTCCTCGGGCTCTGGACACAAAAGGAGGAGGAGAGGAGTGCTGCTATGATTTGAATCTCCCGCCAGCCCGCCCTCCTACGAATCAGAGGTGATCCTGAGAGGTGATGTCACCATCACCACTCAGGATCTAAGGATGGTGATTGGTGGGGTAAAAACATACCACCGATCACCAACCTGTTCCGGGTTATCGGGTCCTCAGAGACCCGAACAACCCGGAAACGTAGCAAACCGCAGGTCTGAATTGGCCTGCGGTTTGCTGCGATCGCCTACACAGGACTCCCCGGCGCATTTGCCCCAGGTGCCTGCTCAATGATTTGAGCAGGCACCGAGTTCCGATCACCGCCCGCCGCACGGCGGTGATCAAAAATACAGAGGGCTTAAGTACCAGGACATAAGGGCGTACCTGTACCCCCTGTGCCCGGAAAAGATTAATGTTGCTGTAGGCCGCTTGGTAGTCTCCCAGACCAGCTTAAACCTCATCTTTTCATCAATTTTGGAGGGACGTCCAGTTCTTGGTAATGTCACTGTTGTGCCATATTTTCTCCACTTGATGATGACTGTCTTCACTATGTTCCATGGTATATCTAATGCCTTGGAAATTCTTTTGTACCCTTCTCCTGACTGATACCTTTTAACAATGAGATCCCTCTGATGCTTTGGAAGCTCTCTGTGGACCATGGAATTTGCTGTGGGATGCGAATAAGAAAATTTCAGGAAAGACCAACTTTTTTCTGCCCTTCACCTAAAAGATTTCAGTTTGTTTTTCAATTGAGTGGTACAGTTTATAGGTCACATTAAAGGTGGAAAAAGTTCTGAAATGATTTATCTTTGTCTCATTTTTTTACATCACAGAAACCTGACATTTTAACAGGGGTGTGTAGACTTTTTATATCCACTGTATGTGCTATTGCACGGAGCATGTGCAGATAGGATGCATATACCCAGTGGGCAGTCGGTAAAGGGTTAAAGGTTTTTTTCCATCTTCCCATTAAATTTTTTATCATATAAATGATAATATTGATAAAATAAATATAAGATGTATTAAAATAATACTTTTACCACAGATGTATTGTGGTACATCCTTGCTATGCGGTACTAGGGTCCTGCTCCAGTGTGATCATTAGTGATGAGCGGCAGGAGCAATATTCGAATTCGCGATATATTGCGAATATTTGGGTAAATATTTGTCATATATTCGAGAATTCATGATTATTTTCTTGATTGAGAAAATCGTCAATGAAATATGTGTGAATTGCGCGCGCAATACATGCGTGTGTCACTGTTGCTACATTTTTAAAGCTGATAGAAGTTTCCTGAGACTAGAGAAAATGGTTGGCATGGAAGAACATCACAATAGCTTTATATGCAGATAGAGTGCTCCAATATATTTGCGATTGCGCAAATTGTCAATTAATGATGCGCATATTTTTACGCAATACGTGCAACTTCACATTTTAGCAGGTCTGACTACATATTACTGATTGGTGCTCTAAGTATTGTTGCGAACTTGTGACATCACAGCACTATGTATCACTTGCATTTTGAAATGCTGTTGTTATTTTTACTTTTGTGAGTATAATCTCACCTTGAGGTGCTTCACTACTGGTGCTCTCGTTTTGGTTACTTATAGGAAGGTTTGAACCAAAGGAGGAGTGAAACCTGTCTATTGATGATTGACTTCATCAGTTTTTGTACGGTGACTGATTGTGATGCAGCTTCCTTTGAGAATATAGAGCAGCGCAGTTTCCTTCGTTGTTATTTGTGCTTAAACTATGAATTGGACCTATTTCACTTGTATACCAGCATCGCTTGCAACAGATGACGTCATTGGGGACAATGCTATATATTGTGACAAAATGTAGGGCAATTCTGTATTGACTAGACACACTTACTGTAACGGACCGTTTCAGCAGACAAGGGGTTAAAATCCGTTTAGGCGATATGCCCCTTTCTGAGAGACAGGCACAGCTACTGCAGAACACCAAACTCCAAAACTGGATACAAAATAGCACTCCAAACTGGAACCTCGTGAATAGCTGCCAGCAGACGAACAGGAAAAGCATCCAATCAGCTTACACTCCTGGCAATCAGTCTCTAACAGCATACAGGTAATCCCCCCAATAACGAGACAAGGCTCCGTGTTGAGGGTCAAGCAGTGCTTTCTCATGCTGGCACACCCAGCCTAGGTTTTTATTACAGTTGTTGCAAATACAGGTCCGCCCACAGGGTTTTGAAATACAACCAATCAGTAATTTACAACACATACAATGTAAATACAGCAACCAATCGTTCACGCCCCCAGAGGACCAGAAGGGAGACTGCGACACAGGACAGATACAACATATCCCCACAATGCATCATGGTTTCCTCCTCTCTGTCCCGGAGACAACCGAAGGCAATCCAATTATCTCTCAGGACAAAGGGAGATCACCAATACACATGTGGAGACAACAGGACAGACATCACCATTTAAACACACAATGGCACACCCCCACAGCAAACAGAGACATTTAACATATCCCCAGATAGCTCAAGTCTGAGTGCATATCATTAGGTGAATGGCACTCAGAATACACGAATACAATAATATTAGGTATCTGGGTACCCTCACATAACATACAATTTAACCGAACGCATAATAACATAAAATACAATTCCACAGACAGATTTAACCCCTTAGGGACCCATGACGTACCGGTACGGCATGTTTCCCGAGTCCTTAAGGACCCATGACGTACCGGTACGTCATGAGTTTAAATTGAGATTGTGGCGCCCCAGGGGTTAATCCGCACAGGATGCCGGCTGAAATCATTCAGCCGGCATCCTGTCACAACGCCTGGGGGGGTCATATGACCCCCCCGTATCGGCGATCGCAGCAAACCGCAGGTCAATTCAGACCTGCGGTTTGTTGCTATTTCTGCTGTTTCTGATCGCTGCGGTCCCTGACCGCGGCGATCAGAAACTTTAGTGTGGCTCAAATATATAGTTATCACCCCCCCTGCACCCCTGCATGATTTTAGCCCGGTGGGAGGTGCAGGGGGGGTGTTGCGGGCGGTGTGGGCGGTGCGGCAGGCGGGATTGCGATCCCCCGCCCGCCTCCCGCCGAATAATCGTTGGCTTCTAGTGGGTATACCAGGGTGCCAGCACATTGCTGGCACCCTGGTATAAACGGCTGACATCTGTGAATGGATGTCAGCCGTTTAACCCTTTCCATACAGCGGTCCGTACGGACCGCTGTATGGAAAGAGTTAACAGTAAGATGCGGCTCCCTCCCTCTCCCATCGGGGGGCTGCTGTGCCTTTGCAGCCCCCCGATGGGAGAGGGAGAGAGCCCCCAGACAGCCCCCCGAAGCCCCAGTCCTTACCCTTCCCCGTCTGTGAAGTTGTGGCAGACGGGGAAGGTTCCCATGGCAACAGGACGCCTGCTCAGGCGTCCTGCTGTCCATGGTGCTGAACAGATCTGTGCTGAAAGCATAGATCTGTTCAGTGTAAGTAAAATACAGTACAGAACCTTATATAGGTTCTGTACTGTATTATGCAGACACCAGACCCACTGGATCTTCAAGAACCAAGTGGGTCTGGGTCAAAAAAAAAGTAAGAAAAAGTGAAAAAAAAAGTGAAAATCAAAAAACACATTTATCACTAATTCAAAATGAAAAAAATAAAATTCCCTACACATGTTTGGTATCGCCGCGTCCGTAATGACCTGATCTATAAAACGGTCATGTTACTTTCCCCGCACGGTGAACGCCATAAAAATAAAAAAATAAAAACTATGAGAAAATTTAAATTTTGCCCACCTTACTTCCCAAAAAAGGTAATAAAAGTGATCAAAAAAGTCGCATGTACGCCAAAATAGTGCCAATCAAACCGGCATCTCATCCCGCAAAAAATGAGACCCTACCCAAGATTATCACCCAAAAACTGAAAAAACTATGGCTCTTAGACTATGGAAACACTAAAACATAATTTTTTTGTTTCAAAAATTAAATCATTGTGTAAAACTTACATAAATAAAAAAAAGTATACATATTAGGTATCGCCGTGTCCGTATCGACCGGCTCTATAAAAATATCCCATGAGTTAACCCCTCAGGTGACCACCGTAAAAAAATAAAAATAAAAACTGGTTTAAAAAAAGCAATTTTTTGTCATCTTACGTCACAAAAAGTGCAATAGCAAGCGATCAAAAAGTCATATGCACCCCAAAATAGTGCCAATAAAACAGCCATCTCATCCCGCAAAAAATGAGACCCTACATAAGATAATCGCCCAAAAACTGAAAAAACTATGGCTCTTAGACTATGGAGAAACTAAAACTTTTTTTGTTTTAACAATGAAATCATTGTGTAAAACTTACATAAATAAAAAAAAAGTATACATATTAGGTATCGCCGCGTCCGTGACAACCTGCTCTATAAAATTACCACATGATCTAACCTTTCAGATGAATGTTGTAAATAACAAAAAAAAAACGGTGCCAAAAAAGCTATTTCTTGTTACCTTGCCGCACAAAAAGTGTAATATAGAGCAACCAAAAATCATATGTACCCTAAACTAGTACCAAGAAAACTGCCACCTTATCCCGTAGTTTCTAAAATGGGGTAACTTTTTTGGAGTTTCTACTCTACGGGTGCATCAGGGGGGCTTCAAATGGGACATGGTGTAAAAAAACCAGTCCAGCAAAATCTGCCTTCCAAAAACCGTATGGCATTCCTTTCCTTCTGCGCCCTGCCGTGTGCCCGTACAGCAGTTTACGACCACATATGGGGTGTTTCTGTAAACTACAGAATTAGGGCCATAAATAATGAGTTTTGTTTGGCTGTTAACCCTTGCTTTGTTACTTGAAAAAATATATTAAAATGGAAAATCTGCCAAAAAAGTGAAATTTTGAAATTGTATCTCTATTTTCCATTATATCTTGTGCAACACCTAAAGGGTTAACAAAGTTTTTAAAATCAGTTTTGAATACCTTGAGGGGTGTAGTTTCTTAGATGGGGTCACTTTTAGGGAGTTTCTACTCTAGGGGTGCATCAGGGGGCTTCAAATGGGACATGGTGTCAAAAAAACAGTCCAGCAAAATCTGGCTTCCAAAAACCAAACGGCGCACCTTTCACTCTACGCCCCGCTGTGTGGCCGTACAGTAGTTTACGGCCACATATGGGGTGTTTCTGTAAACGGCAGAGTCAGGGCAATAAAGATACAGTCTTGTTTGGCTGTTAACCCTTGCTTTGTTAGTGGAAAAAATGGGTTAAAATGGAAAATTAGGCAAAAAAATGAAATTCTCAAATTTCATCCCCATTTGCCAATAACTCTTGTGCAACACCTAAAGGGTTAACAAAGTTTGTAAAATCTGTTTTGAATACCTTGAGGGGTGTAGTTTATAGAATGGGGTCATTTTTGGGTGGTTTCTATTATGTAAGCCTCGCAAAGTGACTTCAGAGCTGTAGTGGTCCCTAAAAATTGGGTTTTTGTAAATTTCTGAAAAATTTCAATATTTGCTTCTAAAGTTCTAAACCTTGTAACATCCCCAAAAAATAAAATATCATTCCCAAAATAATTCCAACCTGAAGTAGACATATGGGGAATGTAAAGTCATCACAATTTTTGGGGGTATTACTATGTATTACAGAAGTAGAGAAACTGAAACTTTGAAATTTGCAAATTTTTCCAAATTTTTTGTAAATTAGGTATTTTTTTATGCAAAAAAAATATTTTTTTTGACTTCATTTTACCAGTGTCATGAAGTACAATATGTGACGAAAAAACAATCTCAGAATGGCCTGGATAAGTCAAAGTGTTTTAAAGTTATGAGCACTTAAAGGGACACTGGTCAGATTTGCAAAAAATGGCCAAGTCCTTAAGGTGAAATAGGGCTGAGTCCTTAAGGGGTTAAGCTGTGCGGCCGGTCTGTCTTCTCCTTTAAAGTTACTATGGGCCATAATCCTGAGGCAAGAGGCTTTTAAACAGCCCTCTCCAAAACCCAGTGGTGAGGTTGGTTTCGCCACACTTACCCACACTGTAACACCAAAGGCTCATCTGGGGACATTTTCTAATGCATGGCGCTCTCATTAAAGTCTCTTACATTGTTGGCGGTCATCATTTCTGCTCAGCGTGAATTAACTTTCATCAGTGAACAAAGGCTCATTGGTCCCTCGTCCAGCGTAGATTGACACTCTAAGCTCAGTGGCCACTTCCATCTGAGAACATTTGTAATGCCCCAGAGTTGTGTTACTACCCCGCTACTATCTGTAAAGAGCCTGTATATTGTCACCTGACAATTTATATTATGTCTTCACAACTGTGCATCTAAAACCATGTTAAAGAGGACAGGTCAGGCATGAGAGAGCGTCGGACGTAGGACGCTAGGGCTCTGCCTCCGCTTCCTCCCCTGCCTCTGCCCTGCCCCCACCGCCGCTCGCTGGCAGCCCGTACCGCCGGAACAGCTGAACAGCTGATGGGCCGGGAGTCTGAGACGCCGAGACGCCGCAATACTGAGGCTGAAGCTGCCCTGCTCTTGACGCCGGTGCTGGTATCCTGACCCCCGCTCCGCGACGCAAGGATTCGCCAGGTGGTGAGTCGCAACATCGGCTGTGTTGTGGGAGAGAACTATGAGTGGAGGAGCCGGCGTGCTGAAAAAAAAAAAAAGGCGCTCGGGATGCTGCCGTTGGAGTCTGCTGTTTGAGCCTGAGGTTTTGCCTGTTGTGGATCCCTGTTGCCCGTGTGGGAGAGGTTGACCTGGATGACCTGACCGCAGTGTCGTACGACAGGTTCTTTAAACTTGGACACAAGATCACCAGGGGTGATTAACTCAGGGGGTATAGTATGTATTGCCTCTCACTGCAACCCACGCTCAATTTTTGCCCTTAGGTCTGCCCCCATTTTGAAGGTGTACAAGTAGTAGGGGTGATATCCCCAGTGATGGCAGCTGATAGAGGGTCTGTTTTTTCCACGGTAATTGTGGCTGTGAGGATGGGTATGCAGCATGAGGCTATTGCGGACTGAGGAAAAACGCTATACAACCCTGTCTCCTCCCAGGTTTCATAATTAACGACATTCTCCCCGATTTAAAGAACTAACCATTTGTACCTTCCGATACGCCTGGACCTTATGCCCTGTGTTACAACTCCGTAAGGAATCCACCTCTCTCGGTCAAAAGTCCTGATTAACATTACTAACATCACTAACTTTTCCCCCTTTGAATTGATTTTCTCACTATTGGATCGACTTTGAACTGATCTTCTCACTATTGGATTGACTTCTCGTATCTAAAATGATTCAAATATAGAAGTAATTTATTGTTTATATTCTGATTGTGTCAAGAAGGGGGTTATACTTGTTTCTTTCAGGCTTTAAACTTGCCCTGGTATTGAGAGAGGGAGGGAGAAGAGGGGAAAGGAGAAAAAAAGGAAAAAAAAAAAAAAAAAAAAAGTGGAGAATTGAAATGCCGTCTAAGAAAAGGGAGGAACCGCGTGGTCCTGCGGGAAGTACCGCTAGGAGATCAGCCGCAGGTTTGGAAAGTGGGTCTAAACAATCGGGCCTAAATAAATATCTGGTTCCAAACTCACCAGGGCCAAGATCCCCACAAAAAGAAAAAACTGTGGATTCTAGACCGCAGGATCTTACACATGAGACGTCAGTTGATGGGGGAGAGGGAGAGAGGGGAACCCCAGTGACATATACAGAAACAGATGTAAAAATGGTGCAGGATATACTCTGTACGGTCTCACGGATGGAGAATTTAATGGGCAATCTAGTAACCCAGGTTGGGGCAGTACAGACAGATGTTATGGTTATACGAGCGGAGATGGAAAAAGTTAGACAACGGTTGCAAGAGATGGAAAAAAAGATCCTCCCTCTTGAGAAATCTGTTCAGAAATTAGAGAAGGAAGTGATAGCTTTAAAACAGACAAACGCTAAGATGGAACAAAAATTGGTAGATCAGGAGGACAGATCAAGAAGGTCAAATATAAGATGTGTGGGGATTCCAGAACGAGCGGAGGGAGATAACTGTACCGATTTTATGGAGAGATGGTTAAGGGAAAACAGTAGAGAAGGTACTCTCTCTCCCCTGTTCTCCATCGAAAGAGCACACAGGATCCCCACAAAAAATAGGGTACCAGGAGACTATCCTAGACCGATATTGGTGAAATGTTTACTATCTAAGGACCGAGATGGAATATTAGCCGACGCTAGAACCTCGGAAAGATATCACATACAAGGGGTAAAGATTAAACTTTTTCCAGACTACTCATTCAGTACTAATGCACAAAGAAGAGAGTTCATATCGGTAAAAAAAAGATTAAGGGAAGCAGGTAAAAAGTATAGCCTTTTTTTTCCAGCAAAATTAAGGGTAGAACACAATGGCAAGTTCATTTTTTTTCAGACTCCGGAGGAGGTTAGCGAGTGGGCGGACGGGGAGGGTCTCTGAGGTTGGGGGGGAGGAGGCGATAGGTGCCAATATGCTAAGATATGGAGTCGCCCGGACTGCCGACCAGCAGAAGGGGGGACTATTATGGAGGGGTTGGGGGGGGTGGGGCATGGAGAGAATTATTATTTTTTTTTTTTTTGGCTCTATCTGGATAGATGGTTAGGGTTCTATCATTGAATGTGAGAGGGCTCCGCGAGAGGGTTAAAAGGTTTGCTATCCTTGAGTGGATCAAGAGGTTCCTGCCAGCCGTCATCTGCCTCCAGGAGACGCATTTAGATAAAGAATCAGTCAGGTGGTTGGAGAGGAGATGGATGGTGGTGGGATATCATTCGGTATACACTACCTACTCTAGAGGGGTCTCGATTTTGATACATAATAAAATTAAGTTTGAGGCTTTGGCATGTGAGGCTGATGATCGCGGCAGGTACCTCTTTCTATATTGCTATGTAGAGGGGAAAAAAACTGTACTTGCAAATATATATATTCCACCACCTTATAAATCAGATGTTTTGTATCAATTGTATAGATTTATGCTGAATAAACAGGATTGTATGTTAATTGCGGTCGGAGACTTTAATGCGGTTATGGATCCACTCAAGGATAGGATGTCTAGCGGAAGGGGAGGAGCACAAAATGTAGAGTTACGCAAACTAGTGTATGAATTTAATTGGGTAGATGTCTGGCGGGTGCAGAACCCGGATGAAATTAAGTATTCTTGTTACTCAAAAACACACCAAACCTGGTCGAGAATAGATATGATTCTGGGAAATAAAAATTTAATATCTCAAAATAGGATTAGGATAAAGTATATACCCATGGCTTTATCGGACCATAGCGCAATGGTAATGGAGCTGGATCTGAATAAAAATAATACTTTGCCGTTGTTTAAATTCAATCCCCATTGGTTATTATTAATCTCAGATAAAGAGAGTATAATAGAAGAGCTGAAACTCTTTTTTATGGAAAATAATGGTTCTGCCGGTAGACTTGTGGTTTGGGACACCTTTAAGGCTTTTTTGAGGGGATTATTGTTTAAAAAAGTAAATTATTGGAAAAAAAATATTAGAGAGAATGGGAGGGCATTGGAAAAAAAACTACAAGAGGCTGGAATGGTATGTATGAGACACCCTACGGTATTCAATAAGAGAGTTTGGGAGGAAGAACAAGAAAAGTTGAGGCTATATCAACTAGAAAAAAGTAGGAAAGAATTGCTCCTTCAGGGGATTAAGTTGGCCTCGGAAGGTGAAAAAGTCGGAAAAATATTAGCAAATATAGTTAGAAACCAAAAAGGGAAATCATGGATTGGAGTGATTAAAGATAAAATGGGAAAATTACTCACGGTACCTGAAGATATAAAAAAAGTGTTTGGGGATTACTTCCAAGAGTTATATAAGTCCAGGGTACAATACTCAAAACAAGAGTTAGAATCCTATCTAGATAAGATTGCTTTTAATAGGATCTCTGAGGTACAAAAAGAATTTCTGGAAAAAGAAATAACTGTGGCAGATATAAATTCAGCATTGGGCAAGGTAAAATCCGAGAAAGCACCAGGTGGAGATGGATTGCCCTTTGAAATATATAAAGCCTTCGCACAGGTATTAGTTCCAGAATTAAAAATAACATTGGATGAGGCACAAAAATTAAGTGAGCTACCGAACTCTATGAAGGAAGCAATTATTACATTAATTCTAAAAAAGGGGAAGGAACAAACAGACCCTGGCTCATATAGGCCTATATCCCTCTTGAATACAGATGCAAAAATTTTGGCAAAAGTTCTAGCAGACAGGCTCTCTAAGGTTATTAAAGAAATAATAAATAAAGATCAAACAGGTTTTATACCGGGTAGAACAATATACTCCAATATAAGAAGACTATTCCTTAATATTGAAGCTAATAGATCAGATGCAGGGGAAAAAGCGATACTCTCACTGGATGCCCAAAAGGCGTTTGATTGCATCGAATGGGAGTATCTATGGGCAGTATTAAGGAGATGTGGCATAGGAGAAGGATTTATAGGGTGGATTCAGCTGATTTATCGTAACCCCAGGGCTAGAGTGGTTGTGGATGGGAGCTTATCCCCTTCGTTTGCCCTATCACGCGGTACAAGGCAGGGATGCCCTCTCTCCCCATTGCTATTTGCAATTGCAATTGAACCCCTGGCAAATATAATAAGAAATGACAGGGAGATTAAAAGTTTTACATATGTGGGTGGAGAAGAAAAATTGTTGATGTATGCAGATGATATTTTACTTTTTTTGCAAAACACTGGGGAACAGTTTAATAAAATAGTAGAGATAATAGATAAGTTTGGGTTCTACTCCGGTTTAAATATTAATTGGGGTAAATCACACATGTTATTATTAGGAGAGGGGCAACTACAGAGAGACACACGGGTGCATGTTTTAAAAAGGCACGAAAATTTTAAATATCTCGGTATACAAATCTCCGGGAACATAGAAGAATACGAAAAATTAAATATTCTCCCTTTAATAAAAGAACTAAGAACTAAAATACACATATGGAAAAGATTACCACTGTCAATGCAGGGTAGGGTAAATTTAATAAAAATGGTCTTCCTCCCAAAGATACTTTATGTATTGCAAAATGCCCCAGTAAGAATATCACAAAATATTTTTAAACTATTTGATAGATTAATGGGGGATTTTATGTGGAAGGGTGCGATCCCTCGGATAAAGAAGGAAGTCCTTCAGCTCCCAGTGAAAGAAGGAGGATTAGCGCTCCCTAATCTATTTTTCTACTATTTAATAACACAATACGGGAATATAAAGGATAGTTTAGATAGTCAGGTGGGTAGACAAGAAATAAATAGATGGGGATGGAAAGAAAAATTCAATCACTTAGAGGTATTGGAGTCAGGTTTTTTTGGGAAAAAAAATACTAGTAATAGGATATTTAACCTGTTAGAATATGTATGGGGGGAAATTAAGAAATTATTGGAGATTAAAGGGTTTTTGAAATATACACCGATATGGAAGAATCTTAATTTAAAGGAATTGGAAACAATAAGGGATTATATAGATTGGGAAAAAAAAGGAGTGAAATACCTAGAACAGATTTTTGCGGGAGATAAGCTGAAGGACTTTAATATAATGGTGTCGGAATTTGGGATCCCCCATAGGGACCTGTATAAATATTTCCAGCTTAGGAATGCATTGCGGATAGCGGTACAGGGGGATAGATACCGAAGGGAAACATCAGAGATATTAGATAAGTTTATTGCAGCTGGGGAAGGAGGTGGAATAACTGCAAGGAGATATAAGATCTTGATGGAGGCAAAAAGAAAAACAACTACAATGCTTGCCGCGAAGAAATGGCAGAAAGACTTGGTTTCCTTCACGGAGGAAAAATGGAGCGATGCTCTTAGAAATTACGCGACAATTTCGGATAGGGGTTCGCATAAGATCTCACAATTTTTTATAATACACAGACTGCATCGGTCTCCATGGATGTTAAAAAGAATGGGGGTGAGACCAACAGATAAATGTTTAAAATGTCAGGAAGAGAGAGCTGATTTGATACACTGTTTCTGGAGGTGTCCCAGGCTTCATAGATACTGGACAGAAATTATGGAAACTGTGTTTTTGTTACTGAAGGTCCGAGTACCAAATGACCCAGTAATTTGTATTTTAGGGGCAACTGAACACTTGAAGTTAAACAAAAATATACGATTGGTCTTAAATAAAGTATTATTTCAGGCTAGAATCCTGATACTTAGGAAATGGATAAAGGCAGATCCACCGACGGTGGAACAGTGGAGGAAAACAATAGACAAGTTAATTAAAGAAGAACGTGGGATGCAGAATTATACTAAAAAGTTTTTAAACCTCGACCAGGTCTGGAAAAATTGGGTACTTTAGCTTGTGTTTTTTTTTTTTTTTTTTTTTTTTTTTTTCTCTCTCTCCACGCGGGGGGTAATGGGAGGGTGGGTGTCGGGAGGTGGTTGGGATGGGGTGAAAGAAAGAAAAAGAATACAAATGAAAGATGAATTGTAACCACCATTTGTTAATAACTTTTTCATATGTATTGTTGGGATAATGTTGTGTTACGGAAGTATTTATTGTACGAAATGGAAATAAAAAGATTTAAATAAAAAAAAAAAAAAAAACATGTTAAATACAATTGTTTCCTGTAATTTTCCTGGTTCACCAGCAGGTGGCAGCAATGCATTGGCCAGGTACTAGTTACAGTTTAGTACCTCTAGGCTGGAATAATTTATTCCAGCTTAGCTCCCCCTCTTTGAGCAGAGTGGGCTGTGCCCACATCCTGCAGCATGGGTGGAGAAGGAAGTTAGAAGCAGTGTGCCAGCCACCCCTGTTGGGGAAGGCTGTGTGATAGCGTTCAGGAGAACGCCTGCATAGGGAAGACAGCAAGGATCTTGTCTCGGCTGAGACCTGATCAAATACCCAGCCCTAGCAACTTCAGCTTCAGCTGGATGGAAGAAGCAGAAAACTAACTACAGCCTCCATAGTTCCAGGAAGAAAGCATCCCCTGAGAAATCTGTGAGTTAAGTCCAGAGATCTAGGAGTAGCCATTCCTCCTCAGCTAGTTTGTCCCCACAAGCAGAAGCTACAGAAAAGTGCAAAAGATTAATCCTTGCCACAGTTACAGAGCTACCAAGCAGACGACTTATCCTGCAAGCTCACATTTAAAGAGCATAAGCATTAATTTCCTGCTAATCATTGCTAAAACCTGCTGGGACCAGAGACCGAAGCTGTATACTGCTTGGATACAAGTTATCTTCAGTAAAGAAACATTTGAACGTCATCTAAAGGTCTGGACATCATTTCTGCTGCAAAATTACTCTATGACTCCTACTATCACTACAATCAAATTTATTGCAAGTGAGCCAGGAGCCAGGAGTCCAACCGTACCCAGGTAGGAGACACAGTTGACATAACTATCACCACCCTATAGAGACATTATAGGCCATTACACCAGTTTGGCATTCCTAATCTGGGACGTGCGTTATAACACCTTGGAAGGGCCCTGTGGTAGTACCCTGTGCACGCTGCAATTAGCGTCACGAACAAATACAGACTATTATCCACCCTTATCCTGGCCCACTGCATAAGTGGCGTCAGCGTACATGTATCCTGGTCACTGCACATTCTGCTTGAATCCTCGCAATGGCGAGGTATTGTTAAGTGTCGTGTTGGTTTCATGATTAGAGATGAGCGAATCGAAGTTGACAAAGTGGAATTTGATCCGAATCTCAAGAAAAGTTCGATTTGCACCGAAGTCGAATTTCCTCACGCTTCGTGGTAACGAATTGCATTTTTTAAAATGGCTGCTGCACATGTTAGGACATGGAGCAAAGAACTCTAGGAACGAGGGATCAGCCACAATACCATGCATGCAGCCAATCAGCAGCCAGCCAGCTCCATCTTGGATTCAGGCATTTTCCATTGTACTTAGTGCAAGTAGAGATGTGACAGGCAATAGGGACAGTTCTAGGAAAGACTTTATTGTGCTGAAAAAACGATTTAGAAGGTTAGGGAAAGATTATTCACAGTGTAGAGAAAGGATAAGGAGGCATTATCTACACTATAAAAGGAGAACAGGGCCCAATAGCAGAGTGCACAGCCTAGGTAATAGAAGCGATTCAATTACTGTTATACTGCTGCTTTTTGGTTGTTTGCACTATATAATACATCACTAATTCCAGCAAACCTTGCTTGTTATTGGGGTGCGAGTGCTATGTGATACAGCCATTTATGGAGTGTATTAATAGGAAATATACATTTGTCTTATTAGCCGTTCTGCGGTGAATTTACAATGTTATACAGCCATTTCCAGGGTGTATTAATAGGAAATATACGTACGTCCTATTAGCCTTTCTGCAGAAATTTTACATTGTTATACATTTTTTTGGGGGTGTATTAATAGGAAAAAAATACGTCTTATTTGCCGTTCGGCGTTGAAGCTACATTGTGCTACAGCCTTTTTTGGGATTTATTAATTTACTTTTAATTTAATTATTTTATTTTACAGTATGTCAGATAGACATTTTGAAAGGCCCTTCAAAGGGAACGGGCAGTAGCCAAAATGTTTCTGTCGCAGGAAGAAGTAGCAGCAGAAAAAGTTGGGGGCGGGGGGGGGGGCAGCAGGAGTCTCAGCGAGAGGCCTGAGCTCCTATTGTCATCTAGAGGTTGTGTCTTGAACAGCAACCCAGAGGTATTTGAATGGTTGACTCTGTCTTTGACTTCATTGCAAGTGACATCAGACACCCCAGCCAATAGTCGGTGGTTACTCTGACACGACGCTTAGTTGGCATGGCCCGGAAGCAGGCCCTGTACCCTCAACTGTCCTCAATCTGCCTCTGTCATTTTCTGCGAGATGTATTATATGCCGTAGGCTCCTGGCCCTGAGACTGTTGAGGGGAACATCAGTGACGTTCAGACAGTAGCGGATGATGATGATCCGATGATCTTATGTACTATGATGTAGCCGATCACACTTGGGAGCTGGGGGAAGAAGGGGTTTCTTCATCATCAAGAGAATAGGGTGGCAGCTTGCTCGTGATGCAGTGGCTGAGCCAACAAGGTGGTAGTGTGGCTGTGGCTGCAGTGGGAGGTCGGGAGCCAAACGTGCCCGGTGTAGACCACCCACTTCGCAGGAGCCTACCTACTCGGAAAGTAGGGGTGCAGGGGTTCTGTCACGGTACCTTCTGTGACAGAGGTTAGAAGATCAAAGAGACTGAATGTATGTGAAGTTAACTGACAGTCTCTTGATTCTCAGTGTTGTTGTTTGGTAATGACCACACCCTCTTGTCAGGTGCAGCTGGCAGTCATTACTGCTTTCCTGTTTAATTTGGTTTCACACTTCATACCATGCGGTTGATATTCTCTGCTTGGATTTGGAGGAGTTGGTGTGTGGACCTTGCTTGTGTTCGCTGCTCATCCATTTTCTATAAAGATAAGTTGTACTGCTCTTTTATTTGGTTGCTCCCTTGTGCTTGTTGTTACTAGGCCTCAGGGAGACGCTGGTTCGTTCACCTGGAAAGGAACCAGTGTTCTCATTCCCTTTCACTACCTTTAGGGCATCTCAGGGCTCCTAGGGTTTAGGTTCAGGCATATGTATTTTCCCACCTTCAGGGTCTATACATGCTGACATGAGTCAGGGCCAGATCTAGGGGTTTCCTAGGAGGTGACATTTCCATTCTCCCTAGCCTTGAGGCCTAGTTCTTTGTCCTCTCCCTTCTGTTGTCTTTCTGGTGTCCCTCCTCTCCCTGTTATTTGTGACATTATCAACCGCCAAATAACCACCATTTTGTTTGTCAGTGCGGCAATGGATCCCATTTCTGCACTGGTCGGACAACTCCAGGGGTTGTCTCTGGAGGTAGCTGACCTCCGCATGATGGTCTCACAGATCCAGAGACCACAGGCAGCTGGTTCCGACCACGGGAACCAGGTCTGCCCTGAACGCAAGGTGGCTGCTCCCTACAGATTTTCCGGAGGAAGTGACAATTTTAGTCAGTTCAGGGAGTCATGCAAATTATATTTTAAACTGTGTTCACCCTCTTCTGGGGATGAGAGTCAAAGAGTGGTTATAATCATTTCTTTGCTAAAAGGTGACGCTCAGTCTTGGGCTTTTTTGTTGCCGACCGGATCACAGTCCCTCCGGTCAGTAGATTAATTTTTCTGAGCTCTAGGGCTTATCTATGATGACCCAGATCGGATCTCCCTGGCCGAGACCAAGTTGTGTGGCTTACGGCAGGGAGTACATTCTGTGGAGACCTATTGCTCTGAATTTAGGAGATGGGCTATGGATACGGAGTGAAATGATCCTGCTCTCCGTAGTCAATTCTGCCAAGGGCTATCCTAGGGCCTTAAGGACGCATTGATGTTTAACAAATATCCTGAGTCATTAAAGGCGGCTATGTCCCTTGCTGTATGAATTGATAGACACTTGAGGGAGAGATCTAAGGTTCCTCACGCTCAGGACGTACTATCATATAAGGTGGCGGCCTCTTCTGACACTTTTGTAAAATAGACACTTGAGCACATGTCTGGTGATGAGCCAATGCAGCTGGGGAGAACTACCCCAGGATCTGGTAATAAGAACTTTAGGCTTAAAATGAGACTCTGCTTTTAATGTGGAAAAGGGGGACATTGTTAACGTACAGTACAGACCAAAAGTTTGGACACACCTTCTCATTCAAAGAGTTTTCTTTATTTTCATGACTATGAAAATTGTAGATTCACACTGAAGGCATCAAAACTATGAATTAACACATGTGGAATTATATACATAACAAAAAAGTGTGAAACAACTGAAAATATGTCATATTCTAGGTTCTTCAAAGTAGCCACCTTTTGCTTTGATTACTGCTTTGCACACTCTTGGCATTCTCTTGATGAGCTTCAAGAGGTAGTCACCTGAAATGGTTTTCACTTCACAGGTGTGCCCTGTCAGGTTTAATAAGTGTGATTTCTTGCCTTATAAATGGGGTTAGGACCACCAGTTGCGTTGTGGAGAAGTCAGGTGGATACACAGCTGATAGTCCTACTGAATAGACTGTTAGAATTTGTATTATGGCAAGAAAAAAGAAGTGTAACACACCAAGTTGATTAGTTAGGATCTCAACTGCAGAGTCAATGGACATCAACTACTACCACACTGCCTGAGTGCTGGCTGTGTGTTTTGCGGCTGCTCAGTTTGAACCCCAGGCGGCTCTCTCAGTCTTAGGCGGAGAGGTTGGGGTTACCAAAATCATGTACCGCAATACACATAAACTGATTAATTAATGGGGAGGAAGGTCTCCTGTTAGTTGAGAAGGCCAGGAGGTAGTTTACAGCAATTCCTCAGGTTAGTATATAACTGCAATATCAATTCTCACCACCGGGTGGCAGCAATTCCTCAGGTTAAGTATGTAACTGCAATACCGATTCTCACCACCGGGTGGCAGCAATTCCTCTACTCTAACTTCCACATTAACAGCGAAGCCTGTTAGCAGGCATATACTTGCAGTTAGGAGTCCTCCGAGAGGGAGCCAGCAGTGGGGGAGCCCGTAGCAGATGGTGGTGAGTCCTCCCTGAGGTATAGGGTTCCAGTCCCGATTCAGCGATTCCGTCCTCTTAGGGTGAATGGAGCTGACAGGGTGCGCACTCCATTAGTGGAACACCCTGTACAGCCCCTGGCTCCTATTTATCGGTCGGAGCGTGAGTGGGCGGAGCCATTAGACGGCCCAGCGGCCAGTGCGTTCCAGGCTGGAACGCAACCCAGTGATCCATCACAGTACCCCCCCCAGTAGGGGAGGGTCAGTCGGGGAACCTCCGGTGGAACAACTTTTGGAGCCTGGGAGCATGAACGCCTTGCACATCTTCCCAAGAGTCATCCTGGAAGCCATACCCCTTCCATCTAACGAGGTACTGGATCCTCCCCCGTCTTCTCCTGGAATCGAGGAGCTGTTCGACTTCAAATTCCTCTTCACCTTGGATGTCTATCGGGGCGAGGGTCGAGGATCCCGTGATGGGAACGGGCTAGGTCTAAACAGCTTCAGCAGTGACACATGGAATGTGGGATGTACCTGTAGTCGAGGGGGAAGGGTGAGTCTCACCGTGTTGGGGTTGATAACCCTTTCAATCGGAAAGGGACCCAAGAATTGTTTTCCCAATTTCTTGGAAGGTACCCCGAACCTAAGGTTTCTCGTCGGCAGCCATACCGAGTCCCCGACCTGGTAGGAAGGATTTCCTCTTCTGCGGCGGTCGTAGTAGGAAGAGACCTGGGGTGGAATCCATAATTAGCAAAAAATTGAAAGTGGAGGAATTCGTGGAATTGTTATAGGCGAATTCAGCGAGGGGAAGTAGGCCTTCCCAGTCATCTTGGAGAAATGAGCAGTGACATCTGAGAACTGTTCCAGGCACTGATTCACCCTTTCTGTCTGCCTGTTAGTTTGGGGGTGATAGGCGCTAGACATCCTGTGGTCGATTTGGAGTCTGGAACAGAGCGCTCTCCAGAATTTGGATATAAATTGCGAACCCCTGACAGATATGACCTGGCTAGGAACTCCATGTAACTTTATGATATTGGACAGGAAGGCCTCGGCTGTTTCCCTGGAGGAGGGTAACTTTTTGAGGGTCACGAAGTGTGCCATCTTAGTCAGCATATCTACTACCACCATGATGGTGTTGTTTCCTATGGAAAGGGGGAGTTCTACGATGAAGTCCATCGAAACCCATTCCCAGGGTCTGTTGGCGATGGGAAGACTCATTAGTAGACCATATGGTCGGTTCCTGTCACTTTTGCATGCGGCACAGGTCTCGCAGGTGGAAACCTATATCTCAATCTCTTTGGACATTTTTGGCCACCAGAAGTTCCTGCGTATCAGGTTTATGGTTTGGCTATGCCAGGGTGCCCCGCGAGGGGTGAGTCATGGCAGAGTTTGATCACCTGGGTGGTGAGGGAGGGTGGTATGTACAGTTGGTTATCCTTGTAGAGGAAACCTTGTTGGTTCTGCAGAAGACCTGGGGGTGTGTTGGCATGGTCCATATTCAAAGCATCCTTGAGCTGGGTTTCCAACCCGACTGTGTCAAGGACGAGTTTCTTTGGTGGTATGATCCATGTGGGGGCCGTGTCCGCGGCGCAAAATTCAGCCAGGCGTGATAGGGCGTCGGCCTTCCCATTTTTTGAGCCTGGTCGGTATGTAATTTGAAAATTGAATCTGTCAAAAAAGAAGCTCCACCGTACTTGACGGCCTGACAGTGTTTTACTGGTTTTCAGATACTGTAAGTTACGGTGATCCGTGTATATTGTGATGGGGTGTGTTGAACCTTCAAGTAAATGCCTCCAGTTTTCCAGAGAACATTTTATGGCGAGGAGTTCCTTTTCCCCTATGGGGTAGTTAAGTTCGGCGTTATTTAGCGTCTGGGAGTAGAACCCGATAGGATGTAACGGGGTTGAGAAGGAGCTTCGCTGGGACAGGACCGCTCCTATGGCTGCCTGGGAAGCGTCTACTTCCAGCACGTAATGATGGTTTGGATTTGGAAGGGTCAGTATCGGTGCCAAAGTAAATCTGTTCTTTAGTAAATCAAACGCTGATTGTGCCTCGATGGACCAAACAAATTTCGTATTGACACTAGTTAACCGGGTTAGCGGTTTAGTGGTAGCGGAGAAATCCTTGATAAATTTCCTATAGAAGTTTGAGAACTCCAGGAATCGCTGAAGGGCTTTTCTGGAGGTCGGGATCGGCCAGTTTTGGATGCAAGTGATCTTTGAGTGATCCATCTGGATACTCTGAGGAGAGATTATGTATCCGAGGAACGGAAGGGAAGTAGTCTCAAATATGCACTTTTCCGGTTTGACGTATAAGCGATGGGCGCTTAATCGTGCAAGTACCCAACGGACATGTCTCCGGTGGTCGTATAAGGTGTCGGAATACACTAGTATATCATCTAGATAGATGATTACACATACGTCTAGTAGGTCCCTAAAGATGTTGTTTATAAAGTTTTGGAATGTGGCAGGAGCGTTGCACAATCCGAAGGGCATCACAGTATACTCGAAGAGTCCCTACCGGGTGCGGAAGGCTGTCTTCCATTCATCGCCCTTTCTGATCCTAATCAAGTTGTATGCACCTCTCAGGTCCAACTTGGTGTACAGTCATGTGAAAAAATTAGGACACCCTTTGAAAGCATGTGGTTTTTTGTAACATTTTTAATAAAAGGTTATTTCATCTCCGTTTCAACAATACAGAGAGATTAAAGTAATCCGACTAAACAAAGAAAACTGAAGAAAAGTCTTTTCAAGATCTTCTGTAAATGTCATTCTACAAAAATGCCTATTCTAACTGAGGAAAAAGATAGGACACCCTTGCCCCTAATAGCGAGTGTTACCTCCTTTGGCTGAAATAACTGCAGTGAGACGGTTCTTGTAGCCATCTACCAGTCTTCGACATCGGTCTGAGGAAATTTTACCCCACTCCTCAATGCAGAACTTTTTCAGCTGTGAGATGTTTGAGGGGTTTCTTGCACGTACAGCCCTTTTCAAGTCACCCCACAGCATCTCAATGGGATTCAAATCTGGACTTTGACTTGGCCATTCCAGGACTCTCCATTTCTTCTTTTTCAGCCAATCTTTGGTTGATTTACTAGTATGTTTTGGGTCATTGTCATGTTGCATGGTCCAGTTCCGCTTCAGCTTTAATTTTCTAACTGATGGTCTCACATGTTCTTCAAGCACCTTCTGATACACAGTAGAATTCATCGTGGATTCTATGATGGTGAGCTGACCAGGTCCTGCTGCAGCAAAGCAGCCCCAAACCATGACACTTCCACCTCCATGCTTCACAGTTGGTATGAGGTTCTTTTCTTGGAATGCTGTGTTTGGTTTATGCCAAACATGTCCTCTGCTGTTGTGTCCAAATAATTCAATTTTGGACTCATCTGTCCAAAGAACATTATTCCAGAAGTCCTGGTCTTTGTCAACTTTATCTCTGGCAAATGTCAGTCTGGCCTCGATGTTTCTCTTGGAAAGCAAAGGTTTCCTCCTTGCACACCTCCCATGCAAGTTAAACTTGTACAGTCTCTTTCTGATTGTAGAGGCATGTACTTCTACATCAACAGTAGCCAGAGCCTGCTGTAGTTCTCGAGATGACACTTTAGGGTTTTTGGAGACCTCTTTTAGCATCTTGCGGTCTGCTCTTGGGGTGAACTTGCTGGGGCGACCAGTCCTGGGCATGTTGGCAGTTGTTTTGAAAGCCCTCCACTTGTAGACTATCTTCCGGACAGTGGAATGGCTGATTTCAAAATCTTTTGAGATCTTTTTAAATCCCTTCCCAGACTCATAGGCTGCTACAATCTTTTTTCTGAAGTCCTCTGACAGCTCTTTTGCTCTCACCATGGTGCTCACTCTCACTTCAACAGTCAGGAGCACACCAAACTAAATGTCTGAGGTTTAAATAGGGCAAGCCTCATTCAACATGCAGAGTAACGATCTACTAATTATGTGCACCTGGTGTGATATACCTGTGTGAGATCTGAGCCAATTTAAGAGGGAATACATGTGAGGGTGTCCTATCTTTTTCCTCAGTTAGAATAGGCATTTTTGTAGAATGACATTTACAGAAGATCTTGAAAAGACTTTTCTTCAGTTTTCTTTGTTTAGTTGGATTACTTTAATCTCTCTGTATTGTTGAAACGGAGATGAAATAACCTTTTATTAAAAATGTTACAAAAAACCACATGCTTTCAAAGGGTGTCCTAATTTTTTCACATGACTGTAGATTGTGGATGTTTGAAGTCTTTCTATGAGTTCGGATATTAGCGGCAGGGGGTACCGATTTTTGATTGTTACTTTGTTCAACGCTCTGTAATCGATGATGGGCCTTAGGCTTGAGTCTTTGTTTCTTACGAATGTCATGGTCTTACCTTCTTGCTGTTCTCCTTCGTTTGACATGTGCTGGCGGCCATCTTGGTTTCTGGGTTTCTTGTAGCCTCCCACCCTGCGGCTTCTCCTTCCCACTGGGAGGAGCTGGATGCCTAGCTCAGATATATAGGAGGTCTGTGGCTTCAGTTCCTTGCTTGGTCCTCCTGTGTTCACATGCTTCTAAGACTGCTGCTGCTTCTGGTTCCTGATCCTGGCTTCGTCTGACTACCCTTCTGGTTCCTGATCCTGGCTTCGTCTGACTACCCTTCTGGTTCCTGATCCTGGCTTCGTCTGACTACCCTTCTGGTTCCTGACCTCTGGCTTCGCAAGACCCTGCTTCGGTTTAGCCATCCGTTTGGACTTTTGCCTTACAGCTTGGTTTTCAATAAAGCCTTCTTATTTCCACTTATCTCTTGTTGTACGTCTGGTTCATGGTTCCATGACAACGAAGAACATCCCTGCGGCTGCCGGGGAGGTTGAAGGCCGAATGAAACCTTTCCGTAAGTTCTCTTCCATGTACTGTTTGAGGTGAACAAGTTCTGGTTGTGCCAAGGGGTAGATTCTTCCTGTGGGTATCTCACTGCCTGGCAACAAGTCAATGGGGCAATCGTAAGATCTATGGGGCGGAAGGGATTCCACCTTCTTTGCACAAAATACCTCCGCGAACTCTGCGTATTGGGTGGGGACCTGGTTCACTCCCACATGCATGAGGGTCTTGAGAGGGAAGCAGGTCTCCATGCAATAGGGTGAGGTAAACCCAACTCTCCCCTGTTCCTACAGGATGGCCGGCTGATGTAACCGCAGCCATGGAAACCCTAGAATCACGGGGAACAAAGGAGAGTGTATGATATCAAAGGATAAGAATTCTGTGTGGTTATTTTCGCATGT
The DNA here is from genome assembly GCF_014858855.1 of Bufo gargarizans. NCBI lineage: Eukaryota > Metazoa > Chordata > Amphibia > Anura > Bufonidae > Bufo > Bufo gargarizans. Next base: position 391,828,337 of record NC_058083.1, on the reverse strand, counting down.
CACCAGGAGGGGTTGAGTCTGACTGTGGACAGGTCTAGAAGTGGTACCGTCAATGAAACTCACAGATATCGGAACGTTTTTTCTCGTGTGGGGAATTTTATTTCGCTCTATCAGATGCATATCGATAAAATTCCCACAAGCTCCCGTGTCCACCATGGCTTCAACGATAGTTCGGTTTTGGTCCCACTGTAAGGTGAGAGACGTGTATATGTAACCACCTGTGCTATTATTCCTATTGCCTAAGGTACAAGACGTCATCCTCTTACCTTCGTGTTTCTTTCGTATGACAGGACATCCATCCACTGTATGGTCGGCAGACGCACAGTATAAACAGAGGTTGAGGTTACGTCTCCTGGCTTTCTCCCTCTCAGTCAGAGAACCCCGAATCGCCCCAATCTCCATCATCTCTGCTGCAGGACCCGGACTGGACTGTCTCGGGTGGGTATGAACCCTGAGAGTCTCTCGGCCCTGCGTTCCCTCAAACGTCTGTCAATGGTGGTGGCCTTACGCATCAAGGCGTCAAGAGTATGTGGTAACTCTCCTCGGGCTAATTCGTCCTTCAGGGCCTCAGAGAGACCGAGACGGAACTGATTCCTAAGAGTGAGATCATTCCATTCAGTCTCCCGGGCCCAACGAGTGTATTCCGCAATGAAGTCTTCTACGGGTCGTCTCCCTTGCTTTAGGCTGCGGATGGCGGTCTCTGCGGTCAGCTGTTTGCTATGGTCCTCGTAGAGGAGGGCCATTGTTTCAAGGAACAGGGGAAAGGAATCCAGGAATGGGTCTTCCTTTTCTAAATATGTATTTGCCCATGCTCTGGGCTCCCCCCTGAGGTACGAGATCATTGTAAGTACTTTTGTTCTGTCTGTTGGATAGGTCCGGGGCTGTAATTCAAACATTAGTTTGCACGCATTCAGGAAATCACGGAACTGCTTCCGGTCTCCCGAGAATAGTTCAGGTGGGCTGACCTTGGGTTCTGGTCCATCACGGGGGTGACCCGTGCCCTGAGTGACGAGTTCCCGTAGGGTCTGATTTTCCAACTGGAGGGTTTGTACAGTCTCATTGAGGGTCCCCACCCTCTCTGTGAGGGTGACCAGGTGTCCAGCGAGCTCTTCTGGATCCATGAAGGTTCCACTAATATGTAACGCACCAAGTTGATTAGTTAGGATCTCAACTGCAGAGTCAATGGACATCAACTACTACCACACTGCCTGAGTGCTGGCTGTGTGTTTTGCGGCTGCTCAGTTTGAACCCCAGGCGGCTCTCTCAGTCTTAGGCGGAGAGGTTGGGGTTACCAAAATCATGTACCGCAATACACATAAACGGATTAATTAATGGGGAGGAAGGTCTCCTGTTAGTTGAGAAGACCAGGAGGTAGTTTACAGCAATTCCTCAGGTTAAGTATGTAACTGCAATACCGATTCTCTAACTTCCACATTAACAGTGAAGCCTGTTAGCAGGCATATACTTGCAGTTAGGAGTCCTCCGAGAGGGAGCCAGCAGTTGGGGAGCCCGTAGCAGATGGTGGTGAGTCCTCCCTGAGGTATAGGGTTCCAGTCCCAATTCAGCGATTCCGTCCTCTTGGGTGAATGGAGCTGACAGGGTGCGCACTCCATTAGTGGAACACCCTGTACAGCCCCTGGCTCCTATTTATCGGCCGGAGCGTGAGTGGGCGGAGCCATTAGACGGCCCAGCGGCCGGTGCGTTCCAGGCTGGAACGCAACCCAGCAATCCATCACACTAAGTAAAGATAAATGAGTGGCCATCATTACTTTAAGAAATGAAGGTCAGTCAGTCCGAAAAATTGGGAAAACTTAGAAAGTGTCCCCAAGTGCAGTCACAAAAACCATCAAGCGCTACAAAGAAACTGGCTCACATGCGGACCGCCCCAAGAAAGGAAGACCAAGCGTCACCTCTGCTGCTGAGGATAAGTTCATCCGAGTCACCAGCCTCAGAAGTTGCAGGTTAACAGCAGCTCAGATTAGAGACCAATCAATGCCACACAGAGTTCTAGCAGCAGACACATCTCTAGAACAACTGTTAAGAGGAGACTGTGTGAATCAGGCCTTCATGGTAGAATATCTGCTAGGAAACCACTGCTAAGGACAGGCAACAAGCAGAAGAGACTTGTTTGGGCTAAAGAACACAAGGAATGGACATTAGACCAGTGGAAATCTGTGCTTTGGTCTGATGAGTCCAAATTTGAGATCTTTGGTTCCAACCACCACGTCTTTGTGCGATGCAGAAAAGGTGAACGGATGGACTCTACATGCCTGGTTCCCACCGTGAAGCATGGAGGAGGAGGTGTGATGGTGTGGGGGTGCTTTGCTGGTGACACTGTTGGGGATTTATTCAAAATTGAAGGCATACTGAACCAGCATGGCTACCACAGCATCTTGCAGCGGCATGCTATTCCATCCGGTTTGCATTTAGTTGGACCATCATTTATTTTTCAACAGGACAATTACCCCAAACACACCTCCAGGCTGTGTAAGGGCTATTTGACCATGTAGGAGAGTGATGGAGTGCTGTGCCAGATGACCTGGCCTCCACAGTCACCGGACCTGGTTTGGGGTGAGCAGGACCGCAAAGTGAAGGCAAAAGGGCCAACAAGTGCTAAGCATCTCTGTTGGAAGATCATTTCAGGTGACTACCTCTTGAAGCTCATCATGAAAATGCCAAGAGTGTGCAAAGCAGTAATCAAAGCAAAAGGTGGCTACTTTGAAGAACCTAGAATATTACATATTTTCAGTCGTTTCACACTTTTTTGTTATGTATATAATTCCACATGTGTTAATTCATAGTTTTGATGCCTTCAGTGTGAATCTACAATTTTCATAGTCATGAAAATAAAGAAAACTCTTTGAATGAGAAGGTGTGTCCAAACTTTTGGTCTGTACTGTAAATACAACATGTTGCATAAAAATCTATATACTTTAAGAGCAATACATTAAAACAATTATATAAAAATCGCTGTAGGGGATCTAAAATGGATAGCACTGAGTCAATTGCACCAAAGATAGGCTGTTGGGCGTAACTGTTGTAAATTGTCCCAGAGTCTGATGCAAATGAATATCGCAATGGGTTTAGGTATCAAAGTCATATAATTAAATATGTGCGCATATAACAGGTACTTTACCACTCCTGCGTCTTCTACTATTGTTGGTCAGCTTATGCGCTGGAGCTTTTTGATGTACCGCTCTGTTGTAAGCTGCAAGGACCTGTAGGTAGAGTTTCCCAAGCTCTTGGATATTTGTTGCAGCGGTATAGACTTGTTTTACCACTGTGACCTGCCAGGACCTGTGTGGCATCCCACGTGGTTTACTGGGCGGTCATGTGACTTGTAATTCCAGGCGGGGATTTCAAATCTCTTTCAATGCAGGTAGTTTACTTCTTTTCTTTGTGGCCCCTCACTGTCAATACCATACACGTTTCAGGGTAAAAGGACCCCTTCTTCAGTGGTGTGAACAGTGCTGGCCAAATGTCCTTTTTTATACATTCTCCTTAATTGGAGCATTGCATGTTGGGACAGTGAGGGATTCACAAGATATGGATGTGGATTTCTATTTTCTTTCTGGGGTATATAGTCTGAATGGGTTTTCCTATTAATTGATCATTTTAGACCAGCTGCGACTCAATGCAATATATACGAATTATAAAGCAGTAATCAACGCATATGCGATTTTTCCATAACAACTCATATTAGTACCTAAAAAATCCAGATACAATGTGGTGCATATAAATAAAGTAAAAAAACATATAAAATATAAATAAGGTATAAAAACATATATAATTGAATCAACATGTATCCCAGATATGAATAAACCATAAATAGGCCAGAAAACTTGAAGAAACGCATATTTTGTATAAACTGTAGTTTTGTCTATTGCGTCAGAGAAAAATTTCTGCTTGTTAAAAGAACATTTTTCGCTCTATTTGTGTAAGGATAATGTAAGAGTTTTTCCGTTGTGTAGTTTTTGGTGGCTCTTAGTTGAGTACAGAGATTGTATGATGAGCAGTACAGGCTATTGTGTTTTTTTTTGTAACTTCTTAACTTTTATGTTACTGTGATTTTGTAAGAGGCGATTTTATAGAGGTTTATAGAGGCAGCAATTGGTTTTAGTGTTTGTACATTAGAGACAGCATTTAGAGAGTATTTTTATATTGTTAAGCTGTAATTTACCCACAGAGTGGTGGTTTTGCTCTGGTTTCGGGGGTAGGGAACAGGAAATATAGAAACGGTTTCTACTGCTGGAGTTTGTAGACACTATCTTGATTTCATTTGTGTGATGACCATGTGCTTGTCGGCCATCTTTATGACCATGTGCTTGTCGGCCATCTTTATGACCATGTGGCTCGTCGGCCATCTTAGTTAGTTTGCTATGGAAAGCGATTTGATTGTTTTTGCCTGAAATGTTAGTTTTGTCCAGAATAGTTATCTTGTCTTTTTGTAACCTTTCCATGTACAGTTTGATTTTGTTTTGATAAGTTTTGAGCTGGATATCAGTTGAGTGTTCGGTTATGGTATAGCGCAGTGACCAGTCTGATACAGGAATCATTGTGTGAACATTAGTGGCCGTTTAGCGGTCAAATCATCCTACAGTTGATCATTCTGCTTAATGTTTGTATATCTGTGGCTGTTACACTGAATTGTAGACTTGTTTGGCATAATTAATACGGGTACTACAGTGTAGAAAGGTTCTGTGCCAAAAGTATTGGGACAACGCCTAGAAATTGGTACTAGTGTGTTGTATATTTTTTTTGTAGCAACCATTGTGGTGTTTGTTTTTTTGGCAATGGAAAGTATGTTTAAAGAAGTAGCAAAATTGAAGGACACGGCGGCCATTCTTCAGGCTATGTAGGGATCTACTGATTGTGTAGCAAACCTGATCGGTACCAAAAAAATGGCGCAAAGGGAAAGGCAAGTATGCTCAGATTTTTGCTGCTGGGTGGATAGCGGATAAATATCAGGAGTCTTGTAGGCTGAAGCTGAGTTTGGTAGGAGAAGTGGAAGATTTAAAAGTGGAAATTGTTAAATTGAGAACTCTTGTCCAGCAGGCAGCTGAAGCTAGCGCTAATTATGAATGTACTGTGAGGTGTAATACTAAGGAAAATGAATGTTTATCTGAAAGCCTGACGCATGCACAGGGTGCTGTAAGGGAATTGCCAGAGTTATTGAAACAACCATTGGAGAGTAATGTGTCTGGGATTAGAGGAAATGTATGGGCTGTAAGCATGGATAAGTCTGAGGACTGTGGGTCGCATGGTGGATCTGAATCAGGGATGGAGATGGACAATGTGTCTGACCCTGGAGTTGGAAGTATTAACACAAGGCCAAAAGATTCCTCAGATGAGTCTGTGGTAAGTGGACTCAATACAGATAGTAGTGTGAGATCTAGTCATGTTAGGATGGCTAATGTCTTGCGCCAAGTCAAATTGCCATATGCCCAGACAAGGTATTGTGCAGGGAGGCGAGCTATCCTTTGTTTTGCATGCAGGGAATATGGGCACATTGCACGATATTGTGACGTTGCTAATGGCAACAGACACAGGCATGTTAAGTACCCCAAAACCACACCTAGAAGTGAAGTGATTTATTCAGTAAGGTGGGGTAATGGTCCCAGACATGCTTCTTTGCAAAGGCAGAGAACCCAGGGACAGCCAAGGTCTTTGATCAATGAAGCGGATTTTAAATCACAATATGAAAGGTTAAAATGTGAAAATGTGAAGCTCAGAGAGGATAGAGATCGGTTCTTGGAATTCAGTAGAGTTTCTAATTTTTGTGTGCCAGAGAAGGGTAAATTAAGGTCTTTGTAAACCATTTTAACTCTTAAGACCTAATTTGAATAGAATCCCTTCCCCTAGGAAAAAACGGTTTTGGGACCTTGTAATGTTAAATTCTGCTTCTTGGTTTGGGGCTGGGCAAATTAACATTTCAATGACTGGGTGGGTAGAAATTCTCCTGTCAATGTTTACGGTTTCAGGTGAACCCTCCAAGACATTGATTTGTTAATTCAGTCCTATACAATTGTATGTGTTCCTAAGGTTTTAGTTTTATATCTGAGTTTTAGGTTTTAAGTTAAAATTAACTTTTTACTGAATCTCAATGTATATAACAAGACTGTCTGTAACTGAAGTTTTCTATGTTGTTTTTTTCTTTCCTTTTTACAGGTCATCTTTTTCGGTTTTATTTTCAGTTATTTTTGTCTTTGATTAATTTATATTTACATTTTTCTGCAGTTCTATATTCAATCTTAGCATAGTTTTTTTCCCCCTCTATTACTCTTTATCAAGTGACGGTTCTACACTCCAGGACTCTTCTCTTTTCAACAGCCAGAGGTTAACCCCGTATTTATTTTTACTTTATCAGCAGGAGATTGACGGGAGGAGCCACATTGAGCTAGAGAAAAGCGGGTCTCAATTATTGGCTAGTCGTTGCTGACCAAACACGTAGCTCAGCTGTGTGTATAGCCCTTTAGGAGGCATACTGGGAATCCAGCAAAAGGAGCTCTGGCTTAAATGCCCTGTGGGAGTGGAAATAGCATTGAGAGTAGCAATAGGCCGCCCTCAGTGCAGGAGATTTCTAGCTGTCCGACATAGGCTGTGAAAAAGTCGGGGTCGGGCAGACGTACCGTAAGAACGAGCCAGGCGGTACCCTCCATGTATGGTCAAAAGCGTGTCCCTGGACGCAGGCAACACTGGTAAGGCTTGGTTAACCAAGGATGGGTTGTGGCAGATCCATTTTCAGGGGGGGTGGACATAGTTTCCCTCATGGGGTCAGAAGGCTGCTCAGTACATGAGATCTAGTTATGGGGTGAAGGCCACAAAGCCCCTTAAAGAATGGAGTAGGTGGTCCAAGGGAACTAATTGGAGTATCCCTCTGGAAGTTAGGTAGCGCAATTGTGGCTGCAAAAGTCAATCATGGTAATTAAGCAGGGCGTACAGAATACAGTTTTAATCCGGAAGAACAGAGTGATGTACGCCTGGCCTGAGGGGTAAACTGAGTTTAGGGATCCGATGCAGGAAGCAGAGGAGGCTCTATCTGCGCTGACTTTGCTGAAACAGGCCGGATTCACTAAACCCGGGCCTACTGAAACAACCAGTACCCGAGGTAAGTAAGTCCCTAACTGTCACTTCCACCTCCACTACTGACAGGGTCGCTTTTCTCTTTCTCTATCTCTCCCTCTCATCCCTCCCTCATCCCTCTATCTAACCTTGAGATGATGCACCATGTTTAATCCAGCTTATCTTCATCCTGGTTTTGAGGACAATGAGAAGGGGGAAAAGTGGTGCAGACAACAACGATCTTAAAACTTTTTACTAACCATTCTAACCTCTCAAATGTCAATCATTTTTATAACCTAGTAGAGAATTACGTCGAGAACCATCACAACTGCCTTTTCTTTGACGGGACTTGGGTCAGATTTTTGCAAAGAAGGTAAAAATCACGGCCGATCCATGGCCTGAATGTTCCGCTGTAACCCTTTATTCCATCAGGTATGCCCACAAGCAGCCCAACGGGTTATCACCCAATGTCCACCACCGGGTTCGGGACTCTCTCCCGGACCCAGACTCAATAACCAGTGTTCATTCTAGTCAACCAGGTGATTGGGTCGAGCTAAAGAAACATCCGAGGACGGGACTAGAGCCGAGATATCTTGGCCATTCCAGGTGCTGCTGATGAAACCAACCTCTCTGAAGTTAGAGGGACAAGACAACTGGATCCACACGGGTAACTGCAAGAAGCTGCTCAACTATGTCAAAGAATGAAGAGTATCACTTTTTTTTATTTGTTTAGTTTAATGTTTAGGGAGGGAAACGCACCTCAAACTAGCAAGGGCTACAAGGAGACATTTGTTGATAGCACTGGTTTTACATTCCTATAGGGTAATAGCTATATGTTTAATAATAGCTCTGGCTCCTGCTCCTTGCTTTTTAATCCTGTATGGGTGTCCGGGCAGCTAGGCGGCCCGTAGATGTGGTAAAGGGCATACGTTTGTGGGATCCTCCAGCTGTGAGGAAGGTCAACCTTACTAATGAAACCCCCGATCTCTTTAATAACACCCATAGACCAGATTATATCTGCTGGAAAGAAGGGTGCGACGTTTAGACTCAGGGAGCGATCCCTCAGTATATTCAGCTATTACTGGAAGCCCGTGACCGTCAGAAGTTCTTGTGTGGAGTTGACGGGTCCGTACTATTTCCTATGCGATTTAGCCGCTTATAAGGTAATTCCCCCTAATGCCAGAGGTTCATGTGTCCTGGTGAAGCTTGTCCCTTTATATTACGTTGCAGCCGATTGGGAGGAACTGATGGTGTGGAAGGAGGTAAGAAGGGCAGGGAGAGCTGGAAGGGATTTGTTTTCTGGCTGGACGGGATGGGGAGTTGGACTTATGAAGTGATTGAACAATTCCTCGTCCATAGTGGATGAGATGTTCAAAGAAACCATTGAGGCAGTGAGAGAGATCACCGAGAAACATCAGTAGAGCGTCCAGCGGAGGGTTTCTGTGAATTAGATGATGGTTATGCCTTGCTAGCAGACACCATTGACAAGGGTCAGGCCCATACTGACAGGAGCAGGGCAGAGGCGGAGCTATGACTAGTAAGGGTTGGAATCCTTTCTAAAGCTTTGGGAGGATTTGGGGCTCACTGGTTTTCCATTGGATCCGGGCGAAAGGAAATAGGACATGTACTTATGTTTTTTGTTTCCATTCCTTCTATACGCCGGAGTGAGATGTTCCTGATGTCTAATCGACTGAGTTACCGAAGCCCGAACAGACAAGATTCCCTGAAGACCATGGACCAGATGCAGAGCATTTCAAACCAGCTGGCGACCAGCGCGAAACACCACCTCCTGAGTCAGCTCCCGAAGAAAAGAATCTCTGAATCAAGATTTGTTTTAAGCTACGTGTCAAGATTGACTTTCTGTTTTCCATCATCTGTTTTGTTTTATGGATTCAGGACTTTTCGTAGACAAGACAGTTTTTTTCAAAGAAGAAGATCGAGATTCGTCAAAGGGACACTGGGGAGCATATGACAAAGAGGAGGGACTGTTGTGGAAATTTTATTAGGATGTGTACTTAATATACTGTGTATTGTCATCATGTCTCTCAGTGTCAGGATAAACCATTGGAGTGGATATCTTCCCGTGTATGTCCTGTCACAGCTGCTGGGCGCAGGGGTCTCCGTCGGCGAATGGTCCATGTGCTAAGCACTGGGCTGTGGGCCGGGGGAGGCTGATGTATTCAGCAGAGCAGTGTTTTGTTGGCTGATGTATGGACGCCGGCTAGGGCCCCCGCACAAGACGCGTATTTATTGGCTTGGCGTGGATGCATTTGTTAAGAGAACAATATAACGAAAGGAACGTGCGTTTGTTGTCTCTAGTGCGTCTGATCAGCCGCAGGAGATAATGACGCTGTCCTGTAAATAAACATGCATGAGGATCATAGTAACTTTATCTGGCATTGATCACTGAGCAAGGATGGATAAAGTTCGCTCCAGTGATAATGGTAGATTGTATACATGTGTTTGTTCGCTAGGTTATTCTAAATGATGGTGTCTTGTCTTTGTATGTCATCACTTCCTGTATCCTTGTCTTGGGCCAGCCCCTTTTACACCTTTTGTGAGTAAATAAAAGTAAACAGACTGAGCAGGGCAGGACAGATGCTCAGCAGAACTTAACATGAGAACACCTTTGGCTGACTGCGGTTGAGATTTTTAGCTTTCCTTACACAAAGATATTGGAGAGCAGATTACAACTATTAATATTTATATTTCATATGGGACACCCTAGGAGTAGTTCCACTGCCGACCTCATCTCTCGTAGATTCTGGTGGCTAGGGTTGCGTAAGTGTGTTGAGGACTATGTGTTGTCCTGTAGTATCCGTGCAAACACTAAGGTGACACATACTCGACCTTCTGGATCTCTTCTTCCGTTGCCCATCCCGTCCAGACCATGGACTCACTTGTCTATGGATTTTATTACTGATCTGCCTAATTCTTCAGTAAAGACAGTTATTCCTGGTGGTAGTTGATCATTTTAGTAAAATGGTACACTTTATAGCATTGCCTGGCCTACCTAATGCTAGAACACTTGCGTAAGTGTTTGTTGTTTGTTGGCCACAGGCTGCCTGTTAATTTAGGTTCCTGGCAGTTGTTGGATACCTGTGTACTTACCTGATCCTGTTCCCTGACGATCCTTTGCCTGCTCCTCCTGTACTGCGCATCCTTCCTGGTATATTGACCTCGGCTTCCACCTGACTATTCTTTGCGGACTCCTTTGGTACTTCTCGACTCTCCTGGTATTTATGACCCCGGCTTCTCCTGACCTTTCTTTGCTTATCCCTCTGTACTGTGTTGTCCTCTTAGTTTTGACCCGGTCCGTTCACTATCCGTTATTTGTCTTGTCTGTCCTTCCCACACGTATTCTAAGTTAGGGACTGCCGTCCAGTTGACCCCTGTCATCAGGACTCGTGAGGCAAATAGGCAGGGCCAGGGGTGAGGGTGGAGTGCAGTGGTCACTATCCTCCCCCTGTGTGTGTGTGTACGTGACCGTTACACAGAGTTTGCCATAAACAATCGTAGACAGGAGTCCACTGGTAAAGTCGCCGTTTTTTGGGGCATATGAGTTTCATCCACAATTTGACACATTCTCTGGTTTGGATACTTCCAGTATCCCTGAGGTGGAATGTTTTTTTTGTCATCATTGTCTTCTAAATGGTGGAAAATTCAAAATAACTTGATGAATATGGGCAACAAGTATGAACGTGTGGCTGACAGGAAACGTATGAATGGTCCGGACCTAAGTGTGTATGATTTTGTGTGGCTGTCCACAAGAAATATTAAGTTGAAGGTTTCTTCTTGGAAGTTGGGTCCAAGGTTTATTGGTCCATATAAGATCACTGCCATTATTAATCTTGTAGCTTTTCGTCTTGAACTTCCTCAGGCTCTGAAAATTCATAATTAGGGATGAGCGAACTCGAACTGTATAGTTCGGGTTCGTACCGAATTTTGGGGTGTCCGTGACACGGACCCGAACCCGGACATTTTCGTAAAAGTCCGGGTTCGGGTTCGGTGTTCGTCGCTTTCTTCGCGCTTTTGTGACGCTTTCTTGGCGCTTTTTGAAAGGCTGCAAAGCAGCCAATCAACAAGCGTCATACTACTTGCCCCAAGAGGCCATCACAGCCATGCCTACTATTGGCATGGCTGTGATTGGCCAGAGCACCATGTGACCCAGCCTCTATTTAAGCTGGAGTCACATAGCGCCGCCCGTCACTCTGCTCTGATTAGCGTAGGGAGAGGTTGCGGCTGCGACAGTAGGGCGAGATTAGGCAGATTAACTCCTCCAAAGGACTTGATTAACTGATCGATCTGCAGCTGTGGATCATTGAGCTGCTGATCCTCAATTGCTCACTGTTTTTAGGCTGCACAGACCGTTTGTCAGTCTCATTTTTCTGGGGTGATCGGCGGCCATTTTGTGTCTTGTGGTGCGCCAGCACAAGCTGCGACCAAGTGCATTTAACCCTCAATGGTGTGGTTGTTTTTTGGCTAAAGCCTACATCAGGGTGAAGCTGTCACACCAAGTGCATTTAACCAGCAATAGTCTGTTCATTTTTTGGCCATATACAAAATCAGGGGCAAGCTGCGCCTGTCACCAAGTGCATTTAACCCTCAATGGTGTGGTTGTTTTTTGGCTAAAGCCTACATCAGGGTGAAGCTGTCACACCAAGTGCATTTAACCAGCAATAGTCTGTTCATTTTTTGGCCATATACAAAATCAGGGGCAAGCTGCGCCTGTCACCAAGTGCATTTAACCCTCAATGGTGTGGTTGTTTTTTGGCTAAAGCCTACATCAGGGTGAAGCTGTCACACCAAGTGCATTTAACCAGCAATAGTCTGTTCATTTTTTGGCCATATACAAAATCAGGGGCAAGCTGCGCCTGTCACCAAGTGCATTTAACCCTCAATGGTGTGGTTGTTTTTTGGCTAAAGCCTACATCAGGGTGAAGCTGTCACACCAAGTGCATTTAACCAGCAATAGTCTGTTCATTTTTTGGCCATATCCCAGTCTAATTCTGTCACTAAATCCATACCGGTCACCCAGCGCCTAAATACTAGGCCTCAAATTTATATCCAGCTAAATCTGTCCCTAGTGCTGTAGCTGGGCGAGTTATTTAGTGTCCGTTCAAGCACATTTCTTGTTCTGGGTTGAAATACAATTCCCAATTTAGCAATTTCATAATTTAGTGGTTCCTGCTATATCAGAGCTCTTTGAAATCTATCCCAAAAAGGGTATATAATATTGAAGGTGCACATAGGGTCATTCAGAGTAACTTCACACACACCCGCTACTGTGTATTTCCAAGTCTAATTCTGTCACTAAATCCATACCGGTGACCCAGCGCCTAAATACTAGGCCTCAAATTTAATTCCCTCTAAATCTCTCGTTACCCACCGCTGTACTGTTGTTGCTGGGCAAGATATTTAGTGTCCGTCAAAGCACATTTTTTGTTCTGGGTTGAAGTACAATTCCCAATTTAGCAATTTCATAATTTAGTGGTTTCTGCTATATCAGAGCTATTTGAAATCTATCCCTAAAAGGGTATATAATATTGAAGGTGCACATAGGGTCATTCAGAATAACTTCACACACACCCGCTACTGTGTATTTCCAAGTCTAATTCTGTCACTAAATCCATACCGGTGACCCAGCGCCTAAATACTAGGCCTCAAATTTAATTCCCTCTAAATCTCTCGTTACCCACCGGTGTACTGTTGTTGCTGGGCAAGATATTTAGTGTCCGTCAAAGCACATTTTTTGTTCTGGGTTGAAGTACAATTCCAAATTTAGCAATTTCATAATTTAGTGGTTTCTGCTATATCAGAGCTATTTGAAATCTATCCCTAAAAGGGTATATAATATTGAAGGTGCACATAGGGTCATTCAGAATAACTTCACACACACCCGCTACTGTGTATTTCCAAGTCTAATTCTGTCACTAAACCCATACCTGTCACCCAGCGCCTAAATACTAGGCCTCAAATTTAAATCCCTCTAAATCTCTCGTTACCGTTGTCCTGTTGTAGCTGGGAAAGTTATTTAGTGCCCGTCAAAGCACATTTTTTGTTCTGGGTTGAAGTACAATTCCCAATTTAGCAATTTCATAATTTAGTGGTTCCTGCTATATCAGAGCTATTTGAAATCTATCCCAAAAAGGGTATATAATATTGAAGGTGCACATAGGGTCATTCAGAATAACTTCACACACACGCTTCTGTGCATTTCCAAGTCTAATTCTGTCACTAAATCCATACCGGTGACCCAGCGCCTAAATACTAGGCCTCAAATTTAATTCCCTCTAAATCTCTCGTTACCCACCGCTGTACTGTTGTTGCTGGGCAAGATATTTAGTGTCCGTCAAAGCACATTTTTTGTTCTGGGTTGAAGTACAATTCCCAATTTAGCAATTTCATAATTTAGTGGTTTCTGCTATATCAGAGCTATTTGAAATCTATCCCTAAAAGGGTATATAATATTGAAGGTGCACATAGGGTCATTCAGAATAACTTCACACACACCCGCTACTGTGTATTTCCAAGTCTAATTCTGTCACTAAATCCATACCGGTGACCCAGCGCCTAAATACTAGGCCTCAAATTTAATTCCCTCTAAATCTCTCGTTACCCACCGGTGTACTGTTGTTGCTGGGCAAGATATTTAGTGTCCGTCAAAGCACATTTTTTGTTCTGGGTTGAAGTACAATTCCAAATTTAGCAATTTCATAATTTAGTGGTTTCTGCTATATCAGAGCTATTTGAAATCTATCCCTAAAAGGGTATATAATATTGAAGGTGCACATAGGGTCATTCAGAATAACTTCACACACACCCGCTACTGTGTATTTCCAAGTCTAATTCTGTCACTAAACCCATACCTGTCACCCAGCGCCTAAATACTAGGCCTCAAATTTAAATCCCTCTAAATCTCTCGTTACCGTTGTCCTGTTGTAGCTGGGAAAGTTATTTAGTGCCCGTCAAAGCACATTTTTTGTTCTGGGTTGAAGTACAATTCCCAATTTAGCAATTTCATAATTTAGTGGTTCCTGCTATATCAGAGCTATTTGAAATCTATCCCAAAAAGGGTATATAATATTGAAGGTGCACATAGGGTCATTCAGAATAACTTCACACACACGCTTCTGTGCATTTCCAAGTCTAATTCTGTCACTAAATCCATACCGGTGACCCAGCGCCTAAATACTAGGCCTCAAATTTAATTCCCTCTAAATCTCTCGTTACCCACCGCTGTACTGTTGTTGCTGGGCAAGATATTTAGTGTCCGTCAAAGCACATTTTTTGTTCTGGGTTGAAGTACAATTCCCAATTTAGCAATTTCATAATTTAGTGGTTTCTGCTATATCAGAGCTATTTGAAATCTATCCCTAAAAGGGTATATAATATTGAAGGTGCACATAGGGTCATTCAGAATAACTTCACACACACCCGCTACTGTGTATTTCCAAGTCTAATTCTGTCACTAAATCCATACCGGTGACCCAGCGCCTAAATACTAGGCCTCAAATTTAATTCCCTCTAAATCTCTCGTTACCCACCGGTGTACTGTTGTTGCTGGGCAAGATATTTAGTGTCCGTCAAAGCACATTTTTTGTTCTGGGTTGAAGTACAATTCCCAATTTAGCAATTTCATAATTTAGTGGTTTCTGCTATATCAGAGCTATTTGAAATCTATCCCTAAAAGGGTATATAATATTGAAGGTGCACATAGGGTCATTCAGAATAACTTCACACACACGCTTCTGTGCATTTCCAAGTCTAATTCTGTCACTAAATCCATACCGGTGACCCAGCGCCTAAATACTAGGCCTCAAATTTAAATCCCTCTAAATCTCTCGTTACCCACCACTGTACTGTTGTTGCTGGGCAAGATATTTAGTGTCCGTCAAAGCACATTTTTTGTTCTGGGTTGAAGTACAATTCCCAATTTAGCAATTTCATAATTTAGTGGTTTCTGCTATATCAGAGCTATTTGAAATCTATCCCTAAAAGGGTATATAATATTGAAGGTGCACATAGGGTCATTCAGAATAACTTCACACACACGCTTCTGTGCATTTCCAAGTCTAATTCTGTCACTAAATCCATACCGGTGACCCAGCGCCTAAATACTAGGCCTCAAATTTAAATCCCTCTAAATCTCTCGTTACCCACCGCTGTACTGTTGTTGCTGGGCAAGATATTTAGTGTCCGTCAAAGCACATTTTTTGTTCTGGGTTGAAGTACAATTCCCAATTTAGCAATTTCATAATTTAGTGGTTTCTGCTATATCAGAGCTATTTGAAATCTATCCCTAAAAGGGTATATAATATTGAAGGTGCACATAGGGTCATTCAGAATAACTTCACACACACGCTTCTGTGCATTTCCAAGTCTAATTCTGTCACTAAATCCATACCGGTGACCCAGCGCCTAAATACTAGGCCTCAAATTTAAATCCCTCTAAATCTCTCGTTACCCACCGCTGTACTGTTGTTGCTGGGCAAGATATTTAGTGTCCGTCAAAGCACATTTTTTGTTCTGGGTTGAAGTACAATTCCCAATTTAGCAATTTCATAATTTAGTGGTTCTGCTATATCAGAGCTATTTGAAATCTATCCCAAAAAGGGTATATAATATTGAAGGTGCACATTGGGTCATTCAGAATAACTTCACACACACCCGCTACTGTGTATTTCAAGTCTAATTCTGTCACTAAACCCATACCTGTCACCCAGCGCCTAAATACTAGGCCTCAAATTTAAATCCCTCTAAATCTCTCGTTACCCACCGCTGTACTGTTGTTGCTGGGCAAGATATTTAGTGTCCGTCAAAGCACATTTTTTGTTCTGGGTTGAAGTACAATTCCCAATTTAGCAATTTCATAATTTAGTGGTTTCTGCTATATCAGAGCTATTTGAAATCTATCCCTAAAAGGGTATATAATATTGAAGGTGCACATAGGGTCATTCAGAATAACTTCACACACACGCTTCTGTGCATTTCCAAGTCTAATTCTGTCACTAAATCCATACCGGTGACCCAGCGCCTAAATACTAGGCCTCAAATTTAAATCCCTCTAAATCTCTCGTTACCCACCGCTGTACTGTTGTTGCTGGGCAAGATATTTAGTGTCCGTCAAAGCACATTTTTTGTTCTGGGTTGAAGTACAATTCCCAATTTAGCAATTTCATAATTTAGTGGTTTCTGCTATATCAGAGCTATTTGAAATCTATCCCTAAAAGGGTATATAATATTGAAGGTGCACATAGGGTCATTCAGAATAACTTCACACACACGCTTCTGTGCATTTCCAAGTCTAATTCTGTCACTAAATCCATACCGGTCACCCAGCGCCTAAATACTAGGCCTCAAATTTATATCCCGCTGAATTTGAATACAATACATTGGGCCAAATAATATATTTGTTGTTGTGGTGAACCATAACAATGAGAAAAACATCTAGTAAGGGACGCGGACGTGGACATGGTCGTGGTGGTGTTAGTGGACCCTCTGGTGCTGGGAGAGGACGTGGCCGTTCTGCCACATCCACACGTCCTAGTGTACCAACTACCTCAGGTCCCAGTAGCCGCCAGAATTTACAGCGATATATGGTGGGGCCCAATGCCGTTCTAAGGATGGTAAGGCCTGAGCAGGTACAGGCATTAGTCAATTGGGTGGCCGACAGTGGATCCAGCACGTTCACATTATCTCCCACCCAGTCTTCTGCAGAAAGCGCACAGATGGCGCCTGAAAACCAACCCCATCAGTCTGTCACATCACCCCCATGCATACCAGGGAAACTGTCTCAGCCTCAAGTTATGCAGCAGTCTCTTATGCTGTTTGAAGACTCCGCTGGCAGGGTTTCCCAAGGGCATCCACCTAGCCCTTCCCCAGCGGTGAAAGACATAGAATGCACTGACGCACAACCACTTATGTTTCCTGATGATGAGGACATGGGAATACCACCTCAGCATGTCTCTGATGATGACGAAACACAGGTGCCAACTGCTGCGTCTTTCTGCAGTGTGCAGACTGAACAGGAGGTCAGGGATCAAGACTGGGTGGAAGACGATGCAGGGGACGATGAGGTCCTAGACCCCACATGGAATGAAGGTCGTGCCACTGACTTTCACAGTTCGGAGGAAGAGGCAGTGGTGAGACCGAGCCAACAGCGTAGCAAAAGAGGGAGCAGTGGGCAAAAGCAGAACACCCGCCGCCAAGAGACTCCGCCTGCTACTGACCGCCGCCATCTGGGACCGAGCACCCCAAAGGCAGCTTCAAGGAGTTCCCTGGCATGGCACTTCTTCAAACAATGTGCTGACGACAAGACCCGAGTGGTTTGCACGCTGTGCCATCAGAGCCTGAAGCGAGGCATTAACGTTCTGAACCTGAGCACAACCTGCATGACCAGGCACCTGCATGCAAAGCATGAACTGCAGTGGAGTAAACACCTTAAAACCAAGGAAGTCACTCAGGCTCCCCCTGCTACCTCTTCTGCTGCTGCCGCCTCGGCCTATTCTGCTGCTGCCGCCTCGGCCTCTTCCTCCGCCTCTGGAGGAACGTTGGCACCTGCCGCCCAGCAAACAGGGGATGTACCACCAACACCACCACCACCACCTCCGTCACCAAGCGTCTCAACCATGTCACACGCCAGCGTTCAGCTCTCCATCTCACAAACATTTGATAGAAAGCGTAAATTCCCACCTAGCCACCCTCGATCCCTGGCCCTGAATGCCAGCATTTCTAAACTACTGGCCTATGAAATGCTGTCATTTAGGCTGGTGGACACAGACAGCTTCAAACAGCTCATGTCGCTTGCTGTCCCACAGTATGTTGTTCCCAGCCGGCACTACTTCTCCAAGAGAGCCGTGCCTTCCCTGCACAACCAAGTATCCGATAAAATCAAGTGTGCACTGCGCAACGCCATCTGTAGCAAGGTCCACCTAACCACAGATACGTGGACCAGTAAGCACGGCCAGGGACGCTATATCTCCCTAACTGCACACTGGGTAAATGTAGTGGCAGCTGGGCCCCAGGCGGAGAGCTGTTTGGCGCACGTCCTGCCGCCGCCAAGGATCGCAGGGCAACATTCTTTGCCTCCTGTTGCCACCTCCTCCTTCTCGGCTTCCTCCTCCTCTTCTTCCACCTGCTCATCCAGTCAGCCACACACCTTCACCACCAACTTCAGCACAGCCCGGGGTAAACGTCAGCAGGCCATTCTGAAACTCATATGTTTGGGGGACAGGCCCCACACCGCACAGGAGTTGTGGCGGGGTATTGAACAACAGACCGACGAGTGGTTGCTGCCGGTGAGCCTCAAGCCCGGCCTGGTGGTGTGTGATAATGGGCGAAATCTCGTTGCAGCTCTGGGACTAGCCAATTTGACGCACATCCCTTGCTTGGCGCATGTGCTGAATTTGGTGGTGCAGAAGTTCATTCACAACTACCCCGACATGTCAGAGCTGCTGCATAAAGTGCGGGCCGTCTGTTCGCGCTTCCGGCGTTCACATCCTGCCGCTGCTCGCCTGTCTGCGCTACAGCGTAACTTCGGCCTTCCCGCTCACCGCCTCATATGCGACGTGCCCACCAGGTGGAACTCCACCTTGCACATGCTGGACAGACTGTGCGAGCAGCAGCAGGCCATAGTGGAGTTTCAGCTGCAGCACGCACGGGTCAGTCGCACTACAGAACAGCACCACTTCACCACCAATGACTGGGCCTCCATGCGAGACCTGTGTGCCCTGTTGCGCTGTTTCGAGTACTCCACCAACATGGCCAGTGGCGATGACACCGTTATCAGCGTTACAATACCACTTCTATGTCTCCTTGAGAAAACACTTAGGGCGATGATGGAACAGGAGGTGGCCCAGGAGGAGGAGGAGGAGGATTAGGAAGAGGGGTCATTTTTAGCACTTTCAGGCCAGTCTCTTCGAAGTGACTCAGAGGGAGGTTTTTTGCAACAGCAGAGGCCAGGTACAAATGTGGCCAGCCAGGGCCCACTACTGGAGGACGAGGAGGACGAGGATGAGGAGGAGGTGGAGGAGGATGAGGATGAAGCATGGTCACAGCGGGGTGGCACCCAACGCAGCTCGGGTCCATCACTGGTGCGTGGCTGGGGGGAAAGGCAGGACGATGACGATACGCCTCCCACAGAGGACAGCTTGTCCTTACCCCTGGGCAGCCTGGCACACATGAGCGACTACATGCTGCAGTGCCTGCGCAACGACAGCAGAGTTGCCCACATTTTAACCTGTGCGGACTACTGGGTTGCCACCCTGCTGGATCCACGCTACAAAGACAATGTGCCCACCTTACTTCCTGCACTGGAGCGTGATAGGAAGATGCGCGAGTACAAGCGCACGTTGGTAGACGCGCTACTGAGAGCATTCCCAAATGTCACAGGGGAACAAGTGGAAGCCCAAGGCCAAGGCAGAGGAGGAGCAAGAGGTCGCCAAGGCAGCTGTGTCACGGCCAGCTCCTCTGAGGGCAGGGTTAGCATGGCAGAGATGTGGAAAACTTTTGTCAACACGCCACAGCTAACTGCACCACCACCTGATACGCAACGTGTTAGCAGGAGGCAACATTTCACTAACATGGTGGAACAGTACGTGTGCACACCCCTCCACGTACTGACTGATGGTTCGGCCCCATTCAACTTCTGGGTCTCTAAATTGTCCACGTGGCCAGAGCTAGCCTTTTATGCCTTGGAGGTGCTGGCCTGCCCGGCAGCCAGCGTTTTGTCTGAACGTGTATTCAGCACGGCAGGGGGCGTCATTACAGACAAACGCAGCCGCCTGTCTACAGCCAATGTGGACAAGCTGACGTTCATAAAAATGAACCAGGCATGGATCCCACAGGACCTGTCCGTCCCTTGTCCAGATTAGACATTAACTACCTCCCCATAACCATATATTATTGGACTCCAGGGCACTTCCTCATTCAATCCTATTTTTATTTTCATTTTACCATTATATTGCGATGCTACCCAAAGTTGAATGAACCTCTCCTCTGCCTGTGTGCTAGGCCTAAATATATGCCAATGGACTGTTGCAGTGGTGGCTGACATGAAGCCTGATTCTCTGCTATGACATGCAGACTAATTCTCTGCTGACATGAAGCCAGATTGTCTGTTACGGGACCTCTCTCCTCTGCCTGGGTGCTGGGCCTAAATTTATGACCATGGACTGTTGCAGTGGTGGCTGACGTGAAGCCTGATTCTCTGCTATGACATGCAGACTGATTCTCTGCTGACATGAAGCCAGATCGTCTGTTACGGGACCTCTCTGCTCTGCCTGTGTGCTAGGCCTAAATATATGCCAATGGACTGTTGCAGTGGTGGGTGACGTGAAGCCTCATTCTCTGCTATGACATGCAGACTGATTCTCTGCTGACATGAAGCCAGATTGTCTGTTACGGGACCTCTCTGCTCTGCCTGTGTGCTAGGCCTAAATATATGCCAATGGACTGTTGCAGTGGTGGGTGACGTGAAGCCTCATTCTCTGCTATGACATGCAGACTGATTCTCTGCTGACATGAAGCCAGATTGTCTGTTACGGGACCTCTCTGCTCTGCCTGTGTGCTAGGCCTAAATATATGCCAATGGACTGTTGCAGTGGTGGGTGACGTGAAGCCTCATTCTCTGCTATGACATGCAGACTGATTCTCTGCTGTCATGAAGCCAGATTGTCTGTTACGGGACCTCTCTGCTCTGCCTGTGTGCTAGGCCTAAATATATGCCAATGGACTGTTGCAGTGGTGGGTGACGTGAAGCCTCATTCTCTGCTATGACATGCAGACTGATTCTCTGCTGACATGAAGCCAGATTGTCTGTTACGGGACCTCTCTGCTCTGCCTGTGTGCTAGGCCTAAATATATGCCAATGGACTGTTGCAGTGGTGGGTGACGTGAAGCCTCATTCTCTGCTATGACATGCAGACTGATTCTCTGCTGACATGAAGCCAGATCCTCTGTTACGGGAGCTCTCTCCTCTGCCTGGGTGCTGGGCCTAAATTTATGACAATTGACTGTTGCAGTGGTGGGTGACGTGAAGCCTGATTCTCTGCTATGATATGAAGACTGATTCTCTGCTGACATGAAGCCAGATTGTCTGTTACGGGACCTTTCTCCTCTGCCTGGGTTCTGGGCCTAAATTTATGAAAATTGACTCTTACAGTGGTGGGTGACGTGAAGCCTGATTCTAGGCTATGATATGAAGACTGATTCTCTGCTGACATGAAGCCAGATTGTCTGTTACGGGACCTTTCTCCTCTGCCTGGGTTCTGGGCCTAAATTTATGAAAATTGACTCTTACAGTGGTGGGTGACGTGAAGCCTGATTCTCTGCTATGATATGAAGACTGATTCTCTGCTGACATGAAGCCAGATTCTCTGTTACGGGACCTCTCTCCTCTGCCTGGGTGCTGGGCCTAAATTTATGACAATGGACTGTTGCAGTGGTGGCTGACGTGAAGCCTGATTCTCTGCTATGACATGCAGACTGATTCTCTGCTGTCATGAAGCCAGATTGTCTGTTACGGGACCTCTCTGCTCTGCCTGTGTGCTAGGCCTAAATATATGCCAATGGACTGTTGCAGTGGTGGCTGACGTGAAGCCTCATTCTCTGCTATGACATGCAGACTAATTCTCTGCTGACATGAAGCCAGATTGTCTGTTACGGGACCTCTCTCCTCTGCCTGGGTGCTGGGCCTAAATTTATGACAATGGACTGTTGCAGTGGTGGCTGACGTGAAGCCTGATTCTCTGCTATGACATGCAGACTAATTCTCTGCTGACATGAAGCCAGATTGTCTGTTACGGGACCTCTCTCCTCTGCCTGGGTGCTGGGCCTAAATATATGCCAATGGACTGTTGCAGTGGTGGCTGACGTGAAGCCTCATTCTCTGCTATGACATGCAGACTAATTCTCTGCTGTCATGAAGCCAGATTGTCTGTTACGGGACCTCTCTGCTCTGCCTGTGTGCTAGGCCTAAATATATGCCAATGGACTGTTGCAGTGGTGGGTGACGTGAAGCCTCATTCTCTGCTATGACATGCAGACTGATTCTCTGCTGACATGAAGCCAGATTGTCTGTTACGGGACCTCTCTGCTCTGCCTGTGTGCTAGGCCTAAATATATGCCAATGGACTGTTGCAGTGGTGGGTGACGTGAAGCCTCATTCTCTGCTATGACATGCAGACTGATTCTCTGCTGACATGAAGCCAGATTCTCTGTTACGGGACCTCTCTCCTCTGCCTGTGTGTGTGCTGGGCCTAAATATATGCCAATGGACTGTTGCAGTGGTGGCTGACGTGAAGCCTCATTCTCTGCTATGACATGCAGACTAATTCTCTGCTGACATGAAGACAGATTCTCTGTTACGGGACCTCCCTCCTCTGCCTGGGTGCTGGGCCTAAATATATGCCAATGGACTGTTGCAGTGGTGGCTGACGTGAAGCCTCATTCTCTGCTATGACATGCAGACTGATTCTCTGCTGACATGAAGCCAGATTCTCTGTTACGGGACCTCTCTCCTCTGCCTGTGTGTGTGCTGGGCCTAAATATATGCCAATGGACTGTTGCAGTGGTGGCTGACGTGAAGCCTCATTCTCTGCTATGACATGCAGACTGATTCTCTGCTGACATGAAGCCAGATTCTCTGTTACGGGACCTCTCTCCTCTGCCTGTGTGTGTGCTGGGCCTAAATATATGCCAATGGACTGTTGCAGTGGTGGCTGACGTGAAGCCTCATTCTCTGCTATGACATGCAGACTAATTCTCTGCTGACATGAAGACAGATTCTCTGTTACGGGACCTCCCTCCTCTGCCTGGGTGCTGGGCCTAAATATATGCCAATGGACTGTTGCAGTGGTGGCTGACGTGAAGCCTCATTCTCTGCTATGACATGCAGACTGATTCTCTGCTGACATGAAGCCAGATTCTCTGTTACGGGACCTCTCTCCTCTGCCTGTGTGTGTGCTGGGCCTAAATATATGCCAATGGACTGTTGCAGTGGTGGCTGACGTGAAGCCTCATTCTCTGCTATGACATGCAGACTGATTCTCTGCTGACATGAAGCCAGATTCTCTGTTACGGGACCTCTCTCCTCTGCCTGTGTGTGTGCTGGGCCTAAATATATGCCAATGGACTGTTGCAGTGGTGGCTGACGTGAAGCCTCATTCTCTGCTATGACATGCAGACTAATTCTCTGCTGACATGAAGACAGATTCTCTGTTACGGGACCTCCCTCCTCTGCCTGGGTGCTGGGCCTAAATATATGCCAATGGACTGTTGCAGTGGTGGCTGACGTGAAGCCTCATTCTCTGCTATGACATGCAGACTGATTCTCTGCTGACATGAAGCCAGATTCTCTGTTACGGGACCTCTCTCCTCTGCCTGTGTGTGTGCTGGGCCTAAATATATGCCAATGGACTGTTGCAGTGGTGGCTGACGTGAAGCCTCATTCTCTGCTATGACATGCAGACTGATTCTCTGCTGACATGAAGCCAGATTCTCTGTTACGGGACCTCTCTCCTCTGCCTGTGTGTGTGCTGGGCCTAAATATATGCCAATGGACTGTTGCAGTGGTGGCTGACGTGAAGCCTCATTCTCTGCTATGACATGCAGACTAATTCTCTGCTGACATGAAGACAGATTCTCTGTTACGGGACCTCCCTCCTCTGCCTGGGTGCTGGGCCTAAATATATGCCAATGGACTGTTGCAGTGGTGGCTGACGTGAAGCCTCATTCTCTGCTATGACATGCAGACTAATTCTCTGCTGACATGAAGACAGATTCTCTGTTACGGGACCTCTCTCCTCTGCCTGGGTGCCGGGGCCTAAATATCTGAGAATGGACTGTTCCAGTGGTGGGTGACGGGAAGCCAGATTCTCTGCTATGGAACCTCTCTCCAATTGATTTTGGTTAATTTTTATTTATTTAATTTTTATTTTAATTAATTTCCCTATCCACATTTGTTTGCAGGGGATTTACCTACATGTTGCTGCCTTTTGCAGCCCTCTAGCTCTTTCCTGGGCTGTTTTACAGCCTTTTTAGTGCCGAAAAGTTCGGGTCCCCATTGACTTCAATGGGGTTCGGGTTCGGGACGAAGTTCGGATCGGGTTCGGATCCCGAACCCGAACATTTCCGGGATGTTCGGCCGAACTTCTCGAACCCGAACATCCAGGTGTTCGCTCAACTCTATTCATAATGTGTTTCACAAATTTTTGATGAAGAAATATGTTGAACCTTTGGAGTCGCCCCCCTTGCCACCCACTCCTGTCATGGTGGACGGCAGTTTGGAATTCGAGATCGCCAAGATTATTGACTCTCGAGATCGCGTAGATCTCTTCAGTATCTTGTTCACTGGAAGGGTTATGGACCAGAGGTTGAGGATGTGGGTACCGGTATCTGACACGAATGCCAGTTGTTTGGTAAAAGCCTTTCACAGGTTTCATCCAGATAAGGTTGGTCCGGGGTGCCCGGAGGTCACCTGTAGAAGGGGGTGGTACTTTCACGGATGTACCAAGACATACGGACTTTCCCGCGACAGATGGCAGGAGATCTGTAAGACTGGCAACACGTGGTTTGATCTGACATTTTTTCCTTTTGGATCAAATGACGTCTGTGTTGTTTCTGGTGCTTGCCATGCCTTCTTTCCCCAGGTGTGGCTATTGTGGTAATTTTATCTTCTCTATTTATTGTTTTTTCTCCCACTATGCTTTGCGGTTTATACCTTCTCTTGGACTTGTGGTTAGCTTGTGTTTGGTTCTCGGCTGAGTTCCTGGTGCTACCAAAGCTTCATTGAAGATAAGTGTTACCTTTCCCTTTTGTATTTTGTTTATATATATATACACATACATATATATATACATATATATATATATATATATATATATATATAATCCAGAAAAGTAGGCGGCACTCCAAGAAAGATGACAAGTGAACTTTATTCACCCAGGTGGTGCAACGTTTCGGTTCCTCACTAGAACCTTTGGGGTAAGAAGCCTATTCCCCTGGGGACGTGCACCCTCTTTTTCTTTGATTGTGTTCCAGTGCCGCCATTTTTTCTGTGTATATATATATATATATATATATATATATATTACAAAGAGAGCTCAGCAGCACTACTTTTGGATGAGGTGGGTGCAGTATCCTCTGGCCTTAGGCTGTTCGGTCAATAGTTGTAGATATCTCAAAGAAGAGGCAGCACTCCAGGATAAAATTTCCCCTGTGCAACGTTTCAACTGCTCATTGCAGTCTTTCTCAAGCATAACATTGGTGTCCCAACATCTACATTTATACCCACAATGCTTAGAGGGTCAAGTTAACAAGATAATTAGCAATAACATATTCAATAATATAAAAAGCGTGCATATATATATATATATATATATATAAAGGTTTTCATATTCATACGTGCATTCCATAACATGTGCCATAGAAATGTGCCATGATCACATACATAGTGAATTTCATAAATTTTCGAGAAACAATATTAGTTTCATAAAGTGCATTGGTGCTTACATTATAATGACCACCTGACAGTGCTAATCATGTGATCAATGGCCGCATGTTTTCAAACAAACAAGTACTGACTTACAGCGTGGAGTTTCATGGTGGCAGCCGTCTTGGCGTCCCTGAGGTCCCATCGCGCATGCCCGGTATCCAGGAGACCTGCGTAAACAAACAGAGACCGCGCCTGCAGGTGACGTCAGTCTCGATGCGCACGCAGTCAACCAGGCACCTCCCCCGGAGCGTGACGATCCGGAGAGCAGCCTCCTCCAGTTCGGCCTCCCGATCACATGACTTCGTCACATGAATCGTTGCCTGACAACCAGGAAGCGCTTACCCTCAACGTATCGCCATCTCCAGGATCAGTTTGAGCACGGCAATATGACCTATAATCCTATATCAGGAAGGGATTATATAGGTGGAGAATGAACGGGTTTTTAAATGCTGTCCACATGATTGTTTGTATAGATACTTATATCAGGAAACCAGATAAGTGAATATCGGAGGGTTATAATCCTAAAAAGGATGTGACATATATTGATTAAATGGAGAAAAGGGGGTGCGGTCTACGAGGATATACCACTCCAGTGGTATTATTGGACTTGTACTGCTTTTTGCACTGCCACTTTTTTCATCCATCTACATCATGGACCCCCCCGATGTGTTCACATACACCAAAGAGGACGAGGAAAGAATCCTACATGGTTTGGTGAGTGATCCCCAATTTCTATCTACTCCCACCATTGTTGATCTCAAAAAACAGTATGAAGCTGATGCCAAAAAAATTGCCTCCATGGACTTACATCTCATGACATTGGGTCAATACTATAAGGAACATAGAATTCCAAGGGGGATTCGCTCTCAGTTGAAACCCAATTTGTTCCCTGGCGGCTCGGCGTGTGCATAAAAATTTGCACAGATATCAAATAAATATGCTTTCGATATTATATTGCTCGATTTGGAGTATTTACAACAAGAATTGGTGGAGGTGAGGGAGAGACACTTGAAAACAAAAACTGCACTACAGTCACTTCTTAACACAGATGAATGGACCCAGTATGACCAAAACTGTACCCAGTATTTAGACAGATTTGTCAAGGATCAGGAGAGCATAAAAAGAAAAAAGTGGCTTCGTGATGCAGAGGATTATGCCAGAGGAAGAATATACACCTGGCAGGAAGACACGCAAAGGAGGCAAATTCCATTTTACCGCCCTGCAATGAGGAAACAATATTCACAACTTAACCAACATCAACAGTCACAGCAACAACCAAATAACACGTCAACTGCACCGATTATGGACAATGTATCAGCTTCTCCAATGCCTTTTTTAGGCCAGGGACCTATGCCAAAAGAACCAGACGAGGAGGGAGGAAGCACTACAAATGGAAAAAACTTCAAAAATGACAAAAATCAGAGAACACAGAAGCAAAATCCCCGTCGCAAAGGGGGCAAACAGTAGCGGCGGTTGAGTCTTTAACCTCTAAACCCACAGTGGTAAATATGTCTTCTGTTGTATTGTCTGATGCCCAAATGGCTTTGTTAACTAAGGGCTTATCCTTCTGCCCTTCAACAAAAGTCGATTGGTTTCAACTTGAGGTAGATATGCAACGTTTGTTCAGGAGTATCAAGTTACAAATTTGGTTTTCTGAACATCCACCTCCGGTTGACCATCGACCGAGTACGGGGGGATCTGAACTCACCCTGGGACAGGTCAATCTGACTCCCAAGAGTGACTTCATACCACAGATTAACAACCATACCGTAGAAACGTTTATTAAGGCCGTGACATTGGACATCAATGTGCTTAAATCTAGGGTCATAGACACACCTCTGCAACATCCTAATATGATCGCAGCTGACATTAGATCATTGGACGAGCTATGCCATGACAACAGCCTCACCATAAAACCGGCCGACAAAGGCGGTGCGGTTGTTGTCATGGACACGTCCTGGTATATGGGTGAAATTAGGAGACAGCTAGAAGACCAGAATGTATATAGGGAATTGCCAGGTGACCCCAAATTTGAATATATCAAGAAAATCAAACATGTATTGGAGGTGGCACGTGATCACGGGATCATTGATGAAGGTGTATATCTGTTCCTGTTAATAGAGAATCCGCGCACACCAATGATCTACGTGCTGCCAAAAATACATAAGTCCCTGACGAACCCCCCTGGGCGACCCATTGTGTCGGGTATCGACTCGATCTGCTCACATATTTCAATTTTCCTGGATCGCATACTCCGCACTTATGCAATCAATACAAAGTCCTATATTAGGGACACTGAGGATTTTTGGGATAAAATCTCCTCTGTGAGACTATCTGAGGGATGTCTGGTGGCATCTTTTGATGTCACCAGTCTCTATACATCCATAGATCATGTACGCGGAGTTAATGCGGTCAGGAGATGTTTGGAACATAGTGACTACTCAGGAGGATGTTGTGATTTCATCATTCAACTGTTAGATCTGGTCCTGAGACATAACTATTTTATGTTTGGGGAGCAGTTTTTTCTGCAACTGCGTGGGACCGCAATGGGGTCCAACGTGGCCCCAACGTATGCAAATGTTTTTATGGCGGCACTTGAGGAGGATCTTGTCTATGTATCCCACCACTTCAGTCAAGTACTGGGGTGGTGGCGGTACATAGACGACGTCTTCCTCATCTGGCGAGGGGATGTAGAATCCTTGGAACAATTTCACTGTTACCTGAATGAGATGGACAGTGACATTGCATTCACATTAACACACTCCGACAAGCAGGTCCAGTTCCTGGACACAATGGTTTCTATTGTTGGTGATAGATTTCCACGGACATCTTCACCAAACCAACCGATTGCAATACGCTATTGCGGTATGAAAGCTGCCATCCTAGATCCTGTATTGATTCCCTACCACGCAGCCAACTACTGCGTGTGAGGAGAATCGTACAGGACCCAATAAACTTACCTGTCAGATATGGACAAATGATCAACAAGTTTAGACAGAGAGGGTATCCACAAAGAAATTTAGCGGGACACCTAAGGAGAATACAGGACTCACAGAATGAGGAGATAAAACAACCGAAACCTAAACAGGTCCCTTTTGTAACAACCTTTTCGGAACAGAGTAAGGATATAGCCAATATACTGAAAAAGCACTGGTCTATTCTGCGGAGTAATTTCCCTAAGATTGAAACACTGACTAGACCTCCCCTCTTGTCATACAGACGGCCCACCAATTTGAGAGATAGGCTGGTAAGGGCGGATGTCCCGGTTAAAAAGTAAGTGCAAACATTCTTGGGTACGAAAAGGACAGGATACTTTCCGTGCCTTACTTGTGTAAACTGCATGTATATTATTAAGGGTAATGTGTTTACACATCCGGAAACTGGAGTACAATATGACATCCGTCACTATCTGACGTGTGATAGTACGTTTGTTATTTACGTGTTGAAATGTCCATGTGGTCTCCTCTATGTGGGGGAGACCACATGTGACATGAAAACGCGATTGAACAACCACCGGTTTTCAATCAGACGTAAAAGATTGGATTTACCGGTCCCCAAACATTTCGTTGAGTTTGGTCATACTGAAAAAGATCTTAAATGTATGATAATAGATCAGGTCCAAAGGGGTAGACGAGGTGGCGACCGCACAGTGACCCTAAAACAACGGGAACTGCGGTGGATACATCGTCTACAGTCACTTAAACCTAAGGGTCTAAATGTGGACTTCAAGTGGAATATTATGTAGAATGCTGTGGTTTACTTCACCCCCATGGGGGTTTCACTTTCCTATGTACTGATTTGGTTATGTGATCACCTTTGGTGTCTAATTTATCTATTTCTTTACATATTTAGAACTTTTGGGATCCAAAAAGGATTCAACTATTCATCAAGCTATCTTCACCGTGGAGGAGAATGGTGGCAATCGTCTTGGCGTTTTAGGTTTGGAAAAAGAGAATGGGGTTGGAGCCGTGGCTGTATACTGAAAGAAGAATAAAACTATAATGGACATAAAACTGTGAATGGAGGAAACTGAGATCAGAGGAGATGTATAGGGAGTGGAAACAGGATGTGGGGATGCAGTGTGTGGACAACACACTGTAGACCCATGCACTCTGTTGGTATATGGGGGGGACCACTGGAGTGGTATATCCTCGTAGACCGCACCCCCTTTTCTCCATTTAATCAATATATGTCACATCCTTTTTAGGATTATAACCCTCCGATATTCACTTATCTGGTTTCCTGATATAAGTATCTATACAAACAATCATGTGGACAGCATTTAAAAACCCGTTCATTCTCCACCTATATAATCCCTTCCTGATATAGGATTATAGGTCATATTGCCGTGCTCAAACTGATCCTGGAGATGGCGATACGTTGAGGGTAAGCGCTTCCTGGTTGTCAGGCAACGATTCATGTGACGAAGTCATGTGATCGGGAGGCCGAACTGGAGGAGGCTGCTCTCCGGATCGTCACGCTCCGGGGGAGGTGCCTGGTTGCCTGCGTGCGCATCGAGACTGACGTCACCTGCAGGCGCGGTCTCTGTTTGTTTACACAGGTCTCCTGGATACCGGGCATGCACGATGGGACCTCAGGGACGCCAAGACGGCTGCCACCATGAAACTCCACGCTGTAAGTCAGTACTTGCTTGTTTGAAAACATGCGGCCATTGATCGCATGATTAGCACTGTCAGGTGGTCATTATAATGTAAGCACCAATGCACTTTATGAAACTAATATTGTTTCTCG
The DNA here is from genome assembly GCF_014858855.1 of Bufo gargarizans. Lineage (NCBI taxonomy): Eukaryota > Metazoa > Chordata > Amphibia > Anura > Bufonidae > Bufo > Bufo gargarizans. Next base: position 391,798,027 of record NC_058083.1, on the reverse strand, counting down.
AAAATTTATGAAATTCACTATGTATGTGATCATGGCACATTTCTATGGCACATGTTATGGAATGCACGTATGAATATGAAAACCTTTTTATATATATATGCACGCTTTTTATATTATTGAATATGTTATTGCTAATTATCTTGTTAACTTGACCCTCTAAGCATTGTGGGTATAAATGTAGATGTTGAGACACCAATGTTATGCTTGAGAAAGACTGCAATGAGCAGTTGAAACGTTGCACAGGGGAAATAAAGCGGGTCACTGTTTCATTTTATCCTGGAGTGCTGCCTCTTCTTTGAGATATCTATATCTATATATATATATGTATATATATATATATATATGTGTGTTGCCTTTCCCTGTTTGTCATTAGGCTTGGGGGAGACACCTGTTCGTCCTTCCCTTTGGAGGAACAGGTAGACTTAGTCCTGACATTAGTTCCAGGGTCCTATAGGGTGAGATAGGATTCTAGCTATCCGGTGTATGAACTTGCCTACCTTTGGGGCCTTTTGATACTAGTAGTCTGTCAGGACTGGAGTTAGGGTTTTCTCTAGGATGTGTCCATCTTCCATCCCTAGTTTCCAGGACTTATTCCGGTATCCCCTTTCCATCCTATGCTCAGTGTGGTGCTTTCCTCCCAGACACGAGCGTGACATTAAAATACAGTTTATATCAGACAACAGAGTAATGCCACAGAATTGGATGAAGTCACAGGCAGAATGCACAGTTACATCTAGTGACTCACATGTAATATCTTTTCTGATGTGTTTTTTTTCCCCCCTTTTCTTTTCCATCCAGCCCAGAATGCCATAACGTCTTTTCCTGATGACTGCAGAGTTTGCTGTTCCAAATTCCTGGACTGAATCAATTTTACATCCACACCATTTGTAGCATTTGTAGCCCCCGACAAGAACCCTAGTATGTATTCAGACTCCAGACCAGACTCTGACATTCTGACCCAGACCAGATTTCTAAATTAATTCATACCTCAGACTAGACCCTAAAGTTAATTCAGATCCCATACTAGACTCCGTATTAAATCTATCGACATATGGCTCTGACCTGACAATATGCTTGTGATTCTCAGTATAAAAAGTGTTATCTACATATAAGCATATGCTGATTGGCTGCTTGCATGTTATCTCTGTACTGAAGAATTTCAAGCATTCATTTTCTTTTTTCATCTGAAAATTCAAAAGAATCTATACATCTTAAAACTCAAAATTAGATATGTAATTGGATATAATAACTGCAATCTCGTAATTACGCCACTTTCTTCTTTGCCCCTCACTGACCTGTATAAATGCACTTTTTTCATAAGCACTGAACTAAAAACACATCGCTGCTTTATGAAACAAGTCACAATGAAAATACAGTGGATTTATAAGAACATTGGCTGGGGAAATTACAAATTGTACATTAAATCCTCAGAAAAGAAAACATTTTAGGAGGATTTATAAAGTCAGCGTATAAATTCTATAATCTTTGATGTGTGAAATCCACGTCTGTGTTCTTGAATAAAAATAAAATCACTTGGTTTTGGGATATCAGAACTAAAAAGTAATGAAGCAAAGAAGATAGAGGACTCTAAACGTATTTCTTGTATTTGCTGTAAAGGGAATAAAGTTAATACAATTATATAAAAGTCAAAACCCCATGTCTCTTTTTTTTTGAGTATATCTGTGAAAAGTAAAAAAAAAATTAAAACCAACACAATAAATATAATATTTTATGTTTTCTTTATGTTTTCTTTTTAAAAGGCAATCTGTCTTCAGTTTTTACCCTCCAAAACTACTGACAGCACTATGTAGGGACTGAAAAAAGAGACAAACATACCTTTGCTTTTATTATTAGCAGTACTATTAATGGGTACATTTATCTATCTGGCTCCCACGAGTGTCCTCAAGGCGTTCTCGCACTGAGGTGAGGTGCTTCACTAACCCTCTCTTCTGTTGGAGGTTCCAACCAGGAGACTGCTACAGCCATCACTCAGAGCAGAGAGAAGGGGCAGTGAACACAGCTATTCTTTCCATGCACCCCCTCAGTACATCAATTTTGCCTGGAGTGTTCCCTTAAACATATTTAATATACAGGGTGGGCCATTTATATGGATACACCTTAATAAAATGGGAGTGGTGTCACGGAAGGTGTACAGGAAACAAGACAATGCAAAATGAATATATGACTCACTGGATCCAAGACTAAGGAACTAAAGGGAGACCCCTGCATAAGACCTGGGACTCTCCCTGACTCTGCTCAGCCTATGCGAACACCCCAATGGTGGTGATCGAATATCCTCGTACCTCGACTATATAACACCTGAACACCCTACAATAGTGAGGGGACATGACCACCGGCTCCCTACACTAGACACAGAGGGAGTCAGGGTCACCTGGGATCCAGCAAACATAAAATGAATGTACAACACTTATCTTGTAGAAGACTGGGAAATAGGATCAGCATGCACACACACTCCAGGAAGTTGTATAAAACGCACACTAATGCATTATGGGGAGAAATTTAAAGGGATGCAATCAGTCCAACTACAAGACAGCTGAGAGAGGCTAACGAGATGAGGAACTGAAAACCAAAGCAAAGAAAGCTCAAGGAGGAGGTTCTGAAAGGCATCTGTCAGAGCTTCTCAGATGTCTGGTTGTGACAGTACCCCTCCCTCTACGAGTGGACTCCGGACACTCAGAGCCCACCTTCTCAGGATGGGACCTATGGAAAGCCCTGATGAGACGAGTGGCCTTAATGACCGTCACTGGGACCCACAGCCTCTCCTCAGGACCATAACCCTCCCAATGAACGAGGTACTGGAGAGAACCGCGGACAACACGAGAATCCACAATCCTAGAGACCTGAAATTCAAGATTCCCATCAACCATAATCGGAGGAGGAGGCAAAGGCGGGGGTACAATGGGTTGAACATAAGGTTTTAATAAAGACTTATGAAAAACATTATGGATCTTCCAAGTCTGAGGAAGATCAAGATGGTAGGCAACAGGATTGATGACAGACAGGATTTTGTAAGGCCCAATAAACTTAGGACCCAACTTCCAGGAGGGAACCTTCAACCACACCAGATCACCAACATTCAGGTCCGGACCAGGCACACGTCTCTTATCTGCCACACGCTTATATCTCTCACTCATGCTCTTTAGATTATCCTGAATCTTTTGCCAAATCGATGACAAAGATGAGGAGAATCTGTCTTCATCAGGTAAACCAGAAGACCCCTCTCCCGAGAATGTCGCAAACTGCAGATGAAACCCATATGCACCAAAAAATGGTGACTTATCAGAGGACTCCTGACGACGGTTATTTAAAGCAAACTCGGCAAGGGACAAAAAAGAACACCAATCCTCCTGATTCTCCGCCACAAAACAGCGCAGATATGTCTCCAGATTCTGATTGACGCGTTCTGTCTGGCCATTCGACTGCGGGTGGAAAGCAGAAGAGAATGACAACCGAACCCCCAAGCGAGAACAGAAAGCCTTCCAGAATCTGGAAACAAACTGCGTGCCCCTATCAGAGACTATGTCTGAAGGAATACCATGCAATTTGACAATGTGATCAATAAATGCCTGCGCCAGCGTCTTAGCATTGGGCAAACCAGGAAAAGGGATAAAATGCACCATTTTGCTAAAAGGGTCCACCACCACCAGAATCACAGTCTTCCCCGAGGAACGAGGCAGGTCCGTAATGAAGTCCATGGACAGATGTGTCCAAGGACGGGAAGGAATGGGTAAGGGAAGGAGAGGACCTGATGGCCGTGACAGAGGGACTTTGGCACGAGCGCAAGTCTCGCAGGTTGCCACAAAACCCTCAACCGACTTACGAAGCGCAGACCACCAGAATCTCCGAGCGATGAGATCCACTGTGGCTCTTGCCCCCGGGTGCCCAGCAAGGACCGTATCGTGGTGTTCCTTAAAAATCTTGTGTCTTAAAGCGAGAGGCACAAACAACCTCCCAGGAGGACAAAGATCAGGAGCCTCTGACTGGGCTGCCTGCACCTCTGCCTCCAATTCAGGAAAAAGAGCACAGACTACCACACCCTCAGCCAAAATGGGACCCGGGTCTTCAAAATTCCCACCTCCAGGAAAACAACGTGACAGGGCATCTGCCTTCACATTCTTAACCCCAGGGCGGAACGTGACAACAAAATTAAACCTTGAAACTGAAAACTAGAACAAAGACCATCTGGCCTGTCTCGGGTTCAGACGCTTGGCTGACTCCAAGTAGGCCAGATTTTTATGGTCAGTAAACACGGTAATAGGGTGTCAGGCTCCCTCTAGCCAATGGCGCCATTCCTCAAAAGCCAACTTGATGGCCAACAATTCCCTATCCTCCCACATCGTAATTTCTCTCTGCGAAGGAGAGTTTCTTCGAGAAAAAGGCACACGGTCGCCATTTGGCAGGAGAGGAACCCTGAGACAAGACCGCACCCACACCCACCTCAGAAGCATCAACCTCAACTATGAAGGGTAGAGAAATATCAGGTTGTACCAAGATGGGAGCGGAAGCAAAACTCTCCTTGATATTAGAAAAGGCCTTACGCGCCTCTACCGACCAGGAAGAAAAATCTACCCCCTTTCTGGTCATATCAGTGAGTGGTTTAACAATAGAGAAATAATTCAAAATAAACTTCCTGTAATAATTGGCAAAGCCCAAAAAACGCATCAGTGCCTTCTGATTCTCAGGAAGCTCCCACTCAAGCACAGCGCGGACCTTCTCGGGGTCCATGCGAAAACCAGAAGCGGAGAGAAGAAACCCCAGAAATTGAATCTCTGGAACCGCAAACACACATTTTTCCAGTTTCGCGTATAATTTATTCTCCCGCAGGATGAGCAAAACCTGACGCAAGTGTTCCTTATGAGTTTTGAAATCAGGAGAAAAAATCAAAATGTCATCCAAATACACTAATACAAATTTTCCCATTAAATGATAAAAAATGCTGTTCACGAAATGCTGAAAAACAGCTGCGGCATTCATCAAACCAAAAGCATAACCAAATTCTCAAAATGGCCCTCAGGGGTATTGAAGGCCGTCTTCCATTCGTCTCCTTCTCTGACCCTGACAGGGTTGTATGCCCCTCTTAGATCTAATTAGGAAAAGACTTTAGCCCCAACAATCTGGTTAAACAGGTCCGGGATCAGAGGAAGCGGATAAGGGTCACGAATAGTGATACTGTTCAGCTCCCTGAAATCCAGACAAGGTCTTAAAGAACCATCTTTTTTCTTAACAAAGAAAAAAACAGCAGCAACAGGTGATTTCGAGGGTCGTATGTGTCCTTTTCTCAGACTCTCAGAGATATAAGCATGCATAGCGACCCTTTTAGGTTTGGAAAGATTGTATAAACGAGATTTAGGCAGCTTGGCGCCTGGGATGAGATTAATAGGGCAATCGTACTCCCTGTGCGGGGGCAAATCCTGAACTCCACTCTCGGAGAAGACATCCGAAAATTCAGAGAGAAAAGGTGGAACAGTCTTAGTAGAAACCTCAGAAACAGATGTTGTGAGGCAATTCTCTCTGCAAAAGTCACTCCAACCATTTATTTGCCTCGCTTGCCAATCAATAGTGGGGTTATGTTTAGTGAGCCAGCTGCATGGGCTCCTGCTCAGTAGGGGCTGACAGCGACTGAGACCCCTGCGCACAGAATGAGACCGCTGCACTGTCCTGGGACTGAGTATGACAGGAAGGAGCGATCTCTCCTCTCTCTCTAAGACTCCTGTCAATACGAACGGCCTGAGACATAGCAGCGTCCAAGGAGATAGTCCTCTCATGAAAGGCAAATGCATCTTTCAATCCCTCTGAAAGACCATGGCAAAATTGACTTTGGAGTGCAGCATCATTCCAACCAGTATCAGCTGCCCATCTCCGAAATTCTGAGCAGTATATCTCTGCGGATTGTTTACCCTGGCATAACAGATGTAGTCTAGACTCAGCCAAAGCAACACGATCCGGATCATCATATATCTGACCCAGGGCTAAAAAGAATTCATTCACTGAACGGAGGGGCCGTGCCCCCACCGGCAGCGAAAGGGCCCACGACTGAGCGTTACCCCTGAGCAGCGATATAATGATCCCCACCCTCCGTTCCTCATCACCAGAGGAATGGGGAAGAAGGCGAAAATGGAGTTTGCAAGCCTCTCTGAAACGCACAAAATTCTCACTACCCCCAGAGAACGTATCCGGGAGCGAGATCTTAGTCTCAGAACAAACTCCATGAACGCAAGCTGAACCGGTCACTAGAAACTGAGAAAGAGTCTTACGGAGGTCAGCTACCTCCAATGAAAGACCCTGGAAGCGTTCAGTCAAAAGTGAAACCGGATCCATGCTTGAGATGGTTTTGGGCGGTTTATAATGTCACGGAAGGTGTACAGGAAACAAGACAATGCAAAATGAATATATGACTCACTGGATCCAAGACTAAGGAACAAAAGGGAGACCCCTGCATAAGACCTGGCACTCTCCCTGACTCTGCTCAGCCTATGCAAACACCCCAATGGTGGATGATCACATATCCTCGTACCTCGACTATATAACACCTGAACACCCTACAATAGTTAGGGGACATGACCACCGGCTCCCTACACTAGACACGGAGGGAGTCAGGGTCACCTGGGATCCAGCAAACATAAAATCACAAATGAATGTACAACACTTATCATTGTAGAAGACTGGGAAATAGGATCAGCATGCACACACACTCCAGGAAGTTGTATGAACCGCACACTAATGCATTATGGGGAGAAATTTAAAGGGATGCAATCAGTCCAACTACAAGACAGCTGAGAGAGGCTAACGAGATGAGGAACTGAAAACCAAAACAAAGAAAGCTCAAGGAGGAGGTTCTGAAAGGCATCTGTCAAAGCTTCTCAGATGTCTGGTTGTGACAAATGGTTGGTGATATTAACTTCCTGTTTGTGGCACATTAGTATGTGAGGAGGGGAAACTTTTCAAGATGGGTGGTGACCATGGCGGCCATTTTGAAGTTGGCCATTTTTAATCCAACTTTTGTTTTCTCAATAGGAAGAGGGTCATGTGACACATCAAACTTATTGGGAATTTCACAAGAAAAACAATGGTGTACTTGGTTTCAACGTAACTTTATTCTTTCATGAGTTATTTACAAGTTTCTGACCACTTATAAAAAGTGTTCAATATGCTGCCCATTGTGTTGGATTGTCAATGCAATCCTCTTCTCCCACTCTTACACACTGATAGCAACACCGCAGGAGAAATGCTAGCACAGGCTTCCAGTATCCGTAGTTTCAGGTGCTGCACATCTCGTATCTTCACAGCATATGCTGTGAAGATACGAGATGTTCAGCACCTGAAACTACAGATACTGGAAGCATATGCTGTGATACTGGAAGCATATGACCCTCTTCCTATTGAAAAAACAAAAGTTGGATTCAAAATGGCCGCCATGGTCACCACCCATCTTGAAAAGTTTCCCCCCTCACATATACTAATGTGCCATTAGTCTCCAACCATTCCCATTTTATTAAGGTGCATCCATATAAATGGCCCACCCTGTACAATATTCTGTTGTGTCAACACAAGTGTCCAGGCCCCAGTGTCATTCATCCTCTCCTATGATTTCAGTGACTGATCACACTCTGGGACGAGTGGCTGCTAAAAATGAATTCACTAAAAAAGGTATTTATTAGTGTTGGGTGAGCATACTTGGCCAAACACCATTTTGACTCGAGTCTCCTCCCTGCACGTTTGTTGGCTGCTAAGCAGCCAATAAACGTGCGGGCGAGTACTGGCACTCACTATAATGCAGTAGCCATGTTACAGTGATTGACTGGCCAGAACGCGTCATCGGGTGCTATATAGCACCCGATGACATGTGGTTCGACTCAGTCTTAGTCAGGGAGAGCTGCAGCAGAAGGGACAGATAGTGTGTAGGGACAGGAATTTATTATTATTTTTTAGGCAGGGTTTAGTGTTGAAAGGTGTTAGAGACCCCAAAGTCCTTTTAAGGACTATTGTTTTATCTGGTTGCAATATATGTTATTAGCGCAACCTGCACTAAATTGCGTGCTACTGACAGTGACACAACCTCTGCTACATCTGTTGTGTTACATTTGGGCATCCTAACTATCTGTGAAATTCAGTGCAATTGTTTGGCCGCTGCTGACAGCGACATTACCTGCGCTACATCTCCTGTATAACGTTTGCACATCCTAAATATCTGTGTCATTCATTGCAATTTTTGCACCGCTGGTAAAAGCAACATTACCTGCGCTACATCTCCTATATGATGTTTGCGCATCCTAAATATCTGTGACATTCTGTGTAATTTTTTTCTTAGCCGCTGGTAACAGTGACATTACATGCGCTACATCTCTTGTATAACGTTTGCGCATCCTAAATATCTGTGACATTCAGTGTAATTTACTTGTGCATACACTTACAAAACCTTCGCTACTGTACGTGTGGCATACTTGCAAGCATATATACCATTTAATATGATCAAGGCAAGCAGTGAGGTACGGGGAAGTGGCCGTGCTAATGATGGTGCACGCCGTGGTCCTGGGCGCGGTGAAACTGTGCCTGCTGCCAGAACACAAGAAACACACTCATCCATGATACCTGGCTTCATGACCCAGTTTGCAGGGCAGCGCAGGACACCACTCTCAAAGTCACACCAGTGCGACCAGGTGGTCGGTTGGATTGCAGCAGATAATGCTTCCAGTTGGTTAAGCACCACCCTGTCTTCCACAAAGTCCAGTTTCAGTAGCCAAGAGTCTGGTCAACAGAATCCTCACCCTGATCCTCCTTCCTCCCACCATGGATGGAGAGTCTTGGCAAACAAGTGATCCCACACTCGGATATTCCGAGGAGCTCTTTTCAGCGCCATTCCTTGATTTGGCCCTCTCGCCAAGACCGCTTGAAGAGGGACATGAAGACATCTTGTGCACTGATTCCTAAACTCTTGAGCATCCACAGTCAGAAGTAGATGATGGTGGGGAACAGCAATTAGTGTTTCACGAGGTGGATGATGGTGATGAGACACAGTTGCCAATAAATCAACCGCAATTAGAGTCTCAAGAGGTTGATGATGAGGATGAGACACAGTGTTGGGTATATAAAGCAAATGCTTTATATATATAAATTTAAAAAATTAACGGATCAAAAGAAAAATTATTCAAATGATATTGACCTGCGAGATGGACATAGACATCTAAAAAAAAAGAGCTCAATCGAGAGCCTGATTATTTTGTGCAATCAGTAAAACATGGTACAAGTGTCTATGCAAAAATATTAATGGTTTATTATACAATAGTTTAAAATACAATAGAAAATAAAGCAACGTAAAGTTCAATAATATACAATGATATGCAGTACCCAGAATTCACCACTATATGGCGCCAACAAAACACTACTCAACCAACACAAAAATATAATGCAATCCGGCTTTAAAATTGGGAGATATATAAAATCAATGGATTATATGAAAAACTCAATCAAGAAGATGACAGATACGAGCCCTTGCTCTGTCCAAAATAATGACAACCAATCTCATATAATGGTAGTATTGCAACAAAACCTATAAATTATTGGCTGGATATCAAACTAGGGAATATAAAGATTCCCAACAGAGAGTTTCTCCAATATTATCCCCTTTATTCAGTTAAATGCATCATAACTGAAATCAGAGAAAACATTGATGAGGCAACTAATGTTACACTTCCGCAAATGAGCGGGTATCTGGCTAAGTATCAAGTCAATTAATTTAGATCAATACTACATAAAACAAAATATACATTACCCAAGGGTCAAGTGATGTGCAGAGTCTTGGGGCAGTCAGTTCTCAAGAGTTTTTCCGATAATCCAAATCTTTCTCCAGAGTACTCCCTTTCTTTTTTTTTTCTTTCCCTTTTTGGTATCTTGTTTCTTAACCCAAAACTTATCAGATGAACACACCCTCCTAGTTTGAACTTTCCAATCATTGTTGGATGGGCGTGTGCATTAATAAGGAGCATGACGTCATAATACTACCCAGAATGCACTCTTGCTACTGGTGTAGTATTAACTGCTCATATCTATGTGGCACTGTTGTATAAGAAATAAGCATTATACCATTAAGGGTTAACTCATACATGCCTGATATACTGATACACACCTCTGACATCTGCAGGCCTTGTCTTAGAGCCGAGGGACAAACTTTGATACATGAATGTATACTTTGAGGAACATCTAAACAATTCTCACACTGTGGAATTCATGTTCAGATAACAAAAACAATGAAGCCTCTAAATCTGCAGGTGCCGTGTATCTTTTAACTGTCTAAATATATAATAGATTGTTACAATAACACTAGCTCTTTGAACGGCGCAGTAATCTTCCCACGGACTTACTTCGACCTACATGAAAATCCATTCAAAATAGTGAATATAAATCAACATGGCTCTTAAAGACAATGAATACCCATTACAATTAGAATAAGTAGATATAACTGTTTAAACTTATGAAAAAGCACAACAAGAGTTGTCAATAAGTGAGGTTCTTGTTAGGTCAACAAGTCAGGAGGATGACCAGAGTGAGGAAGTGGAAGAAGAGGTGGTGGTGGACGATTAAATCACTGATCCAACCTGGGAAGGTAGCAAGCAGAGCAAGGACAGCAATACAGAGGGGGAGGGATTCGCAGCACCACAACAGGCTGGAAGAGGCAGCGAGATGGCAAAAGGGAGAAGGCAGGCCACACCAAACAGGCCCGCAACTGTTCCCCGGAGCACCCCCTTGCCGCAATCTCCCTTGCCAAGGGGTAGGTGTTCTGCAGTCTGGAGCTTTTTTGAGGAAAGTGCGGATGATAAAAGAATTATCATTTGCAACCTGTACCAAAATGATCAGGGGCGTGGACACTAGTAACTAACCTCACCACCACCAGCATGATCCGCCACATGGCATCAAAGTACCCTAATAGGTCGGCCGAACGCCTGGGTCCACAATCAGTGTCTGCAGGTCACACCACTGCCTCCTCTTCCCCGTTTTACCTGCTGGCCAATCCCCTGTCCAAGACGCAGTCCCGGATGCCTCCCGCCCTGCACCTGGACCTTTGCAAGCACCATCAGCCAGCACATCCACTTCTGTGTCCCAGTGCCTGAGCTACTGGTGAAGGTGTGCTGCGTGTGTGACCATTTCCGAAAGTCATCTAGAGCTGCCGCCAGTCTGGCAATGCTGCAGCAGCGCTTGCAATTGCCAGCTCACCGACTGTTGTGCGACATGAGCACACTCTGAAACTCCACGTTCCACATGTTGGCCAGGCTTTGTGAGCAGCAGAGGACAGTAGTGGAATGTCAGCTGCAATATGGTCGTCGCCTTTCCAGTCAGCTTCCGCTCTTCACAAGCGACAAGTGGGAATGGATGTCTGACCTATTTGAGGTTTTATGCAACTTTGAGGAATCAACACAGATGGTGAGCGGCGATGCCGCTATTATCAGCGTAACCATCCCACTTGTGTGTCTACTGAAACGCTCGCTGCTTACAATGAAGGCGGACGCTTTGCATGTGGAAGAGGGGGACATGGGGGAAGACAATACACAGGGTGATAGCCAGACCACCCTCAGTTTGTGTCTTAGCGCAAATTGGATCATGATGAGGAGTAGGAGGAGGAGCAGGAGACGGTAGTACCCATAGCAGGTTTATTCCATCTGTTCAGCATGGATGGGCCGAAGAGGAGGAGATTGAGAGTCATCCTCCTGATGAGAAAAGCGAAGTCTTGTCTTTTGGGACTCTCACACACATGGCTGAATTTATGTTATGCTGCTTTTTCCGTGAACCTCACGTTATACGCATTTTGGCTAACACTGATTACTGGTTGTTCACCCTTCTCGACCCCCACTACAAAGAGAACTTCTTATCTCTCATTCCTGTGGTGGAGAGGACTAGTAAAATGGTGCAATACCAGAAGGTCCTTGTGGAAATTGCTCCAAAAATTTCCAGCTGACAATGCTGGCAGCAGTGTACTTAGTTCCTTGGGCAACAGAGGAGGGGAGACAAGGGGAACACACAGCAGTTCCAACAGAGGCAGGGCAACACTCTCCAAGGCCTGGGACAGTTTGATGACACCCCGCCAGCACCCTCACTATGATGCGCGGCCTAGTGTCACAAGGAGAGAAAAGTTTTGGAAGATGGTGAAGGAGTACGTAGCAGACTGCCTTTGTGCCTATTGTGTGTCCTGCCCTGCAGCCAGCGTTTTGTCAGAGCGGGTATTTAGTGCTGCTTGGGGCATAATAACTGATAAGTGCATCCGCCTGTCAACTGAAAATGCTGACAGGTTTATTCTTATCAAAATGAACAAGGCCTGGATTGCCCCTGACTTCTCTACTCCACCAGAGGAAAGTGGCTTAACATAAAGGCACTTTAAATAGTGACTTTTATGGTGTATTGAATACACTGTATTCCCATCCCATGCACCTCTTCCACCACAAAAAAAGGGTATATGGTTCAATCTTCCTTTTCTCGTCCTCCTCCTCCTCCATTATATCAACATGCTTATTAGGCTTCCCTCGCTCCTAATGTTTTAGAGGGTCAGCTCAGTAGCAGACTCTCACCCCTAATGTTTTAGAGGGTCACCTGCAGGCCCTCACCCCTAATGTTTTAGATGGTCAGCTCAGCGTGGAGGTGTGAACAAAAAAACTAAACTAAATGCTTAATCCCCAAATTACTATTGGTGGTGTGGGTGGGGAGCAAGAAAACGTACTTTTGTCATTTACTGGTAGTAACAGATTTATCCTTCCTGCCGAGGTGGCGCTAGAGTCCAAAACTGTGGAAATTGAGGTATTTATCAACAGTGGGGCTGGGGTTAACCTGATTAATGGACAGTTTGTTCGTATTCATGGGTTAACTACTCTGGCTTTGCATTTGATTCTGCACCTCTTACCCAAAAATACCTGTCACAGGTGGTAAATGACATCCATTTAAAAGTGGGTGATTTCCATCAGGAATCTGTCTCGTGGTATGTGTTAGAGGGTCTGCCTGCTCCGATGGTTTTGGGCTTACCATGGTTAAGCAAACATAACCCTACCATTGACTGGCAAGCAAGACAGATTCTCGATTGGAATGATTTTTGCATGGACAACTGTCTTAATGAGTCTTTCTCTGTGGTCACCACTAAAACTGAACCCTCGTTCATTTCCAAATTTTCTGATGTGTTTTCTGAGAGTGGTAACCAGGAGTTACCCCCGCATGGGGAGTATGATTGTCCTGTCAATCTTATTCCTGGAGCTAAACTGCCCAAATCTCGGTTGTATAATCTTTCGGAGCCCGAAAGAAAGGCTATGCGAGAGTATATCACCAAGAGCTTGGTGAAAGGTCATATCAGACCATCTAAATCCCCAGTGGCTGCTGGGTTGTTCTTTGTAAAAAAAAAAAAGATGGTACCCTTAGACCATGTCTGGACTTCCGTGAGCTCAACCGTATTTCTGTCCGTGATCCTTACCCCCTTCCTTTGATTCCGGATTTGTTTAGTCAGATTGTCAGTGCCAAGGTGTTCTCTAAATTGGATCTGAGGGGGGCATATAATCTGGTAAGGATCAGGGAGGGGGATGAGTGGAAGACCGCATTTAATACCCCTGAGGGTCATTTTGAAAACCTGGTAATGCCCTTTAAGTTAAACAACGCTCCAGCATTTTTTCAACACTTTATATCAATGGCATCTTTTATTATCTGGTGGGGAGATTTGTTGTTGTATTTCTGGATGACATGCTAATTTATTCTCCAGACATGGAGACTCATAAGGATCATGTGAGACAGGTGTTACAGATCCTAAGAGAGAATAAATTGTATGTTAGGATGGAAAATGGATTTTTGCTGTTCAGAAAGTGCAATTCCTGGGTTACCTGCTCTAACCCTCAGGTTTTCGTATGGATCCCGAGAAAGTCCGTGTGGTGTTGGACTGGGATCAACCTGAATATCTGAAAGCGCTTATGCGTTTTTTTTAATTCACCTACTACCGTAAATTCATCTTGAACTATTCAACTGTGGTTAAACCTTTAACAGACATGACTAGGAAGGGGGTCGATTTCTCTGTTTGGTCTGAGGCGGCATTACAAGCCTTTACTGCTGTGAAGGAATGTTTTGCTTCAGCTCCTATTTTGGTGCAACCGGACGTGTCTCAGCCATTCATTGTAGAGGTTCACGCATCCGATGTAGGGGTGGGAGCAGTTTTGTTGCAAGGTCTTTCACCTAGTAAATGGTGCCCATGTGCTTTTTTCTCTGAAAAACTCTCGACTGCTGAAATAAATTATTACGTGGGTAATAGGGAATTGTTGGCCAATAAGTTGGATTTTGTAGAATGGCACAATTGGTTGGAGGGATCAATTCATCCTATTACCGTAATTACTGATACCAAAAATCTGGCTTACCTTGAGTCGGCTAAACGACTGAATCCAAAGCAGGCCAGATGGTCGCTGTTTTTCACCAGATTTAACTTCATTGTCACCTACCGCCCTGGTTAAGTACATCAAGGCGGATGCTTTGTCGCACAGCTTTCCTAGGAGGGGGGTGATTGTAAAGATCCTAGTCCAATTTTGTCTAAAGGGGTAGTCATATCTGCCCTATAACCTGATCTTGAGGCTAAGGTGTTGGAGGCCCAAGAGGATGCACTGGACTCTGGTCCTCCAGGGAAATTGTTTGTTCCTTCAGACCTACGTCATAAGGTATTTGAGGAACATCACTGTACTATCTTGGCTGGACACCTTGGGAGTAGATCCACTGTTGATCTCATCTCGCGCAGATTTTTGTGGCTGGGGCTGTGTAAGTGTTGAGGACTATTTTCAGCCTGTTGTACCTGTGCTCGTGCTAAGGTGACACATACTCAGCCTTCTGGATCTCTTCTTCCGTTACCCAGCCCGTCCAGATCTTGGACGCATTTGTCCATGGACTTTATGACGGATTTACTGAATTCTTCGGGAAAAAACACGATCCTGGTGGTAGTTGATCGGTTTAGCAAATTGGCACATTTTATAGCATTGCCGTCTCTACCTAATGCCAAGACTCTTGCACAGGTGTTTGTCGATAACATCATGAAACTATATGGCATTCCCTCTGATGTGGTGTCTGATAGGGGACTCAGTTTGCTTCCAGATTCTGGAAAGCGTTCTGTACTTGACTGGGGGTACAATTGGCCTTTTTTCGGCTTTTCATCCTGTCGAATGGACAGACGGACTGCACCAATCAGAATCTGGAGACTTACTTGAGATGTTTTGTTTCGGAGAACCAGGAGGAGTGGTCTTCATTCTTGTCGTTAGCTGAGTTTGCCATTAATAACCGTAGACAGGAGTCCACTGATAAGTCACAGTTTTTTGGGGCATGTGGATTTCATCCGCAGTTTGGCACATTTTCTGGTTCTCAAACTTCCGGTATTCCTGAGGAGGAACTCTTTTCCTCTTCTTTGTCTTCGATTTGGCAGAAAATTCATATAAGCGTGTCGCTGACAGGAGACGTATGAATGGTCCGGACCTGAGAGTGGGTGATTCTGTGTGGCTGTCCACAAGAAACATTAAGCTTAAGGTACCTTCTTGGAAGTTGGGCCCAAGATGCATTGGTCCATATATGGTGACTGCCATTGTTAACCCTGTAGCCTTCCGTCTTTAACTTCCTCAGGCTTTGAAAATTCATAATGTATTTCATAAGTCATTGTTAAAGAAATGTGTCGAACCTGTTGAGCCGTCCTCCTTGCCTCCCTCTCCTATCATAGTGGACAGTAATTTAGAATTTCAAATCAGCAGGATTGTGGACTCCCAAGTTCTCCGTAGATCCCTCCAGTATTTCGTCCACTGGAAGGGTTACGGACCAGAGGAGAGCATGTGGGTTCCAGCGGCCAATGTTAATGCGAATCGTCTGGTGAAGGCCTTTCCCAGAGCCTATCCTGATAAGGTCGGTCCTGGGTGCCCGGAGGTCACCCGTAGAAGGGGGGTACTGTCACAGTCCCTCAGGTGACTGATGTCAGGAAATCATGGAGATTGGCTGAGCATGGAGGAATCTAACAGCCTCCTTGATTTCATTTGATTCAGTGTTGATAGGGTTAATGACCATTTCCCTTTTCTCAGCTGTTGCTCAGTGGTCATCACTAGTGATGAGCGGCGGGGGTCATATTCGAATTTGTGATATTTTGCTAATATTTTGTAGAATATTCATCATATATTCGAAAATTCGTATATTCATTATATTATACTTTTTTTTTTTTACGCGAAAATCGTCAAGGTAATGATTGCGTAATATGCGAATATTGCACGCTCAATACAGGCGTGGGTCAAAAATGAATATATAGCTCTATAGAATATAGTGCTATATATTAGTTTTTAGAATATTTGTCATTTTTTCCATTTGAACACATAATTCCTCCCTGCTTCTTGCTTGTGGGCCAATGAGTTATTGGCCCACAAGCAACATAAGCAAGAAGGAATCATGACTTCAGATGGAAAAAAATGATGAATATTCGATATAACGAATATATAGCACTATATTCTATATATTCGCAAATTCTCAAAGTGGCGATATTCGCGATAAAAATTTGTTATTCGAATATTCATGCTCAAAACTAGTCATCACTTCTACCCTTTATAGTCTGACCCCACCCTTCCGACTATGCGGTAGATAGCTTTATTTGGGTTTGGCTGGGCTGTTTTGAGTTTGTCTCTGATGTTCCTGCTCGTCTGTCTCTACAGAAGTTAAGTGTTGCATTTGTTTGTGTTTGTTATATTCCCTGTGGTTTGTATCTGGGCCTGAGACAGAGACTTCCATTCGTCCATCTGGGGAGGAACCTTTTCCAGGACCTTATCGGAATATAAAGGCCTAGGTATACTACATATGAATATTACTACCTTTCGGGTCTATTCATATTGATAGATAGTTACGGCCCAGGTTAGGGTTGTCTAGGAGATGACCTGTTTCTTCCCTAGTTTCCAGGCCCAGTTACTGTTCCCCTTCCCTTCTGTGTTCAGTGTGGAGTCCCCCCCCCCAAACTGATTGTGACACTCTTGCAAAAGTGGCTACAGCCTGATGTGCTGAGTCCCACGGTTATGCTGAATAGACTATTGGCTGATATGTTCTGGGTGGCTCTGCCACCCCCTCTCCAGCTCTGGATCGGCCAGGTGTCTCCTGGCAACGCCATAGAAATGGTGGACCTGGTGGAGCGCTACGAGGCTACTTAGACTGTTACAGGGTTTTTTTTTGGGAGGGGGGCAGTCAGGGGCGTAGCTAAAGGGTCATGGGCCCTGGCGCAAGAGTTAGACTTGGGCTCCCCTTCCCTCAGTGCTTTGTGTGTCTTCTTATGCAGCACAAGGGTATTTGGGCCCCCTCAGGCTCTTGGGCCCGGTAGCGACTGCTACCTCTGCACCCCCTATAGCTACGCCCCTGGGGGCAGTCAAACCCCGTAAATCTCCATCCCAGACCCGTTGACTTGTACCAACCAAACCCACCTGGGGTGTACCCTCTAGGGACCTGGCTCGATAGTCTGCTGGCGGTGTCAGGAGCTGGGCCATGTAAGAGCTGACTGTCCCCATCAGGTGGAACCCATGGATACTAACTATGGCTACCATCAGTCGCTATATGCCAGGCAGCTGTGTTCAGCAGGTACCCCAAAAACTCTGTACCAGGTGGAGGTAGGAGACACTCCAGTAAGGGCTCCTCTGGTACGGACAGCGGAGTATACTGGCCGGAAAGTCGGGGTCATGTGCATCCATGGAGACTTAAAAGACTATCCCACCGCCCTGGTGTCTTTAACCACAGGGGCTGGCAGATGGACTCACGAAGTGGCAGTTGCGCCAAATTTACACTACAAACTTATAATAGGGAGAGACTTTCCGGGCTTCCTGGCATTGTGGCCTGCTATGAGAGTGACTGATACCCATGAGACAGAGGTAACCCTAGCAGAGTAGCCCGGCTCAGGGGAGAGACCAGAACCCTGGGAACCTGAGACCGAAGGGCCAGCGGTAGGGGTCACCGCCACTTTGGTGGAAGAGGGGGAGACAACCCCGCTAAGTGTGATGGTGGGA